>NC_139977.1:1900000-2130000 GCF_963993115.1 Abramis brama
TCTGTGAGTCCATTTAATGCCATTGATTGGCTGTCGCTGTCTAACGAAGTTCAAGCTCAGGGAAGGAGGAGGCAACGAATGTTTAACATAACTTTAATAATCAAATAAACATAAACAACAAAATTAAAGTAAAGCGGCAGCCCCTCATGGACGACTGTCACTTAAAGGAGTAGTTCAGAGTTCAAAGTCTATAACACTGACAATTGCGTGGATTGTTTCGTATTTGTACACACAGGAGAACTTCTCATGAAAACCTCCGCCTAATTCACACCACGTTCATAGTTGTAGGAAATCTTCATTTGTGGTGCAACCCGGTCACACTAAATGCGTCTCTATAGCACGCATTGTGTTTATCGTGCAATTTATACGCGAAAACAACAGTTCCAAAAAGTAAATCCCAAAAGTCCACAAAGTAAATCCAGAAGGTATACACTAATTTTCTCGAGAGTCAATACAAAAAACCCGAAGAGAAATAGGCTAGTTTCAGAAGGTAGATCCGTTCATACAGTTACTAGAACTAGAACAGTTCATAATGCCAATTCAGAAGGCATTCAAAAAAAGGTTTACAAAGAAGATCTGTGAGTAAATCCAAAAATTTCAAAGAGCAAATGTCCATAAAACAAAATAAAAGAACCATACCATGTATACAAAGTAGACTTTAGATAAATCCAAAAATGCATAGCAAGAGAAGGACCTAGACAAGGAAACACTGAGCAAAGCACTCAGGAGAAGGGTTTCTCAGGGTGTATTCACAGCAGGAGAGTCCGTAGTTCACTTGCTTTGGTCCGGACTTAGGTCGTCCATTCATTGGACAGAAATTCTCAAGCTGGGAAAAGCAGGTAGTGCAAAAACAGGCTAATCATGGAGATCTCTCATTGTGCAATTTTTATTCTTTTACCGATTTGGTGTTATCAGCTACTAACGCAATATGAAGAAACTTGCGAGCATCATATGATCATAAGGGGGAATGCAACTTTGTAGTGTAACTTTGCTTTTCATTTATTACTTAAAGCTCACTTGAAGTTCTTTGATACCACGTCAAAAACTACTAGCCTAACTGATAAAGTCCAAACATTATTAAAAACAAGTGAACAGTCAGTAATAAATAAGAACAAATACACAAATTACAAGCAGAGATACTAAACAAAGTTACAAAGTCTAACAGTAGTATTCAGGAACATAAATGTAATATAGTTTCATCTTTGGTAAAGCTGTATTTTGTTGTTTTATTAGCATTAATGACAGTAGAAATATTAGGCTGCTGTCACTTTAAGACCGAAAAAACTGACAAACATCCGGTTTCTTTCTCAACTGTTCACTGATGACAGAACCGAGAGAATACTTGTCGAGACAGGTGTTAAGACAGATTTCAAGTTGCTATCTTTGTTAAAGATGTGAAATGCAAAAGTGCCTATTGGCATTTTAATGTATCCTTGCTTTCTGATAATGCTTTTAAAGATGCTTTTAAGTATTGTTGGAGTAGTTACACAAAAGAAAAATCTGAATACACTTCTTTCCAACAGTGATGGGACATAGGGAAGGTCAATATAAAACAACTGTGTCTACAGTATACTCTCAATGTCACAGGGGACATGACTAGATCTATGAAAGCTTTGGAGAGTGAAGTAGTGAAGCTGCAAGATTTGGCAGACTCAACCAGAGAAGGAGAACATTTTAAAGTGAAAATAGATGCACCTTCTCATTTTTTTTTTTTTTCGGCCTTGAACGAAAAAATTTACATAGGAGACTCATGCACTCTCTGAGTCCAGCACCGGACAACTGCTGCAAGAGTCTGAGGATATCCGTACATGTGCAGTTGCTTTATATGAGAAGCTCTTCAAGAGTGAGTTCCAGGAGAGACCCGAGGTGGCGCAGTCCTTCTATGAGGGCTTACCAGAGGTCCCAGAGGAGGCTAAAGAAACTCTTCAAGAGTGAGTTCCAGGAGAGACCCGAGGTGGCGCTGTTCTTCTATGAGGGCTTACCAGAGGTCCCAGAGGAGGCTAAAGAAGCTCTTCAAGAGTGAGTTCCAGGAGAGACCCGAGGTGGCGCTGTTCTTCTATGAGGGCTTACCAGAGGTCCCCGAGGAGGCTAAAGAAACTCTTCAAGAGTGAGTTCCAGGAGAGACCCGAGGTGGCGCAGTCCTTCTGTGAGGGCTTACCAGAGGTCCCAGAGGAGGCTAACGCAGAGAAGCTCTTCAAGAGTGAGTTCCAGGAGAGACCCGAGGTGGCGCTGTTCTTCTATGAGGGCTTACCAGAGGTCCCCGAGGAGGCTAACGCAGAGAAACTCTTCAAGAGTGAGTTACAGGAGAGACCCGAGGTGGCGCAGTCCTTCTGTGAGGGCTTACCAGAGGTCCCAGAGGAGGCTAACGCAGAGAAACTCTTCAAGAGTGAGTTCCAGGAGAGACCAGAGGTGGCGCAGTCCTTCTGTGAGGGCTTACCAGAGGTCCCAGAGGAGGCTAACGCAGAGAAGCTCTTCAAGAGTGAGTTCCAGGAGAGATCCGAGGTGGCGCTGTTCTTCTATGAGGGCTTACCAGAGGTCCCCGAGGAGGCTAACGCAGAGAAACTCTTCAAGAGTGAGTTACAGGAGAGACCCGAGGTGGCGCAGTCCTTCTATGAGGGCTTACCAGAGGTCCCCGAGGAGGCTAACGCAGAGAAACTCTTCAAGAGTGAGTTCCAGGAGAGACCAGAGGTGGCGCAGTCCTTCTATGAGGGCTTACCAGAGGTCCCAGAGGAGGCTAAAGAAACTCTTCAAGAGTGAGTTCCAGGAGAGACCCGAGGTGGCGCAGTCCTTCTGTGAGGGCTTACCAGAGGTCCCAGAGGAGGCTAACGCAGAGAAACTCTTCAAGAGTGAGTTCCAGGAGAGACCAGAGGTGGTGCAGTCCTTCTGTGAGGGCTTACCAGAGGTCCCAGAGGAGGCTAACACAGAGAAGCTCTTCAAGAGTGAGTTCCAGGAGAGACCCGAGGTGGCGCTGTTCTTCTATGAGGGCTTACCTAAGGTTTCAGAGGAGTTGGAGACACCAATCTCTGCTGATGAACTACATCCTGCGTCGCAGATTCTAGAAAGCGGTAAAGCTCCAGGCATTGATGGCCTTCCTGTGGACTTTTATAAAGTTTTCTGGCCTGTGATTGGCTAAGATTTGTTGTTCTCAGAGACAGTTTAAGTAAAGGACACTTACCATTGAGCTGCAGGAGAGCGATCCTCACTCTTCTCCCCAAAAAAGGGGATTTACAAGAGATCAAGAACTGGCGGCCAGTGGGTCTGCTCTGCGCTGACTACTAACTTTTGTCAAAGGTGTTGGGAATGAGACTGAAAAAAGTTATGGAGCATATTATTCATGTTGACCAGACTTATTGTATACCCAGTAGGTTGATATCTGACAGTATCATTTTAATCCGTGATGTTTTGGACCTCTCCAATTCATTGGGTTGTGAAATTTGCCTGATTTCAATTGATCAAGAAATAAATATTAATATAATAAATACTATTTTTTATTACATTTTCATGAAGACTTACACAACAATGTACATTAGATGTCTGTTACAACACATGTACTGTACAAAAACAAAGCAAACAAACAAACACCGGGGCTCATATTACATGATAAGTGCAATAGCACAAACCACAGTATGTACTTTGGGAGTCAGAGCTAACAATACATTGCAGTCAATAATAACCACAAAAATAAGCAATAAAGTAGGGTTAATATAGTGCATGTTAAAATATATTTTCAGATGAATATAATACCTCCTCTATTATATTGTTAATATCCCCATGTTCAATAAATGATCAAAATGGACTCCAGAGCCTCTTAAATGTGTCTTCTTTACCCTGAAGAATCTAGGTTATCTTCTCCACTGCAATGCATGAACATATTTCTCTTAACCATCGAGTTATAGAGGACATTTCTGTCTTATTCCAATAAATGGCGATGAGCTGTTTGGCATATACAGTACACATCTATCTATACTTGAGTATGCTTTTTAATATGAATACCAAGAATGAAAAACCCACGATCCAGTGATAATCTCACCGAGACTATAATATGCCATATCATATTAGTCATTTCTTTCCAAAACTCTTTTATTTTATCACATTCCCACATACAATGAATTAATGTGCTCCATCTACTGGCCTGGCGGCAGAATACAGCGTTTTCAGTCGTTTTCGCCGATCCGTGTGAATGGGGATCGTTTTGACAATGGTGTCGTCTGTACGCGGAAAACTCGTTTTAAGCATATCGTTGTCGTGTAAACGTACCCTTAATTACGTAGCGAAGTGGGAGGGGCCTCAGACTCTGATGATGAATGACAAAATAACCTCGTTCACTACACATAGTGTATAAGTGCATAGTGCGTCATTCTGAACACAACTACAGACTCCGTAATATTATTGTGGTTCCAAAGTTTGAAAATACTGATGGTGCATCTATTTATATTTATTATTTGAATCAAAGTTTTGTTTGCAGTAACAAGTAAAATATAATTGTAACCAAATAAAAGGCTGATGTGCAAAAATAAAATAAATGACAGCTTGGTTGGTGTGGATACTGTAGTGCTCTACAATCATGCTGTACTGGTGACAACAAGCTGATATATCGCGATTTAAAGGGGTGGTTGATTATGATTTGACTTTTCTAACTTTAGTTAGTGTGTAATGTTGATGTTTGAGCATAAACAACATCTGCAAAGTTACAACGCTCAAAGTTCAAAGCAAAGGGAGATATTTGCTTTTACAGAAATCGTTGTTTAAGGACTACAACAAACGGCTGGTAGAGACTACACGACATTCCTCCCGGGTTAGTGACATCACCAACACTAAAATTTACATAAACCCCGCCCCCAGAACACGATTTATAGATTATCAAGACAGAATATGCTAATCAATGACTAGAAGATAACTACACATAAACTATCTAAATTCATCAACTAACCATTCAGAAATGTCCTGTTGCTTCTACATGTTGTCACTTCTTCTTGAGTCTCTCCATCATTGTCTGACTCCTGTTTGAACATAAAAGGCTAAAAGTTTTTGAAAGTGTGAGGTAAAATGACACATGCTGTTGAATCTCCGCCCTCTGTGCCGGGAGCAGCAGCTCATTTGCATTTAAAGGGACAGACACAAAACGGTGCGTTTTTGCTCACCCTCAAAAAGTGACAAATATAAAAATATCTGTGGGGTATTTTGAGCTAAAACTTCACACACACACACTCTGGGGACATCAGAGACTTATTTGACATCTTGTGAAAAGGGCATTATACCACCCCTTTAAGGATTTGTGACAAACCAAATGCAAACTGTACGCAATAAATATGCTCACCTCAACACTTTTCACCGTAGCACAAATACACCTAAACGAGACGCTCTCACATACACTGAATCAGACTTCTTAAGTTACTGTATGATGAATTAGCTTTATTACAAGGTCTGCATATTATTATTGATCTGAAGAATTCAGATGCCATCCAGAGTATAGAGAATAACATCTAACCTGTAATTTGTCATTTTAACTCTGTAACCGCTACGGTTCTCCTAAAGCCCTGAAAAAATAAAATAAAAATTGATTTAGTTTTCCCTCCTCAAAGCGTGCCTTGGCAGGACTTCAGCCCTAACCATTCCCCGATATCTGGGATCGCTCCCGTCACTGGAACATCCTGTAATTACATTTCTGTGTGTTTGAGAGGTTTGAGTTACACTGGAGAATTGCTCATCAGTGGGAATATTGTCAGCGCTGGTCAAACACTTTAGATTGGGATCAATACTTCTGTCACCTTTGCTACAATCTGTCTCCAATTCTTCAGGAAACACTGTGCGGTTTGCCATGAGGAGCAGCACAATAATTACAGTCATCACATGTTCACACATCTCCAGAAAGTGCCTGTGATGGACGTCGACACCGAAGCCGCGTTTCTCTTTTGAGTCACCCTTTGCTACGTAGATAATTGGGATCGCATGGTTTCTTGTCACTGGATTTAAGGGATTATCTTCCATTCCAACAGCCGGCGAACAGAGAGAGACAGTGGGAACAGGGGAAAAGTGCACTCAATTTACTGGAAAAACTTTCAAATTAATTCATCTCAGATGAAGGTGTCACGGCCCTTCAGAGGGGAATTATACTTGTAAGAATCTTTTGTAACATTATAAATGTCTTGCATCTATAAACTGAATGCATGATTGCTGAATAAAAGTATTAATTTCTTTAATTTCTTTCCAAACAACATTTTTTTTTATTACTGACCCCAAACTTTGGAACGGTAGTGTTTAATGTTACAAAAGCTTTCTATTTCAGATAAATGCTGTTCTTTTGAACTTTCTATTAATCAAAGAATCCTGAAGTAAAAATGTACACAACTGTTTTCAACACTGATAATAATGAGAAATGTTTCTTGATCATCAAATCATCATATTAGAGTGATTTGTGAAGGATCATGTGACACTGAAGACTGGAGTAATGATGCTGAAAATTCAGCTTTGATCACAGGAATAAATTACACTTTACTGTATATTCACATAGAAAACAGTTATTTTAAATTGTAATAATATTTAGCAATATTACTTTTTTCTTTTCTTTTTTTTTAATCAATTAAAAGCAGCCTTGGTGAGCAGAAGAGACTTGTTTTAAAAACATAAAAAATCTTACCGATCCCAAACTTTTGAATGGCAGTGTATGTATATGCATACATATTATTTGAGATATTTAGACATTCAAACAGTATTCGGCTTTTAAAAATGGGTTTCCCCTCAAATTTTCTTTTTTTGGTACAATATGAATTACGTGTGTTTGTGTATATGATGAAGCTGTGTAAACTGGCATAAAGTGACGAGAGCATCAAACGGCTGAGAACTGCTCAACTTCATGCAAACGAGTGGCAAAAGAAGTCAGATTACAGTCGATCTCGGTGAGCTGACGGCAAGCCAAACCTGTGACGTCTGCCATGAGCATTTCAAAATCTACTTTTATTGCTGGCGCTTCTGCTAGATTCAGTGCTTAAAGTATTAGTTCACCAAAACAGCATCATGTACTCGCCATTTTCTCAATATTCTGATGCTTTTTTGATATAATAAATTATATCTAAATGTATAATGATAATTAACATTGTCTTTTTGAATGTCTGTTATGAAGGAACAGGATTAGCAGTTTTAATCGGTTGTGAATAGGTGAACATTTTAATTAACCAACTTATAAATTAATGACATAAATGGACAAAAGGGCCTGTCTTAAAATTCAGTGAACGCTTCCACATGATCAGCGGTCCAGTGGTTTTATCTAAAACTCTGCAAAACTATAATACTTTGTAATACACCTGAGACACTGGGAAAGGCTCCAGCATCCCCACGATCCGATGGGATACGCAGTTAAGAGGATGGAGAGATGGATCTAGTGAAAATGTATAAGTTTTAATTAGTGCTGGGCAACGATTAATTGTGATTAATCACATCCAAAATAAAAGTTTTGTTTACATAATATATGTGTGTGTACTGTGTATAATTATTTTGTATATATAAATACACACATATGCATGTATATCCAATCACTTTTTAAGGACTACAACAAACGGCTGGTAGAGACTACACCACATTCCTCCCGGGTTAGTGACATCACCAACCCTAGAATTTACATAAACCCCGCCCCCTGAACACGATTTATAGATTATCAAGACAGAATATGCTAATCAGTGACTAGAAGATAACTACACATAAACTATCTAAATTCATCCATTCAGAAATGTCCTGTTGCTTCTACATGTTGTCACTTCTTCTTGAGTCTCTCCATCTTTCTGACTCCGGTTTGAACATAAAAGGCTAAAAGTTTTTGAAAGTTTCAGGACACAAGCTCTTGAAGCTCCGCCCTCTGTGCCGGGAGCAGCAGCTCATTTGCATTTAAAGGGACAGACACAAAACGGTGTCGTTTTTGCTCACCCTCAAAAAGTGACAATTTTAACATGCTATATATTATTATTATTATTATTCTTTATTTCAGACTCATGGGTCCATATACAAAAGGGAAAAAAAAGAAGAAAAATACATACAAACAAACAATTTTGACAAACAACAGGCAAAATTTAAAAGACATACAAGCTTTCATTCCAATGCTTCCAGAAACTAGAAAAATACCTTGTATCACTTAATATAATATCATTTAAGACCATTATGATACTATTTTTTGAATCACTCAACCGACATATGAAGTTAAAGATACATTTTCTTATGACAGCATTCAAAGTAGGTACATTATTAGAGACAAACAATTGGCTCGCACTTGTCCACCTTGGGAGTTTAAGCAAAATTCTTAGCGCATCATTAAATGCCACCTGGAGCTTTTTCATTTTAGCTTTAGCATACCTACACCACAAGTGGGCTGTATAGAGAGAAGTACAGTAAGCCCTAAATAGAGCTATTTTAACATCATCTGTACACATATAAAATTTATGAGCCAGCATATTAGCTTGCCCATACAACTTACAGCATTGGCGCTGCACATCATCGTCATCATTTAAATCATTTCTAATGATGTGACCCAAGTATTTTACTTTATTTACCACATTTAAAACTTTGTCATCTATGTAAAAAGAAGGAAAATTTAGCTTAAGGTCCTCTTTGGTTTTAACAATCATGATCACACTCTTTTTAACATTAAATTTAATATCATGCTGCACACCATAACGTGAACATACTCGAAGCAGCTGTTGTAATCCTGCGCTATAAGGAGACATAATAACTAAATCATAGCATACAACAAATGGTTAATGAGACTATCACCTATTACACATCCAGTCTTGCAATTATTTAACTCTACATCCATGTACAAGTTAAAAAGAAGAGGTGACAATATCCCCCCTTGCCGAACCCCATTCGTCATATAAAACGGTTCCGATACGTATATAAAAATATCTGTGGGGTATTTTGAGCTAAAACTTCACACACACACTCTGGGGACATCAGAGACTTACTTTACATCTTGTGAAAAGGGCATTATACCACCCCTTTAAGAAATATTTGCATGTAAATACTGCACATATATTTATACATAATTTATGTTATATATGAATATAAATATTGTATATATAAATAACACATTTTTCTTGAATATATACATGCATGTGTGTGTATTTATATATACAAAATAATTGCCCAGCACTACTTTTAATACATTTACAGTAATAATGAATTACACTACATACCGACTCAATTCTACAATTATTTAATAAATACAATGCACATAATAGTGCTATATCATGGGGTATTATGTTTTAATATTACACTCGTTAATAAACAGTATAATGTCTAGATCTATGTAATCTTATTTTTTGACTTGTGCATTCTGTAATAGAGATAAAGGAACGCGTTGAACAAGCATTTCTGCGGTGGAAATCAGTGAAGGGTAACGGTGGAGCATGAAGTGTGAATGTCTGGGTTTGGTGGAAGGAGTGATGAGGGATAGAGAAGGAGAATCCCTGACGTAAGGCCCAGCGTTCTCCTCAGGGTTCGTGTGGTATAGCACAGGCTGGTCAGGCGACGAACATTCAAGATTCAACATTCTTTATTGTCACTGTACAAAGGCATAGCGAAATTAATGCGATCCTTACGGTACCATCACATATAGCTTGTGCGGACTAACATTTCATTTAAATAATACAATTTAAGTAGAATAGAAACAATACGATAATGACTGATATGCTGTACAATACAACAATATGCCGTAATCAAGACAACGCAAAGACAATAAAACAATACTCACAAATCCAGTGCAAGCAAGGCGACAGTCAAAAGTGCAAAACGGTATTTCGCAGTTAGCACTGCATGATAGTGCACATAATGAAGAGATAATATAATATATAAATAATATAGTGTAACGTATATACACTGAAAAATACAGAGCGTGTTGTTAACCTTCTATAGGTTGAGATAACATGCGCCATCAGATTGGTGCATTTCTCAGTTTATGTGCGTGTGTGTGTGTGCGTGTGCATGTGTGTGTGTGTGTGTGTGTGCGTGTGTGGCAGTGTTCAACTCCCGTATGGCGCTCCAGGAATCTCTCTAGAGTCCATCATAGTTCGCAGTGAGTCCGAGAACAGCATGTTCCTCCGGGGTCTGGGAGGTGCAGGGTCTTCATGAAGGACTTCACCCGGCCCGTGGCCTTCTCTCCTCATTATCTGAAAGGGACACCTGCCAAAAGCCCTTTGTTCCTCGAGCCTGGGCTGTCAAAGCAGCTAATGTGTCATTTGGCTTTCGGACGCTGTTGCAAAAACAGAAGGTGCTGTTGGGTTTCAGACAGATGACTAAGAAACAGGAGCAAGGAAGTTTATTAACCATGTTAATATTAACAATGCATTGGTTTTACGTCATGATTTAGGGGTAGAATTTTGAGTAAACAAAATATTAAACATTGTAACTATGCTACACAGATTAGCATGGGACCGCGTTCTCGTTCTCTCTGTGTTGTTGCTGGGATGTAGAAGCTGTTCAGGGGATGGAAAAGGTTTGTTGCGTTTCCCGTGTTCGAATCCGACCGTCGACATCTTTAGCAGAGTGTCTGGGCCGGATCACACAGAACGTGTCTTTGCATTCCACATACATTATTGATCTGAGAACTGAACTGACCACGGTTTTCTCCAGATAGAAATACATAATTAAATATAAATAAATTAACTAAATTAATAACTTTTTTACAACAGAAATTAACCATCACTGAACTTACTTTAGCTGATGCTATTTTCTTCTAGAAACAAACTTTGTTGCATTATTTTCCTGTTATCACTGTAAAGCTGCTTTGAAACACTCTGCACTGTAAAAAGCGCTGTATATATACAGTATATATAAAGCTGACTTGACTGTACTACTTTGACACTAGTTTTCTATGTACACATGCTAGACGGATGTGTTTGACTGTTGCGCTCATGTCTTTAGCATCTCGTTCATGACACAGCGTTCTAAAAACAAGGCATTGAAGTTAAAATAAGTTCAACTTTTTAAAGAAAAGCATCTCAAGGGCTCGTGTTCTTCTCCTCCACTGACTCTTTACTCGTGTTTCCACAAAAACATGTTCTGTGTAACACATTCTTGCCTGTTTTTCAACAGTTCCTCAGCTTTGGAGGGTAACGCAAGTTTGCTTCCGCTTTCGTTTCCCTCGCCGAACGACTGGCGATTCATTAAATTGAATCTATTCATTAAAATGAATAAAAATAAAGTTTTAAACATTAGCAATCATATTTATTCTGTGTTTTTGCAAAACAATCTGCTGCAGCTGAATACCATGAACAAAAATCAGCAGCCGATAGAACAACTAACTAATAAACTAGACTAACTAATATACATTTCAAGCATTATTAAAGGCACGTATACAGTCAGTAATACAGTAAGAACAATTAGACAAATTAGCCATAGCATATATACAACTGAACAAAGTTCAAAAATTTAAATCAAATGTAAAATTAGACTGCTTAGTTTTCTTTTTATAAGTAAAATATAGATTAATCCTTATTAAAGTTACAAAAGACATTCAGTCAAGATCAGTGAGTGATTTTCTTTTTCTGATCCCAGCTGAGGAATGGGGTCTTCTCTAGCGAAACGATCGGTCATTTTCTAAAAAAAAAACAACAAAAAAAAAAAAAAAATATATATATATACTTTTTAACCACAATTGCTGGTCTGCGACGCGCCACATATTACGTCATCACGTTGGAAAGGTCACGAAAAAAAGAAGAAAATAATAATAATAAATTAAAACAAAGATGTCGGACGATTTTGAAGTTGGAGGAGAAAATGAGATGGAATTTTTCACCCTTCCCTATCTTTCTGAACCGGAGAACACAGACAAATAACTTAGATAGATGACGTGACGCGTGACCTTTCCACGTGATGACGTAATGCGTGGCGCGTCGCAGACCAGCACAAGATGAACAATTGTGGTTAAAAAGTATATACATTTTATTTTATTTTTGAAAATGAACCGATCGTTTTGCTAGAGAAGACCCTATTCCTCAGCTGGGATCGTGCAGAGCCCTTTGAAACGGCATTGATTTGAACTTCAACATTCTGGCTGCCATTGAAGTCCATTGTGTGGAGAAAAATCCTGAAATGCTTTCCTCAAAAAACTTAATTTCTTTTCCACTGAAGAAAGAAAGACACGGACATCTTGGATGGCATTGGGGTGAGTAAATTATCAGGAAATTTTCATTTTGAGGTGAACTAATCCTTCAACATTAATGAGCAGAGGTTTATTAGGCTGTTGTAATGCACAGATCCAATATGCTGATACACACGTTTACGTTCACTTAAGACACGAAGATATTTTGACATACACTG
Organism: Abramis brama; assembly: GCF_963993115.1. Classification (NCBI taxonomy): domain Eukaryota; kingdom Metazoa; phylum Chordata; class Actinopteri; order Cypriniformes; family Leuciscidae; genus Abramis; species Abramis brama. The sequence goes on from NC_139977.1 coordinate 1,912,304, forward strand.
TAAAAAAAATCTGTAGAAATTACAGTATTACTGGCAGCTGTTTGCCAGTAACTTGCTGTAGATTTAAATTGATGTTATTTACTGGCAACAGTTTGTTCAAAGTTAAATGAACATTAAACATTAACAAGTCTTTGTCTTTACAGAATAAAACTAAAATAACAGCCTCATGCAAAGCATTCTGGGAACCAAAATCTGAAGGAAAAAAAAAACAGAAAAAGGTTGATGAAGATTTCTGGTTCCCAGAATGCTTTGCATTAGATTGTTATTTTATAGTTTTATTCTGTAAAGACAAAGACTTGTTAATGTTTAATGTTCATTTAACTTTGAACAAACTGTTGCCAGTAAATAACATCAATTTAAATCTACAGTAAGTTACTGGCAAACAGCTGCATAACTACAGCATTTTTTTTTTACAGTGTAAGTTTGTGTGTATTTGTCCATTTAAGCACAAGAAGACTTGAAAGAGAGCTCAGTTGATCATGCAAGGCTCTTTTTGTGGCGGTTTACTGAATTGAGTTAATAAGCAGAATCCAAATTTAGATTTTATAACTATTCCTGACCATCAGTATCCTATTCCAGAATTGTAATCAATTTTCGATTCCCAACCCTAGTTGTTATCAACATAAATTTTTTCATGATTTTCGATATGATATTGTTTATTGCCCATCACTCGTTTAAATATACAATCATGTTGAATTTTAGCCCCCCAAAATGCAAGCCCTGAAAACACAATGCATCAAAATGCAAGCACTGTTAATGCAATGTATTCTCTCTCTTGTTTCAGTTGAACATGTGTTTTTTTGTTTCACACACATTTGTCATTATTTTACTTCCACAGCAACACACCTCACCAGACCTCACTTACTCACTCAGTATCTTGAGATGTTTTAAATAGTTCAACTTGACATGCCACCTTAAGAACTATAGGCAACACAACAGTGAACATTCTGAACATTGTACAGCGTCCAGTGATGTCCATGCTGCCAGATTCTTGTATTTATAGACAATTTTGATCACAAAATGGAGTTTCTGCTGCCAGAGATTAACAGTACAGCATCTGCATTCATATGCACTAGTTTACCAGCAGAACAAAACAGCTTGAATTACTAAGCAAGTCTGGAATTAAGGTGGATCATCACGTCAAATATGAATCTTAAAGCTGTTTACTTGCACTCGTAAATGAAAGCAAACAAGCGTGACAACTAGATGCATCAGCAGGTGCTCCGGCATCTGGTCGTATTCCCTCGGGTCGCAAGTACATTACTTATTGAGATATGCATTATTCACCGGTGTGTGTGTGTGTGTGTGTGTGTGTGTTGTCTGAGGTTGGCACAACCCCTGCTATCAGCCTGGCAAACTGCTAAACTCATTGTGAGGAGGAGATCTGTTTTAGGAAGAACACCAGCAAAGTGAAAGTGTCATTGGCTGATTAAATCATGCGGTGACGGGCCGCTAGGATCAGCCCGCGCTCACGCTGGCGCTCATGTAAGGTGACAGCGTCTGAAAGCCACAGCTGCGGGAACAGAAGGAAATCATCATGATGTTAGACATGAGAGGGCAGAGATGACAGGTATCCGTAGACCCTGATGAAGAAACTAGATCACACACCCTGATCCATACTGTTCTACAAGCCTCTCAGTGTCCTTCCCAGTGCAGGGCGAACCGTCACACACACACACACACACACACACACACACACAGCCCGTTCAAGAGAACCGTCACACACACACTGTTCAAGCGAACCGTCACACACACACACACCGTTCAAGAGAACCGTCACACACACACCGTTCAAGAGAACCGTCACACACACACCGTTCAAGAGAACCGTCACACACACACCATTCAAGAGAACCGTCACACACACACACACACCGTTCAAGAGGCGCGATGCTCTCTGTTCCACTGACAAATGTCTGCTCTTCTACTCTGTGTGCAATACCGTAAAACTTCAAATAATAGCCGAGTCGAATAGACGCCTGTCTCTTTTACACGCCTGGTGTGACTACAGGTTTGGATAAATAAAGGCCGATCTCAAATAGAGGCCTGGTCTGTTTTTTAGTTTCGGGTTGTATTTAAACGGAGGCAGAGTTAGCGGAGGCCGGAGAGTTAGCGGAGGCCGGAGAGTTAGCGGAGGCCGGAGAGTTAGCGGTGGCAGAGTTAGCGGAGGCAGAGTTAGCGGTGGCAGAGTTAGCGGAGGCAGAGTTAGCGGAGGCAGAGTTAGCGGAGGCAGAGTTAGCGGTGGCAGAGTTAGCGGAGGCAGAGTTAGCGGTGGCAGAGTTAGCGGAGGCAGAGTTAGCGGAGGCCGGAGAGTTAGCGGTGGCAGAGTTAGCGGAGGCAGAGTTAGCGGTGGCAGAGTTAGCGGAGGCAGAGTTAGCGGAGGCAGAGTTAGCGGAGGCAGAGTTAGCGGTGGCAGAGTTAGCGGTGGCAGAGTTAGCGGAGGCAGAGTTAGCGGTGGCAGAGTTAGCGGTGGCAGAGTTAGCGGAGGCCGGAGAGTTAGCGGAGGCCGGAGAGTTAGCGGAGGCCGGAGAGTTAGCGGTGGCAGAGTTAGCGGAGGCAGAGTTAGCGCAGGCAGAGTTAGCGGAGGCCGGAGAGTTAGCGGAGGCAGAGTTAGCGGTGGCAGAGTTAGCGGAGGCAGAGTTAGCGCAGGCAGAGTTAGCGGAGGCCGGAGAGTTAGCGGAGGCCGGAGAGTTAGCGGTGGCAGAGTTAGCGGAGGCAGAGTTAGCGGTGGCAGAGTTAGCGGAGGCAGAGTTAGCGGTGGCAGAGTTAGCGGAGGCAGAATTAGCGGAGGCAGAGTTAGCGGAGGCCGGAGAGTTAGCGGAGGCAGAGTTAGCAGAAGCAGAGTTAGCGGAGGCCGGAGAGGGAGAAGTGGAGGAGAGCGACGAGGAAGAGAAATTCGCCAATGAACTTGTAGTTGAGGATCGCGGTGATGATGATAGTGATGAATAGGGTCCTTTTGTATCACATGATTGCAGTTGTTTTACAGGGTAGCCTTCATTCTTTCTTGTTGATGTGTTTGTGACAACTAGTTCATAGGCTCGATGGATATTACCGGTAACTTGTATTGTTCAGCCCATGGCTGTCACATTGTTTCGTCTTTTTATGCTGCCAATAATCTAAAGGGGGGTCGCACACCGTACGAGAAGCGCAGCGCCGCGTCACGTACTTTGTCAGTTTATGGCCAGCAATATAGTTATGTTTAAGGATATTATGGAATTAAGATCATGTCTGTACTATGTTATGATTGTACTGTACAATTAAATACAATCGTTGCTTAGTCTCTGCAGTCTGAATTCACTTTACCTCAGAGCGTCCGTTAACTGAATGAATTGAGAATATCACCTGAAAATCCGATAACATCAGCAGTTTTCATTCCAGCAGCTGATTTCTGTTAATGAGTGTAAAACTGAATGTATATTGCAGCACAGGGTGAAGTCAGTATATACATTAACGACGATTTGATACAATGTACACTCATAGAGAATAATGTGTTTTAAAGACGCGGCGCTGCGCTTCTCGTCTGGTGTGCGACCCCCTTTAGACATACGGAAATATAGTAGGCTAATTCTGACATTAACTGATCTGTTAAACACAAACACAGATTTGGTAACCTCCCACTGTCATGCTCTCCGTCTATCAGCCTGTGCTATTTGGATCTTTATCTCTAGGCCTACACTCAATGAACAACATCTCTACACTAAATTAAAGGCCTGTCTCATATAGACGCCTGTCTCAAATACAAGCCGGTGCAGTTCGGCGATTTGGGAAAATAAAAGCCCGGGCTATTATTTGAAGTTTTATGGTAATATAGACACGGGCATGTGCAATACAGTTTCAATTGTTTTTTAAATAACAGTATTATTTAGACATTTTAAGTACAATAATATTTGACTATTTACACGACCAATCAAACGTTTGGGATCGGTAAGATCTTTCATGTTTTTAAAAGAAGTCTCTTCTGTTCACCAAGGCTGCATTTATTTGATTAAAAATACAACAACAACAAAACTGTAATATTCTTAAATATTATGACCATTTAAAATAACTGTTTTCTGTTTTAATATATTTTAAAGTGTAATTTATTCCTGTGATCAAAGCTGAATTTTCAGCATCATTACTCCAGTCTTCAGTGTCACATGATCCTTCACAAATCACTCTAATATGATGATCTGATGCTGAAGAAACATTCACTATTATTATCAGTGTTTTTTCAGGATTGATGAGTAAGAGTATTGATTTCTTTTGTTTCTTTCCCCCAAAAAATAAAATACAAATTCTTACTGACCCCACACTTTTGAACGGTAGTGTTTAAAGCTTTCTGTTTCTGATAAATAATCCTAATATTCTCCATACTGTTCTCCAAGAGCTCCAGCCTCTCAGTGTCCTTCCCAGCACAGGCCGAACCGTCGTAACACACACTGTTCAAGAGTCACGATGTTCTACGGCTCTGAATACACAGCTGATGTCTGAGGCAGATGCTGAAGTTTGTGCGACCTTTTTCATTTAAGCTCCAGCGTTATTGGAGGATTCATTTTAGCATTGTGTATCATATTCCAATTTCATGATTGGCTAAAACAAGGGGACAAATTAATAAATTGTGGCCACAATTTACTAGGGGTGTAATGATTCCCTCATGTCACGATTCGATACATATCACGATACTGAACTCATGATACATAGACTGTAAAAAAAGATGGACGACGCCCCTTCGCTCTCTTCCATTGGTGAGAACTGAAGCCGCCAGTGTCCCGATATGGCGCTGACATATTGGAACTTGAGTCTGCGCAGTAGCGATCTCGGGACCAGCCCTGCGCAGTAGCGATCTCGGGACCAGACCCGCGCTGTAGCGATCTCGGGACCAGCAGTAGCGATCTCGGGACCAGATCCGCGCAGTAGCGATCTCGGGACCAGACCCGCGCAGTAGCGATCTCGGACCAGACCTGCGCAGTAGCGATCTCGGGACCAGCAGTAGCGATCTCGGGACCAGCAGTAGCGATCTCGGGACCAGCAGTAGCGATCTCGGACCAGACCTGCGCAGTAGCGATCTCGGGACCAGACCCGCGCAGTAGCGATCTCGGGACCAGCAGTAGCGATCTCGGGACCAGACCCGCGCAGTAGCGATCTCGGGACCAGACCCACGCAGTAGCGATCTCGGACCAGACCTGCGCAGTAGCGATCTCGGGACCAGCAGTAGCGTTCTCGGGACCAGCAGTAGCGATCTCGGGACCAGCAGTAGCGATCTCGGACCAGACCTGCGCAGTAGCGATCTCGGGACCAGACCCGCGCAGTAGCGATCTCGGGACCAGACCCGCGCAGTAGCGATCTCGGGACCAGCAGTAGCGATCTCGGACCAGACCTGCGCAGTAGCGATCTCGGGACCAGACCCGCGCAGTAGCGATCTCGGACCAGACCCGCGCAGTAGCGATCTCGGACCAGACCCGCGCAGTAGCGATCTCGGACCAGACCTGCGCAGTAGCGATCTCGGACCAGACCTGCACAGTAGCGATCTCGGGACCAGCAGTAGCGATCTCGGACCAGACCTGCGCAGTAGCGATCTCGGGACCAGACCCGCGCAGTAGCGATCTCGGACCAGACCCGCGCGGTAGCGATCTCGGACCAGACCCGCGCGGTAGCGATCTCGGGACCAGACCCGCGCTGTAGCGATCTCGGGACCAGACCTGCGCGGTAGCGATCTCGGACCAGACCTGCGCAGTAGCGATCTCGGGACCAGACCCGCACAGTAGTGAGCAGGAATAAAGGTTAACAAAAAATTAACTGTTGATTAAAATGCTAAATTTGATGTTACATTGTGTGTGTAAATGAATAGTCTTTGACTTGAGCACAGGACAATAGAGACGCCAGAATAACAATATTCATGATTCTGAAGCTGAAAATACTGAGTTATTGCAGATGAATATGCTTGATCTCTGTCACTGACTAGATATATTTAAAATAATGTAGGACACTATTTACTGGTAACATCAGACATTTGGCATTATCAGGACCCACAGATATTCCCCCATTGCATTATTATACATTATATTCAACATTATATATAGTAGTTTAATGTAGTACTGACACTAAAACTCTGAAAACTTGAATTTTTATTTTTGGTGAGCTATACATATTGTTGCATTTTTGTATTGCTATATATTGTTACACCCCTACAATTTACTAAAACGATGAAAGGAATTCTTAATTCATGACCGTGATATATATATGCATTTGTCCACATGTCCTGTGCGGGCCTCCGTACATTTCAGCTTGCCTCGATTTCACATGATAAATGATAAGACCATCTCTGAGCAGAACTTGAAGAGGAATTGCACATGTGACAGATCTTTTCATGTGTAATATTGCACAGGAGACTGGCAATTATATTTTGGCAGTTCTGCTCCATTTAGAGAGGTCCAAAGCACTCTTGAGTTTGACGTGTACTTATGTATTATGTCCTTGCTGATGTGATCTACCCAAGTAGGACATGTTCCCGGATCGCCACAACGGGCCATTTCTATGTTTAGTTCTATCGCATGAAATGTCTCGACGAGTAATGAGGCATGATGGAAAAAATAGAAAAGTTGCAGGTTCAAACATAACAAGGAGTGTTCCGGAGCTGGCTATATTTCGGTCAGTATTACTATCTGAAGTGTCTTGGGAAATGTTATATAGTCGCTGTGTCAGTGTGTTGTTCTGTTGTGTTGCATGTGTTTGCTATCGAAACATGGAGTTTCATCGCTCCAAATACCTGTAAAATGAGTTTTCTGTTCAGTGTGCTAATTGGATGTGTGTTTTCATGTAGCGAGTTCCCTTCGGAATAATTGACTGAAAACTGCAATCCCGCGAGACCGACTGTGGTGAAGCAATTGACAGCCTGTCGAGAAACGCAGGGCCGTGGGAAGCCTGTGAAAGTCAGAACAGACTGAGTTTGACATCTGTATTTCTGTTCCTACACTTCATTTGTGCCTTCGCTGTGACAGCTCACTTTAAGAGGGTCTATGCTATGAGTGTGTGTGTGTGTGTGTGTGTGTATTCCCACAGTTCTCAGAGACATAATAGAAATATCTGTATTTATGTAGACTGAATCTGAATCAAAACCATGTGAAATGTTAAAGAAAATGTACCTCATTTAAATTATATATTTAATATATGATTAAGCATCTCGTGTGTGCATTGGTCCTATCAAATAAACTTAAACTAAAACTTAAAAAAATAAATAAAATAAACCAGTTGTATAATATTATATTGAAATATACTTCAGATACAGTATTTTAAGTACATTGCCTTATGGTGGGGTAAGTCAAAACACTGGCTCAATTTACCCCACAGCATTTGGCTCACTTTGCCCCATAGCTGCCATTTTGTAGCTAGCTTACCAATTCAGGCTAATATTTAGCTAAAGGATTTGCATGGTTTTATACATTTATACAATCACCAAATATAGATCATAAATATTTTTAGACCTGGACAGATTTGCTTTGATGTAACAGCCATTACATCTGTTATGCTAAAAATGTACTTTAACAAGCCAAAAGCATTAGTAAAAGTTTTTAAAGTAAATGTGTGCCTCCCATGTGTTTCTCTTGTTCACAGTCTGGCAGAAATGATGGCTGGATCCAGAATATATGGTCACATGACAATAAAAGTGTACAGTTGCCAAGATAAAGGGGGTGGGTCAACTTACCCCCTGGCTCATCTTACCCCACTCCCAACACACTGTGTGCACTTGCATACACTGTAAAAAAAAATTACATCCCCAAGTCAAAAATTTCAAGTGACCGATAACATCTAAATTTTTCAATTAGTCTGACGTATTATTTCTCATTGAGCCAATGTTAACAGACTATTGCAACAAGAATTTCACTTGGGCCAATTGAAAAATGTAGATGTTATCGGTCACTTGAAATTTTTGATTTGGGAGGATTACATTTTTTTTACAGTGTATAGGGATGCCATCATTTTGCATATAGATACACTGACACCACTTATCCTGCGCAAACTGACACGCCAGAAATGTGCAGGAACAGTTTCTGTACAGACGAATGTTTCCAAACGAATTTCGCATCAGTAGAGCTTGATGTCCTTGGCTATTTTGTCTGGTCATTATATCTCAACAATGGCAGTATTGTGAAGTCCTTTAGCAGCTATCTGTGATGTTGCCTTCTGTGTGTGTGTGTGTGTGTGTGTGTGTGTGTGTGTGTATGTGTGTGTGCCTACTTAACTATATTTTGGGGACAAATTTGTACCCAGAAGTGACAAAAACCTGACAAAATCTCCACAAACCTCTCTTTAGAGACGTCCTCATTTGTAAATCTGGTATAAAAATAAAGTAATTAAAGGCTTTTTGAAAATGTAAAAATGCAAAAAGTTTTACATGATGGGTAGGGTTAGTGTAAGGGCAGATAATATACGTTTGTACAGTATAAAAACCATTACGTCTATGGAATGTGCCCATTTAGATAGCTGTGTGTGTGTGTGTGTGTGTGTGTGTGTGTGTGTGTGTGTGTGTGTGTGTGTGTGTGTGTTCGCTCAGATCCTTTCATTCCAGCCTAATGGAAGTGTTGAGAATGAGATACTTTTGTCTGGGTTTTAATTAAGAGTTCAGTCAATGGAGCTCAACTTCCCTCATTGTGCTGAGATTAGCCAGCCGACTGATGATGAGGATTGTGGGAGATGAAGCTGCTCCAGGGGAAACATGTGTTCGTATTATCAGTCAAAGCACATTTCCCCCTCTGTCTCTCTGGGTAATGGAGCGCGCTCGTGGCGCCATATTAATTGAAGGAGGGAAGGAGCTAAAAACAGACGAAAAATGGAGGCATTGGCATAACATTTGCACAGTTCGTAAATGCAGACCTTGTCCTGAGTTCATCGCTCGACAGGAACCAGTGATCCTAATCCACCAGCGTTTGTTTTTTTAAGTTTCCAGCCGTTTTCACAAAACTTTCTTGGCCCACAAAATATTTTGCTGTATAAATATATCTGAACATGCAATAACCATTTTTTTGTGGTCAAAGACTTCATCCACGGGATTCAGAACGATGATAAAAACACAGATGGAGTAGATCGAGTCCATCAACACCCTTAAAGCCTCACGTTCGTGACCTCTTCATAGGTTTCAATCGGTAACATTGGGCAGTTTTGATTTGTTGAATGTTTGATGATCCGGTGAGCTTAACTGTGCAATATATCGCAATACAAAAATGCAACATTATGTATCGTGAATAGTGACAATAAATATTGTGTATAGTTCACCCAAAATAACAATACCTGTGTGAGAAAATATTCAAGCTTTCAGAGTTTTAGTGTCAGTACTACATTAAACTACTATATATAATGTTGAATATAATGTATAATAATGCAGTGGAGGGATATTTGTGTGTCCTGATAATGCCAAATGTCTGATGTTACCAGTAAATAGTGTCCTACATTATTTTAAATATTTCTAGTCAGTGACAGAGATCAAGCATATTCATCTACAATAATTCAGTATTTTCAGCTTCAGAATCATGAATATTGTTATTCTGGCGTCTCTATTGTCCTGTGCTTTGGGTTTCAGCACCAAGTCCAAGACTATTCATTTACACACACAATGTAATATCAAATTTAGCATTTTTTTGTTAACCTTTTATCATGTGTCTTGGAGTAACGCAGTAATATCGTATCGTGAGTTCAGTATCGTGATATGTGTCGGATCGTGACATGAGGGAATCGTTCCACCCCTAGTTTCTTCTCCGCCTGTGTTTTGATCCGGAGAGTCTGCACTCTTATATTCTGTTCCCAGTGAAAACAAACACGGATTGCTGTAAAGTTGGTGGGGAAAGAGTTAATGGCTCTAGAGCTCAGCTTGAAACGTCATCCGATCAGACGAGGCGCAGATAAAGGAGGGTTTCAGCGTTATAATGTTCACCTGACAGAGGGAAATGGAGCCGTTGGGATGAAATGACTTGAAGATGCGCGAACTGTGAAATATGCTTTAATGGTTCCCTGAGGAGGACGGCGCTTGAGCTCTTGCCAAGGGAAATACCCCAACATGAAGAATTACCCTTATATACAATAGAGAACTACATCACATGACAAAACAAAACAATATATGCATGTAGTTCCATAATTATGTCAACAATGGCATCAAAACAAAAGAGCAAAAACCAAACAACAAAACTAGACTGAGGTGAAAATATCAATAAACTAGATCAATAATTACAGCTAACAACAAACTTACTCTGAAAAACACTGGGTTCAAAACAGTTAGGACAAGGGCTGGGTAAATATAGGACAGAACACATGTTGGGTTGATTTAACTCAGCATAATGGGTTGATTTAACTCAGCATAGTTGATTCATTTTTACTTTAGGCTAATACTAGGTTCTTTCTTTTTTTTAACTTCATGAATTAATGTCTACGAATTAACTTAAATCCTCTAAACATTTTTAAACCACTGGCTTGCATGATAATTCCTTTATTTTCTATCATATTTTACAGTATAGTATATTTTATATCATTTTTAATACATATTGCCAACATTTAAGCTCGTTTAACAAATATTAGAAGTAAAAATTAAACATTTATAAGTAATTAAAGTGTGATGGACCAGTCTCTGTTGTGCCGTTTCCACCGTAACTCGTGTCGTGTTCAACAGAGGAACTTTTACCTGCGTTTCACTCGTAGCCGAAATATACTGTGACCATAACCTGTCCATACACAATCAGTGAACAGTGCTGAGAACAGATTTTAACATCATACGTATTTATATTCTGTATCTTTTTGAATAAAATCATACAATATTATGCAAGGCATCAGACGTTTCCATCACGTGAAAAGACAGACGCGACACTCGTTTAGGAGACTCACATCGCGCCCCTGTGTGATGCTTTACATAAGATTAAACGATATACAGCACAATAATGAATCATAGATAAAAATAAAATGTACAGAACGAAGACATGCACCATTTTGAGGAGCTGCACTGCTCTCTCCTGAAGAGGGCGCCAAAAGCCCGCGATAAATAACTCAATCCCTGGGTTGTTACGCCTGACCCAAGATCTGGGTAACACAAAAACTACACAAACACTGGGTTGTTCTTACTTCTGGAACTCGACTGTTGCGCATTGCAATCTCTCACATTTATGACTGTACTGTCTTTACAAGTCTTTGTGGATGCTAAACGTAATGACTTCAAAATGAATTTGGGGGTGTAATAGACTTAGACTTAGACTTAGACTTATCTTTATTAATCCTTTGGGATGACTCCCGCAAGGAAATTAAAAGTTCCAGCTACAGTTTTAGCAAGAAGAAAAAGGAAAAAAACAAAAACAGTACAAATTTCAAACAATACAAATTTTAACAATACAAACAGTATAAATTTACATACATATAACATTCATAATCATAAATTATTTTAAAAAGAGTCAATGTTGAGTCCAATGTTATAGTGATATGATGATATAGTGACCAAGCATAATATAAGTCCAGGTGTATATATATGTGTGTATGTATGTGTATATGTATATGTATTGTATTGTCTTGTGTTGTGTTATCCTCTCTGCCCTATTTCCTCCTCCCCCCAAGTGATGCAGACGTTCGAGTAATGGCTCGAATGTCTGCATTGCAATGCACAACTTTGCCTCTCCTTGTTATAAAACAACGTGCATCCAAACAACTTTAGCCAATGTAACCTCCTATGCCAGTGTTGCTTTACGAATACTGTAGCATATGATATTGCATTGGCGTTTGTTTGAAATGTAACGTCTATGCAAAATAATCCTTGAATCATTTCTTATTTAAGGCCATTCCAGTTTCGAATATGTGATTGTGTATTGTCAACAGTAAGCATAAACATTCTGGATTTCCATTTTGTAGTGTGGATCATTAATTTGCGACATCATGTTTAAGAATCTGTTATCTGATAAAATACTTCATGCTACTGCCCACTGACATGCTCTTAAAGCTACTGTTGTCCATTTGTTTGGCCTTCAAAACACTTTAAAATGCACATGTTGAGATCAGGAAAATCTACATTTTCTGTAGGATAATGAGTAGTTCTTGTTAGAACCCCCCTAGCAAGATCATTTTCGGGACCTCTGTATGTATAAAACCCTGCGTCGGCCCTGCAGGAAAGACAGTGATGCAGTGATCCCTTCAATAGTTGTCCAGTTTTCATGTGTGGATGGACTAAGGAATAGTCACTCAAAATTCATAATTATTTAGTTGTCTCTTCCTATATAGACTGTGGGCCAGTATTAATTGCAAAAACTGCACCTCTTCTGTGGCTAATACTAATTTCAAAATGATCCTTTCTCCGTGAAGTCAAGCAGCAAAATTTAAGTGATAATGTGCAAATACTACTGGTCCACTTTGGGGTGAACTAATATGCAAGACTAGTCTTACATGTCACTGTTTATAACACTGTTCATCCTTGGCTGGGACGCTTAAAAAAATATTGGGGGCATAAATTAAGAGTATACCCTCTTCTCCAGGCACCACTACATCACTGAGCATATCGGACTATCAAAACTTGTGCGTGTGTGTGTTGTCATGTAGGCTATAGACTGACTGTCTTGGCTTGCATCCATGAAATATTGTAGTATTATAGGCCTACTGCATATTGAGAAAGTTCACCAGGAAACACGTCAAACTTTACCTTTTCATCATTGAATATTCTGCTTCAAAGTCCGAAATACGTCACATTATGGAGCCGGTGAAATGGTTTGTTAAGGCTGTTGACTTTAACCTGCTGAAACGTTGTGCTCCATCAGGCTAATAACCCGTAAAACACAATACTAGTTCAGCTTTGAATCTCTTCCATTCATTCATAACTGTGCTTGTATTGAGATGTCTGTGAGGATTTGTCTAACGCTGAGGGACACGTCTGACCCAGATACAGTAATGAACGAGACTCCACTGTTGAGAGCTGAATGCTGATTTTTATTAATTAGATCGTTCATTAGTTGTGCTCCCCTGAACGAGTCTGGCTCTGTAAATCCCTCGAGGAAAGAGATCGGATCTGGACACATTACTGAAGTGAAGAGCGTTTCAGATAAATGTGTTTGTGTGGTATGTTGAGATGAGGCTGCTTGTTCTCAGATGTCTCTCACCTTGACTCGTAAAAGAAAACACATGGAATTGCATCTCCTGATGTTAATCCTGATTTCTCTGTATTATTTGTCTAGCATATTGTAAAGTGGTTCCTAAGGGGTGAATGGGAAAGTAAGAGTCACTCGATAGCAAAAGACAAACAGTTCTGCTATTGATAATGATGATAAAGTGGGATATTTCCCAAAAGAAACAATGATTTTGACATTGCTGTTTGCTTTCTTTAAAGAGAAAAGAAAGTTTATCTTTGACTTTCAATAGAGGAACAGAAATCTCTCATTGTTAATCGTTGAAACACAAATCAAGATATTATTAAAGTCTTATGGGTTTGGAATGGCGTGAGTGTCATTGGCGAGAGTTACCCTTTAAAGGTGAACTAAGTAACTTTTTTACCTTAACTGAACAGCTTCAGAGTCACTGGAATGGTTATATTACTTATTTCGGGTTGAATGGTGGTCGTTTCGCACCCCCCTGGTGCCGGTGAGCGGAAAATCCGCACTTGCAACTTTGAGCCGACGGGCCGCCGGCCGCCGCGTCAGGAAGTATCGCGTGATATCAGGTCTCGCGATGTAACAAATTGCTTTACGGCCAAAAGAAATCTGCTAAAATGCTGTCATTATTGCGCTCCCTCACGCTGTTTGAACCCGAATGAAGAAGACGTTTTAAAGAATGTCCCATCTGCTTTGATGTCGTTGATCTACTAGCCTCTGGTGTCTGAGAATCGCCAACGAGTTTTTACAACAGTGTTGTCAAATATCTATTCCGAAGCTGTAGGGGGAGCTCTAGAAAGAAACCTGCGAGCAAAAAGCGAGAATACAGCGAAGAAATCCCGAAATTACTGAGCCCTGCTTTAAATAGCTCAACACAAGCTAAGCGACCTCTAGCGGCGAAACATTACATAGTGTGCTTTTAAGTATAATATTTTAAAGTATATTATTTCTATAGTAAGTACTTCTTTTGAATGTAAAGTACTTTTTGTCAAGGACATCTTGTCATCCCACGTGCTCATATTTTGGGATTATGAGCGAGTGTTTTCTCGCCTCTGAATCCCGCAGCTGTAGTTAGTCCGTCTAAAGCCCACAGGCCTCTACAGGCCGACGGCGGACAGCGATTGATTGAGCTCTAGAAGCGCTGAAGTGCACACACACTGTCCTCAGTGTGATAAAGTCCTGCGATGCTGCTCTTAATCCATTTACTGTTCGACAGCCGTGCAATTGTTTCCCTTTATCAGGTGACAGATCTGGACAGGTCAGGGAGATCTGGGAGAGTCTCTGCGTTTGCAGGATTTATTTGTCGACTCGATTGTCCAGTTGTCCAAAGAAAAGGGTTCACCGTGGTGTTACCGCGTGCATTGCTCAGGTGTAGATTAACTGAGACGAGACCATTCATATTTGGTATTTATGACATGCTTTTAACATTTGAAGTTGCAAATGCTGTGTTTTAATCTTAAATGCCATGGCTGACAGGACAGGATAATTGCAACCACTGGTTGAGACCTAAATACATTCAGCGCTTGTGACATTTATCCACAGGGATTATAGCCGCATTGCTTATAACCTTAAAAATGTACAGAAACTGACTGTCTGACTGTCAAAGGCCACTAATATACAGACGCTGAACTAAATGCACACTTCTGAAGAGTTTCTTTTCTAACTTCAAGAGGATTCATTTTCATGCTTTGCTCTCAGCGATTGTCACAGGGAAAAGCTTTGTGGTCGTGTCGCCATCACTGCAAAGACAAAAAACACTCTCTAATGACTTCAGAAAGTGCTTCGTGTGATGACGTCAATGAACTGGTTTATTCAAGTCAAAAATATGGTCTTAACTTCAACATTAGGCTACGCCGATGAAACAGCTCCCCAAGATAGTATATCTATAAATATAGCATATTTTGGAGAATGATTCATTAGCATCTCAATGAAGCACACGTTCTCCATGTGGCATTCAGTCTTTAATTTATTGTCTTCTCATAAACTGATGTATCAAATAGTCTGTGTATGAGTAAGTGAATTTACATAATCATAAGTGAGCTGCTGAATTGGGTTGATGTGTTTTTTTGTGCATTAAATTCTCCATAAATGATGATCATATGTGTCTAGCGTGACATGCTGCATGACTACAGAGATGGATGTAGTTTATGTCAGTTATGGCATTATCTTCACGACCTCACGTACAGGAACACAAGCTTCTGCTGATTAAACTGTGAAATCTGCTGTTTGATTAGATCTTTACATCTTTACATTCCCATCAAGTCTCCAATAGACATGCTAAATGCCAATGAATTTTTCTTTCTTGGTAGAAGAGAGATGCAAATAGAAATGAGTTGAAGGTCAGAAGACCCAGAGAAATCAGAAGAGCTTGTGATCTCTCGTTCTGGAGTGTGTTTCCCGTAAAACACTGTAACTCGTGCTTCACTATCATGATCATCGTATGATCATCGTTGAAGAATCCACTAGCTCGTCACGACTGTTTCCCGAAACCATATTGTCG
This sequence comes from Abramis brama, assembly GCF_963993115.1. NCBI lineage: Eukaryota > Metazoa > Chordata > Actinopteri > Cypriniformes > Leuciscidae > Abramis > Abramis brama. The sequence goes on from NC_139977.1 coordinate 1,927,880, forward strand.
CAAATTGGTCGTTCAACCACGTTGGTTAATGATGTCACACATGTGTTGGAGTAATAACTACTAATGAATCTGTTTGAGATCGAATTAATGCGAGATGTTTTGCTATAAATCACAGACTGGCATCTGAGGACTATTTCTCATTTTTCTCAGTTATTTTGCTTTATTTCCAGATTCAATCATAGACTCGTTCTCACACACTAGAGCTCGTTCACACACACACTCTTCAAAAACTACACTTTAAATCTCTTGACGAACTAAAAGACGTAAATGACATTTGCATGTATTCTAAATTAAAGACACAGGTTGCACTGAATGTCAGCTTGATTATTTTGCTCAAGATCAGGATTTATTGAGTCCACATGTCAAGAAAACTAGAAACTCTTCTTCTCACCACAGGTCGAGATCTGTCGTCACACACACACACACAACTCTGAGATGCTGTTTGCGAATGTTCGTTGGAACGATGGTTTCGGGAAACACAGACTCGTTGAACTATGATGATAACGACAGAACTTGCGATCACAGCTGGCTAACGCTGCTTTCGGGAAACACACTCTGGATGGTCTGAATGCCGCTGGAAAGAGAGATGAAGACAGACGAATCTGAGCCTGATAGAGCACTGAATCCGTCAGTGCAGATTTCAGTGGTTCGTATGTATATATATATATATATATATATATATATATATATATATATATATATATATATAGGGTTACTGGATCTAAACAGACAAAAAATAAGCTGAAACAAGCGATTGAAGGCTGCCAACTTAAAACTCTTTTTTTTTTTTTTTTTTTTTTTTTTTACGCCAGCGGGAAAGAGTTAGCTGTCAGGACATTTGGTGTGCTTTTTATTGCCTTTTTTTCCCATCACATATTTTATATTATATTATAAATTAGGTATCATTCAAAAACTTAAACACTCAACATTCATCCTGTGAAAAGCGTTTTGAAATTTGACATTGCGTTATCATGCAAACACTACTGTAAATCCTTTTAGCTGGCTCCTCACAGTGTCATGTTTCATATTACAAAATATACAATCAAGTCTTTTTCTAATCTTGACAAAACACACATCATTGGAGGAAGCAACATAAGATCATTTTGCAGAAATGTGGCCACAGGTTTGTTTCTTCCTCAAGCCTGTGTTAATCCAACCAGTGTATCTGAAATGTGTAAGTGGATTGAATCTAGCAAACACAAGGCTGAATCAGAAACACAGAAAGTCAGAGTTAGAAAGAATAATGGACAAACATAACTGTTTAGTAATGCAATTCAATGCGAGTCATGCAACAATATGATTGTTCTCTCTGAAATGTGCTTCATGGTGGACGTGTGTGTGTATGAGTGAGCGAAAGAAAGTGAAAAGAAGAAGAGCTATATGAAAAGAAAATAGTATGTGAGACCTTTCAGGGGGAAAAAGGAGATATTTGAGGATTAACTCAGATTTATGGCATGTCATAACAATTTATACGTTTCAGCGCTGACCTTTCCCTTAGCACTCGAGTGATAGATGTACTTCATTACCATGTTTGAAAAGCACCAAACCAAACACCTTTTTCTCAGAGCCGTCAGTGATGGATCAGCGCAGGATTGTGGGTAAAAAGATCAGGTTTGCGTATGCTTATGACCCTGATGTCCTGTTAACAGAGAGAGGCTTGACATTGAGGACATATACAGTATGTGGAAATCTCACAGAAGCGATACAGTATCTCCCCATGATCCCAATATAAGGACTGTTTCTTCTAGCTGATGTAGTTTCTATGCATCTGCAGATATATGAGTGTGTGACTGTTCGATAAATGCAGTATGAAATAAGAGAATTAGTCATGTTTATGGCCATGTGAGCCTATTTATTTCTGTAAGCATATCAAATTTCACTCAGCTCCTTCAAACACGCTAACAAGATCTCACAACACTTTATACATTTTCAATTACAGTGAAAGTCTTATCATTCACAAATAATCCCTGCCGAGAACACACAGACAATTCCCTTCATTCCCTGAAACTTCAGGTTATCACAACCGAATTTTCCTTCAAACCACAGTATATGTTTTAGGAAAAACTACATATTTTCAAAACTGGTAATCAGTCTTACGTACAGTGAGTCCTGTATAACGAGGCTAGTTTAGGCTGATGTTCGTTAGGCACCAATGAATCGTCTTTATTAGTGAGTAAACAAATAAACTTTTATTGTACAAAGCTATCAAAATCAGCAGAGTCTGAAAGTTTTAGCAGAGCTAAATTCAACGCAATAAAAAAAAAACAAAAAAAAAAAACTATAAAAATGCTTGTTTCAACCCATGTTTGGGTCAAATATTGACAAACCCAAGCGTCCATATTTGACCCAGCCATATTTGACCCAGAAATATATATATATATATATATATATATATATATATATATATATTTTTTTTTTTATCACAGGACAGGTCCAAACACAACTAGACACACACAGATAATTAAATTAATAATAAATAAATATAAAAAAATAAATAAAAAAAATCTTTCCGTTAGATTAAAGTTTACACACCAAGCACAGATGCCTGACATGACATTATGGACAAGGTGAAATTGTACAAATGGACCAAATCAGATATGTAACATTATGTAAATAAAAAAAAAATTAAATAAAATACAAAATTAAATAGAATTTAAGGAGAGTGACAATTATAAAAGTTATCAAATAGTGTCATCATTGTCTCTGACTTTGTCTAATACTCAAGAAGCCCCTAAGAAATTTCAAATCCACCTATATTTACAGAGATATTCAAAATTAGAAAATAATAATAAATTAAAAAAAACATCATTGTTTGAGGAAAGTGGCAATAATAATATAGAACAATTTGTTTGCCAAGTGTCGTCGTAGTCACTCATTTTTGGTTTTTCATCACTGGTTCTTATTAAAGTGTGTGTGTGGCCTTCAATCAATATTTCTAGAGCATGTTTAAAACACAACCAAAGTTGACCAAAGTGCTGTACAAAGAATGAAAGAAACACAAGAAATAAAAATAATATACATGCATACCAAACAAGCCATAATAAGTGATAAGCAATCAATAGAGTAAAAGAGAAACCCAGGATGACAAACTATGGAGTGTTAAAAGCCAGGGTGAATAAGTCAGTCTTAAGATACAGACCGATGGGGCATTACTGATAAAGGGAGGAAGGCTGTTCCACAGCTTGGGTCCGGTGGCGAAAGCGCCATCACCACGGTGTTTAAGCTTTACTCTAGGAACTGTGAGAAGGCCAAGCTCACAAGATCTCAGCCTTCCAGAAGGACTGTACAAAATCTCAGCTTTCCAGAAGGAGTGTCGAGAGATCTCAGCTTTCCAGAAGGAGTGAAGATCTCAGCTTTCCAGAAGGAGTGTCGAGAGATCTCAGCTTTCCAGAAGGAGTGAAGATATCAGCTTTCCAGAAGGAGTGTCGAGAGATCTCAGCTTTCCAGAAGGAGTGAAGATCTCAGCTTTCCAGAAGGAGTGTACAAGATCTCAGCTTTCCAGAAGGAGTGTACAAGATCTCAGCTTTCCAGAAGGAGTGTACAAGATTTCAGCTTTCCAGAAGTGTACAAGATCTCAGCTTTCCAGAAGGAGTGTACAAGATCTCAGCTTTCCAGAAGGAGTGTACAAGATCTCAGCTTTCCAGAAGTGTACAAGATCTCAGCTTTCCAGAAGGAGTGAAGATCTCAGCTTTCCAGAAGGAGTGAAGATCTCCGCTTTCCAGAAGGAGTGTACAAGATCTCAGCTTTCCAGAAGGAGTGTACAAGATCTCAGCTTTCCAGAAGGAGTGTACAAGATCTCAGCTTTCCAGAAGGAGTGTACAAGATCTCAGCTTTCCAGAAGGAGTGTACAAGATCTCAGCTTTCCAGAAGTGTACAAGATCTCAGCTTTCCAGAAGGAGTGTACAAGATCTCAGCTTTCCAGAAGGAGTGTACAAGATCTCAGCTTTCCAGAAGTGTACAAGATCTCAGCTTTCCAGAAGGAGTGTACAAGATCTCAGCTTTCCAGAAGGAGTGTACAAGATCTCAGCTTTCCAGAAGTGTACAAGATCTCAGCTTTCCAGAAGGAGTGTACAAGATCTCAGCTTTCCAGAAGGAGTGTACAAGATCTCAGCTTTCCAGAAGGAGTGTACAAGATCTCAGCTTTCCAGAAGTGTACAAGATCTCAGCTTTCCAGAAGGAGTGAAGATCTCAGCTTTCCAGAAGGAGTGAAGATCTCCGCTTTCCAGAAGGAGTGTACAAGATCTCAGCTTTCCAGAAGGAGTGTCGAGAGATCTCAGCTTTCCAGAAGGAGTGTACAAGATCAAGAGACCAGTTCAATATTGAGGAGCCAGATTATTGAGGGCTGTGTAAACAAACAGTTACATTTGAAATATTATTCCTTTGGTTCAGATGTTTCCCTGAGAGCAGACGAGACCAAGATCCTTTGTATGTAAAATAAATAAATAAATAATTTAATAAAATTTAAGGAGAGTGACATTTATAAAAGAAAACGATTAGATTTCATATAGTGTCATGATTGTCTCTGGCTTTGACTAATAGTCAAGAAGCCCCCAAGAAATTTCAAATCCACCTACATTTACAGAGAAAATTAGGAAATAATAATAATAAAAAAAGTCATTGTTTGAGGAAAGTGGCAATAATAATAAAGAACAATTGTCGTCATTGTCACTAATTTTTGATAAATAATTAGGGAAAAGAGAAGACTACATTGGTTCTTATTAAAGTGTGTGTGTGTGGCCTTCGGTTCAGATGTTTCCCTGAGAGTAGACAAGACCGAGACCCTTTGTGATCAGAAGTTACCGCGGTAGAAGTTACCTGATCAGAAGTTACCGTGGTCAGAAGTTACCGCGGTGATCAGAAGTTACCGCGGTCAGTTTCTGTTCCTGCTGTTTTCTCCACCGGCTGTAATAAGACTCCTCTCAGCGGGCAGCTCTGATCCGCCATGTAGAGGGATGTCTCCTAATGACTTATTCATATCATATTTCCTCTTCTCATCAGTCGAGCAAAGCCTTGTATACACTGTCATCTTTTGCTCTGCCTCCGTGCCGGATACACGAAACAATCTTCCTCCCACTCGAGGGGTCTTAAAGAGCGGCTCAGCGGGTGGGCTGTGTTTGCATAATTTTATTGCCAGTAAAGCATAAACAGTCACTACCACACTTGATTAATCATGGTTCTCATTTTCCCCGCCGTCTTTCATAGACATAAGTGCTGTCGAGCCGCATGGGAATTAATGTGACAGTTTAAAACATGCTTGTTAATCCCTCCTCGACGGCGAAAGAAGCTGCGATACAGCTGAAGTGTCTAAATGAGAATGTTTACCTTTAGTTTTTCAGTGTAAATCGCAGGATTACAGTTAATTAATTGGGACCCCCACGTTGAACGACTGTCCAGAAATGCAAATCGCAAACACGTCCGTGCATAAATACAAATCGGCTCCTCGTTTACCTTTGGTCGCATCCGGATAATTCAGTTCTTGTGGTGTGTGTTTACAGGCGACACGTGCACCATGGCGGAGTACAACAAGCTGAAGAACATGCTGTTGGATATGCAGCCCAGGACCTCCACGAACGGGCAACCGAACGCCATGGACCAGAGGAGGACTCTGGTGGACACCATGTTCAAGTATATAGATCGAAACCAGGACGGCCGTCTGAGCAGTGAAGAGCTGGCAGAGGTAAGAGGGCCGACAGGGAGTAAGGGATAATGTACAGTCATTGCCCTTCACTCTGAAAGGGTTTATGTAAGGGATAATGTAGATCCAGCCGGTTATCATCTCGGAATAAACCCTGACGGGGTGATCAGGATCAGGTCTTCATCAGCCTGAAGGGGTTTATTCTGAGATAACAACCGGCTGGATGTACATTATCACACTTATTACACGGATATTTGCCACATAAGTGAATAATTAGACACAAAATCGTTGAAAGTCGAGTCGAAATATTTGATTAGGTCTTTAAACGCGAAGTTCAAACTAGACGGATATTTAAGAGATACGGTATACAGACATAACACTTATTAAACTGCATTTCACCACATAAATAATTATGGGGATTAGAGATTTCAGATTAAACTGTTTTAAAACCGTACCTGTTTGTATCTTATAATCCAACAGTGTATAAAACAATAGTCGTAAAATGGCAGCATCTGCGTTTGTATGAAACGAGAGAGAGCGAGTCCACGATACTGGATGGCATAATTAAATAACTGTACACAAAATATTGATTTGACTGAGTTTTAATATTTTATTAGCTCACCAAACGCAAAACTTCCACCATGAAGAAAACCCGTTCCTAGCGAGTGTATAGCGCTGCTGACTTCAGTGACCCGGATGAGCCTGTGCTTCTGATCTCAGAGGTTGTTATCTGGGAATAATACACCGCTGGATGGAGCGAGTGACCAATCAGAATCAAGTTTCACTTTGATTCACTTTCATTATTATTCACTTTTTCGCTCACCAGTCCCTGTGGCGAGTGGTTTTCCAAAGTTACAGCCACTCAGCATTTTCACTGCCCACAGTTTGTACATCGATACCATGGGGGAAAACGGCCATATAGATATTTTTAATATTATCTCATAATTTGTCAGCAGGTTTATTAGGCTGCTGTCACTTTAAGAGCTGACGCACAGATCCATTAAACTGTTACACATGCATTTCTTTCTCAGCTGTTTACGTTCACTTAAAACATGACTGACTGTGGTTACGTGAATACTCTATTTACGTGAATACTCATCAAGACCGGCATTTTGACATTATTTTGTGTGTATTTGACTGTTTAAGCGCAATAAGCAGTGAAAAATAACTCAATTTAGTGCTGAGAGGCGGTTTTATGTTTTTTACACCAACAATATTCATCCAGAGCAAATGAAACGAGTGAGTGAGGATAAGAGTGTGTGTGTGTAACTCGCTGTCGGAGAGATGAGAGAGAGAGAAAGAGCAGATGGTATCGTCTATCTATTCTGCAGAAACTGAGTATTGGAAGCATTTCAGATATGTTAGTATCGTAAAATCTGTATTTTTGACAACCCTACATTGCGTTTAGTTCATTATTTCAGATGGCTTTTTAAAAGACTACAATTGAAAAATGTATAGGCTATATTTTATATAAAATTCAACCCACCAAAGTGGCTAATAGGAGAGATTGCGTTAAATAAACCCGCATTAGGCAGGTTGGCGGGTGTTAACGTCAAGCCCTGATTACATGACAGTTTATAGTCTGTTAAACTCCAAAAGACAACCACCTCCAAAGCTGTCCATATGATTCATATGCGACTTTAAGTTGTTAAATAAGGTTTAGGATTAAAACTGTACACTGTACATTCTTAGAAAAAAAGGTTTATTTTCATGTATATAGAACTATAGGGTTCTTGACTCAATTAAAACAAATATTCAATATAAAAAAAAATATGTAGGGTGTAATTACATAATATGATTGCATGTTTTTCTAGTGATAAAGTATGTTTACAGGCTGTTTAAAGGTAGGGTAGGGAATTTAGAAGCGGCTAGCAATAGTGAGCTAGCTTTGAAAACATGAGATCTTTCAGAGCGTCCTTCAGAACACATGAACGCTCACAGCAGAGTCTGCGAGACGAGAGACAGCGTACATTACTCATGTCTCAAAGCACAGAACATTACAATAATAATGAACGTAAACCACTTCCGGAGCTCTTATTGTGCCATCTGACTGCTGCAGGTTAATTTGGCCATTGATACAGTGTTGACAGAAATTTGGACCGAATGCAATATGACAGAATGCTGGATGAGCCGGTTTTGGTCCCAAGACTTCCACAGAACATAGATGGACATGTTTTAATATTTAGACCACTTCCATTATTGATTTATATCAGGAGGTGAAGAAAGTTTCAACCAGTATAACAAAAAGTGTTTATAAAACAAATAGCCTACCCTACCTTTAATTCATAACATAAAAAATAAAAATGAATTAAAACAAAATGAATTAATTTAAAGTAAATCCCTAAAATGATCCCATGATGGAAGGAAACCCCTAAAAGGTTCTATATATGAAGCTCCTGATGGAACGTTTTAGGAAGAAATAATTGAATTATTAGAAATAATAACGCTTCGTGTTGCTTCGTGGCCACATTACCACCTCGGGTGTGCATTATTTTCTAATAATTATATGTACCGGAGTCAATTATTCTGCTTGTACTATGGTTACCACACCTCAAGACATTGTTCAGATTATGTATTTCAAGACGTTTATCAGGTTTTTGTCCTGAAAACACTCTAGTGTGTCTAATTTCTTATGCATCTCATCCCAAGCTTGACCCATTGATAGCAGACTAATGCATTTATTAAAACAGTTATTAGAGAGAGAGTCTGTGCGTCTCTCAACAATAGCTGCGTTTGCATTACCCTTCAAATTGTGCAAATTGAAATTGCGAATTGAAAATACGCCCAATGGACATACGTCAATTTTGCAAAAACTCCCATTTATCGCAAAAAAGTTTTTACGCTCGCATGAGGAGGTTTATCAGGGAATTCGAAAAAGGAATATTTCACAAAATTGCAATGGAAACAGTTTTTGCTCATTTACAGTCCCCTGACGTCGATGACGAGGTGTGTTTGGACAGAAGACGAGACAGAGCTCTTCTTTTTTTTTTTTTTTATTGTGCAAAGGGTGAAATTACAGTGAGAACAGTGTATGTATATACAGTGAAATAGTGAAACATCAAATTGGATCTCAACGGAACAACAGTTGAATTGTTTGAATTTCTGAATAGAAATGTATGTTTGTGTACATGTGCTCTATATAGCTAATGACATATTAGCATTAATAACATTAACAATATAAAAAAAAAAAATAAATAAATAAAAAAAAATATTCAAGGCAAATAAAAAAACAAAAACAAAATAATTAACAAAAAAAAAAAAGAAATAAAAAAAATAAAATAAAATAAATGATACTACTGTCACCATTCCGACTACTTATGAAAACGATAGTAATAATAATAAAAATGATAATATCAATAATTACTACCATTATTTCCACCAGCATCATAATATACAATAAATAACTAAATGCAGTAGCAAATAATTTTCACCATTATCCAGTCGTGTTGTGTTTTGTCATGTCTCCGCCCTGCCAACCACAGCCTGTAGGAGTGCCCAGAACGTGCCGCCCATCAACAAGGGAAGATACCGCAGAGCCCAGAACACCCCAAGTACCCTGGCAACTCCCACCATCGCAGACAAGCCGCTATCACCAAATTGCCAACCCTGGCCTAGTTAATGTGACAATCTAATATGTTGCATTAAAATGAGACATGGCATGAAACACAGACCCAGGGGTAGCCAGTTGATGGCAAGGCCCGAGTGGAATTCTGACCTCTGCCACCCCTGTGCTAACTAACCTCGGTCAGAAGTAACGTACCATGCTTACCCTGTTCTATATGTGTTATTTTTTATTTTATTTATTTTTTTGTTTTTTTTTGACAGAGACAGAGTTCTTCATTAAACTCATAAAAGACAAAATAATTACAGGAATAATGGATTCTAAACCTCAAATAAATGCCACAATCAACGATCTTGCAGCAGATCTGAGGGAGAAACACCCAGAAACTCCTCATATGAGCCGCTCACAAGTATAATAAGGGTCGTTCCTTACCAGTAATGCTTGGAAAACGCACATACGTCTCCTTCCATTAATAATAATAATGGCCAGTGCAGTGGCTGGGATATAGTATATAAACCCATCAACGTCCATTGCCATGATTTTTGGAATGATTTTACTTATCGTAAGAGGAAAAAATGAAGTTTTAGTCGCATAACATCGTTAATGGAAACGCCGTCATTTCGCAATAGTTTTTTGTCGACATTTAGAAAAAAAATCGCAAAAGTTTTGCACAAATCTGTAATGGAAACGCACCTAGCGTCTCTACTATTAGCGAAACTGTAAGTTGAACAGCGCCGTTATTTCCTCGCTAGTGAGAAATGTCATGTAGCTTTTAAGTTTTTAAACTATTTTAATGACAAAATCGTCAGAGCAGCGCTGACATGTTTCTGTGTGAGTGTGTGTCCATTCTGTACTGTAAATAATTGCACACCCTAGAACGTCCGTCAACCAATCAGATTCAAGCATTCAACAGTCCATATAGAACCTTTTCCTCTAAGAGTGTACATTATCTCGCTTGTTTCACAGATACTCACCAAATAAATACATAATACGTCAAATGTTAATTTGAGTTTTATCATTTTACTGGCATATTATCTTAAATCTTCCACTAAACAAACACTGAAGCAATATTACAGTTCATTGATACTGACTATTGTTATTTTCAGTATAGTAATTGAGTCGTACACTGTAAAAAGAGGTTACTTGCAATTTTGACCTTGAAGAGCTATTTCTACCCGATTTAATGCTTAAAAAATTGTTTTGTTGATATAATTCACTGTATTTACGTGGTTTCAGTGGATTTGCTTTTAATTAAACCAGTTAACTTAGAAGTTACCATTTTTTTTCAGTGTATGAAAGACTGAAAGTAGTGTACTGTAGGTTTCATAAACTGCCAAACTCATGTTTAATTCAGCTTCTGCTGGCTCGGTTCTTGTCATTATTGAACGCTTCCATTAACACTCATCGCATGCGCCAACCAATCTGCATCAAGAACAACTAGGTTGTGAGGTATAAGACAAGAGCTTCATCATACCTGTAATGGATAACACTGTTCAACTCCTGTTCTTCCACAGATCTCCATAAAGGAGCATCTGGAAAACATCTTAATGGAGTGCAGCATGCAAGACCTCCTGCGTTACGACGACTACAACAACGACGGTCACCTGACCCTTCAGGAGCTTTACACAGCTTTCCGTGAGTCCCACACATCACTGCCCTTCATTACAAATGAGCTTCTCTCTCCATGTGGCAAATCTGCAGGTTTCTCTTCTGGCTCTCAGTGAGCCAGGCACCATTACGCCTCTCTCTGAAACACATTTGCACCTGATCCTTTGGGCCAATGAATGCTAATCATGGCCTGATGATGAGAGATGAGTGCTTTTGGCGGAAAGAGAGAGATGAGATGGCAAGCCGAGATTATCTCGTATCATCCATCGTCCTACGCCGCATAAAGCAAAAGCTCTCGTTTCATTCGTTTCAGGAATTGGCAATGTAATTCACAGTCTCAGCTTCCCGAATGAGCAACTGTAACTAAAATTATACATCCATTCCACGCGGATATAAATCACGGTGTTAAGACTCGGCTACAGAAGAAACACGGCTCCATTAACCAGCACCAGTCATTTACCTGTGTAATGAGGAGTTTAGTGGAGTGTTTGTCATTATACAGTGCCTTTGCGTGTGTGTGTTGGTCATCAGATGAGAAGGTTGACGTGTAATAAAACATTGCGTCGGTCGAGCTCTCCTCAAGGTTAACCGTGTTGCTGCGGTGGGATGTTGGAGGATGTCATCTGGAATGAAGGAGAATATCTCATGAGAAAGGATCATTGCTGAAATTGTGTCCGTGCAAACAGACGTCCCTGAGGAGATCCACTTCACGCTCCTCTGTTTGTTTCTAAGAGATAAACACTTTTTTTTTTTTTGTCTGACGAAATTGCTTTACACATGTTACACAAGCTTTCAGAGGAAACGTGCACATATTTAGAATTTCCCAAGTCTTGTTCTGTCATTTAGACGTCATCATTATGTTCATTCAGTGAAGTTTTCATGTATTGTCTTAGTTGTTTTAAGCTGGTAAGTGGTGTCAGGCTGGTTAATCACCAGTCATTAGCTGTTCATTAGCTGTTCGTTAGCTGTTCATTAGCTGTTCATTAGCTGTTCATTAGCTGTTTATTAGCTGTTCATTAGCTGTTCATTAGCTGTTTATTAGCTGTTCATTAGCTGTTCATTAGCTGTTCATTAGCTGTTCATTAGCTGTTTATTAGCTGTTCATTAGCTGTTCATTAGCTGTTTATTAGCTGTTCATTAGCTGTTCATTAGCTGTTTATTAGCTGTTCATTAGCTGTTCATTAGCTGTTCATTAGCTGTTCATTAGCTGTTCATTAGCTGTTTATTAGCTGTTCATTAGCTGTTTATTAGCTGTTCATTAGCTGTTTATTAGCTGTTTATTAGCTGTTCATTAGCTGTTCATTAGCTGTTCATTAGCTGTTTATTAGCTGTTCATTAGCTGTTCAGTCAGTAAAGGCATATATTCATAAGCAGCTTATGATATGCACAATCATTTTTAGAGACACAATAATGAGTTTTCAGATGTATTGACCATTCAGCATTGTTCACATGCTCTTGAAGACAGTTGTCTTTAAAAAACTGAATTATTTTGCTGTTACACTTAATCAATACATCAATACTTAATAGCTAACAATATTTTTTTTTTAAATAAACCAAAATTACTAGTCTAACATCTAATCTCTCATTTTACCAAAAAACAAACAAACTAGGTAATAAACATCAAACTATGTAATAATCTAATGAACATTAACATTTTTAACAAACTAATTGTCCAAAAGATTACATTTACTATTTTTGTTGACACTTTTTGGTATCGAGTGACCTTATTTTTCAAAGCAGAAGTAGGTGAATGTGCGAGATGTGGGACTGATTAGGCGCTATATGGAAATAAACAGTACAAGTATTTGCACTACAAAACAGTGTATTTATGATAATGAGATTTAAATTTGATAACAAATACCAGTTTGCGATATCAAGCAGCGTAACAGGCTGTGTTTGTGATTAATACTGCAGAAACATTCACGTCACTAATGGCCGTGCTGCTCTTACGTGAAAAATAAGTTGGATAAACCGCTTTTTCATAATGCATTCTGGGATTGCATTTATAAAATGGTGCCATACAATTTGGCCAAAGGAGGTATTTTAAAAACACAAGTAGACTATGTTGCCAGATTTGTATCATTAGGCAACATTCACATCCAGAGAAGTCATGGAAATTCATCTGTCAAAAAGTGTGTGAAGCTTGTCTATGTAGCTCTCTGTTAAATATGCACCTTACATTAGAGTTTGTTCACACATTGGGATTAATAAAGCAGATCACATGCTCATATAATATTAATCTGAAAAGACTGCAGCTTGAACTAATCTGACAGTCCTGGATTTCAGCGCTTATACCAGAAATAAAACATATAAGCCTACCGATAAGGCTCAGTTTCTAGGACAGAAAGAACAGTAGTAGAAACCAAAAAAGACTTATGATAAGTAGTGAGGTTAGTGATCTGAAGAAACCACAGCAGTAAATGTGTTCATGCTGCAGTGATTCCTCAGATCGTGCGCTGTTTGTGATCAGATGAAACATTTACAGCAGCTGAAGGAGAAACCCGAGTCTCATCCGGAGAGCAGAAGATCAGTCAGACAGGAGAATCCACCGACAGAAACCAGACAGAACATTTCACTTTCTGACCGCAGACAGGACTATAGAAGCTTGTTTCCGCCACAGAATCAAAAATAAAAAAGTAATAGTGACTTTTTATCACAATTGCGAATTTACATCTGGCAATTCTGACTTTTTATCTCAGAATTGCGTGATCTAAAGTCACAATTGTGAGATATAAATTCGCAATTTCAAGAGATAATGCAATAACTGCAAAATTCAGACATTGTTTCTCAGAATTACATGATATAAAGTCGCGATTGCGTGTTATAAAGTCAGAATTGTGAGATATAAACTCGCAATTTCGAGACATAATGCAAAATTCAGACATTGTTTCTCAGAATTGCATGTTTATATCTCGCAATTCTGACTTTATAACTCGCAATTGTAGTATATAAAGTCAGAATTGCATGATATAAAGTCGCGATTGCGTGTCTTTTTTTTTTTTTCTTAGAATGGGAGTTTATTCTGAGAAAATATGTCAGAATTGCGAGATATAAAGTTAGAATTGCGAGTTTATATTTCGAGGTGGCTTATTTCTTGCAATTCTGACTGTATATCACACAATTCTGACTTCATATTCTCGCAATTCTGCGAAATAAAGTCAGAATTGCGAGATGTAAACTCGCAATTGTGAGATTAAAAAAGTCGCAATTATCTTTTCAAATGTTTTATCCTGTGACGGAAACAAGCTTCTGTAGAAATATAAGAGCCTCCAAAAAAAGAGTCCCTGGTAAAAACCTGCTGAAAGAACCCAGCCCAAGCCTGAGCGACTGAGACGGACGATCGATGATCACCTTCAGGAGTGTTTCTGTCAGAGAGGCGAAGAGATAGAGCATCTGGGTGAGGGGCGAGCGAGCGAGTGAGCGGTGTAATGGTTTGAGAAGACGTCCCGCTGAGAGCAGGGCTCCTGTGCTGAAGGTTAGCGGGTCTGTCCCGTCTGATGAATCTGAGCGGCAGGTCAGGCCAGCTTCATGCACATCAGAGCGGGTCGCAGGACTCTCCAGGGACTGAGTTACTGAATCAGACAAGGAGTTAATTGAACACGTCGAACCAAGACACTGTGGCTCACTGTCTCGCTCACTAACTGAAGTGGAGCCTCGAAAGAGACTCATGTCAGCCGCTCCAGAAACCACACAAATACTGCAGTCGGACGGTGCTAAGCTAGCTAAAGAAGTGCACTTATAAGTTCCAAGTATAGCTGACATGTCTTGTCGCATCCTCTGTCTTGGATGAAAATTTGCATTGTGGGATTGACTTCTTTGTGACGTTATGAGTGATGCTGCTTAAATGAGGAGTATTAGAAGACAGTGTGATGTTTATGCCCTCTATGAAGCCTTGAGATACTGTCTAGGGAACCCTTGTGAAAAAGAAGTACACTTCAGCATACTTTTGGAAGGAGTACTTATTATGGAAATACAATTATTTAAAATAATATACTTAAGTGTAAACTGAATATAATGTTTTTGGACACTGGATGTTATTTACAATTAAACAAAATTGTATTATAGTTTCAATTTGCATGAAACTGAATATTTGAGACCTTTTTGGCTCACTTAAGTACATCTTAATGTGCAATTTCATAATTACTTCTATTGTCTTTGACATTTTTGATAAACTGTAGCATTAATGGCACACTAAAATATACTTTAATGTAATTTCTCCTGAAACTTGAATCATATATTTAAATATATTTGTAATTAGACATTTTTAGCCCTCTGGTGCTCTTTGATCTTTTTTTTTTTTTTTTTACCTCATCGTAATGGTACGAAACTCAGTGTTTTGACACTTGCTGTGTGAACACACAAAATCATGGACATGATTCGAAAAATGTTAAATGGTCCTAAAAAATAAAAAAGTCATACTTGTATTGTTCGCAGTCAAAAATGAGCGCATTGGAAATGACGAATTTCATCTAGTGGAAGCGTTTGGTAAATTTTAAAACGTTTTTTATAACTACTGCATAACTATAATTTAGTACCATTAAATCCCCTATGAATACAAAATATTAAATAAAAAACATTATCGAACTAAAATATAGTAAAATATAGTACATTTGGTCATTTTTGACTGTCTCATGAAGAGCACCAGAGGGTTAAAGATGAAGTTGCAATTTAGTACATTTAAAATGTATTACATTTAAATATAATATTGAATAACATAATTACAATCAAGTACTTTACAAGTGCTTAAGAATGTTAGTCAACACATCAAAATAAGTGACATCTGTATTCTCTCTGGCAGGAACATGAAGTTCTTGTTCTCTGAAGCTGCTGTTCTCCTAAATCAGCTTTTGTGTGTTATTGCACCTGGACCGTTTCGGTGGTAATGCCAGTTGTGCAAGTTGAATGAATTTCAGCAGTCTTGAAACGGCGTTAAGGTGTAATGCCCTTTCCTCCTGATAGCAGACGGACACAAGCCTCCACTGTCATTGCTGATATTGTCCTGTCCTGAATCCGATGTGAAGAGCCAGCTGTCAGCCAGAATAAGATCAGCCATGCGCGCTGTAACGTGTGCCACAGCCTGAGTCATCCGGAAGAGTCAGCGCCACCGGAATCTCTGTGAGGATCTGATGTTTGTGCCACGCGAGGAGAGGAGGAGGAGGAGGAGGAAGTGTAAATGCGTGTCTGGGAATTCTCACAAAGCTTAATGTGTTTCACAGGCTGGCAAAAGGTTTGATAAACGCACATTTATGGAAACTGGCGGTTTGATTCATTCATGAATCATTCCTCGAATCGTGTGTTGTTAAGGAGAGGTGTGCTGGGTCTCGCACTGAAGGAGGGGTTACAGGATATCATGCTTACAGTAGATTAAATGATATTGAAAAGTTGACTGGAAGATGAAATGCTGCCGTTGCTTCATCACTCTCGAACCGGTGTGCGTGAACAGATTTGTATGCAGCTCTTCTCCGTCTTGTCACAGCTGTCGAGCTCCAAAATAGGCCAAAAACAGTCATAAAAATAGTCTCATGACTTGTGCTCTGTTTTCCAAGTCTTGTGAAGTTCGCAAATGGATCTCACGGCGGGGCTTGAGACAGTCGTTCTCGCGCATATGGAAAAGTTGGGGTTGAGATTGAATGCCAAGAGACTTACTCCAGCACAGACGACCACCTTTCTTGGTGTCACGTGAGATTCAGTGACGATGAGGGCCGTGCTCTCACCCGTGTCGCCACGATCCTCGCAGTCGTAAAAGAGATAAAGCTAGGCCAGTCGCTCACTGTAAAACAGTTTCAACGGCTGTTGATGGCGTCCACATTATACCGTTCGGCCTGCTGTACAAGAGACCTTTGCAGTGGTGGCTCAAGACCAAGGGGAACCCACTCCGTATGATCAAGATTACACGGCAGTGTCTCCATGCCTTGGTTATATGGAGGAAACCTTGGCTCCTCTCCCGGGGTCCAGTGTTAGGAGCTCTTTGCCAGTGAGTTTCGCTCTCGACAGACGCTTCTCTCTCCGGCTGGGGAGCGCTAATGGAAGGCCGCTCAGTTCAAGGTCTGTGGAGGAGTCATCATCTTTCGTGAGATGATGATGGCGGTCTTCAATGCGTTCCTTCCAGACCTGAGGGGCCGTCACGTGCTCGTCCGCACAGACAAGATGTCAGTGGTCTCCTATGTAAATCATCATGGGGGTCTGCGTTCAAAAATGGAAAAGTCAGCCAGCTGTTTATTATCATGTTAATTATTGTCTTTTTCTCTAAAAAACATACTTTTACATATTCGTCTGTTATTGAACAAAAAAAAAATTAGTGGAGTTCCAAAATGTTCTCACTTTCAAGGTATCCGATATATCCTCATGTCCAAGAGAAATGCACGTCACTAAACTAACGCCAGAAGCGTCCCTGTAGTTCTTTATTGCAACACTGCCAGTATTTCATTGCTTTCATTGAGAAACCTTTAAAAATCTGCACGACACGGACCGTCTTGTCTTCCCTATTGTATCGAGTGAAACGTCTTCTGGAACAAGAACTAATCTTGATTTTGTCCTTGGGGAATTGATTGGATGGTTGGATGGATGTTGTTTGCTATTGGTGGATCTCATGTGAGTGACAGAAAAGACACACAAAAAAAAGATTACGAGGGAGTTTTAAGTTTTTTAATATGTTATTTGACTTCAGTTAACATTTACTTTATTTTACTTTAGTTTTAGTTAACTGTAAAATAACCCTGACTTCTAGTTTCCTGTGGATCTACATGGACATATTTGTAATTTCACAAGTTATACCACGTTCTTGATGATTCCAGCGCTTAAGAAAATCATTATTATTCCACGTGTGATCTTTGGCAGCGCAGAAAAGAGCGTTTAGCGGAGGGTCGGCAGTTTCTCACACGCTTTGCATGTGCAAACGCGCAAGTGCTGCTGCAGCATTCTGATGAGCGTGGAGCGGCTCCCGACTACTGCTGCTCCGCATGTGGGCTTCTTTTATCCCAGCCTCCGACTTGGTCTGCAAGAAGGAAATAATTCATTACCGCGGCTGCATTGATTTATTCCTTCTGCAGGCCTGAGCTAGAGTCTGACTTCAAACAAATGCTTCAGGCGATGGACTGTTCAGCTCTTCCTAGCGCCGCCACCTTCACACACACACACACACACACACACACACACACACACACACACACACACACACACACACACACACACACACACACTGGCAGCAGAAAGACTCTTATCTGCTGAAAGGCTTCAGTGTTCAGGCTCTTGTCACAGAGGCAGAAAATGGTCATGATGCAGCGGTTCAGGGTCTGGCAGATACCGTACTTTTCTTAATATAGGAAATTATTTTCTTAATATACTTTCGTGATTGCATGGATTTGTCCTTTTCTTCCATTTGTCTTGCCTTTTTTGTTTGTTTGTTTGTTTGTTTAATATGTTCCTTGAAGTTCACTTATAATGTCAGTGACGTTTCTAGCACCCCATACATTTGCTTAAAGTCCCCCTGTAGTCAATCATTTTATCTATTAAAACTCATCTTTGATCACCAAAATGACATATTTAAACATTTTTTTCTTTAAATAAATTCTTCATGCCTTAAAATAGCTTGATTGTAACTCTACACCCTTGCCTCATTTAGTATGCGCGGTTCTATGAATATGCAAATGAGCCCCGCCTCCACTCACTCACTCAGCTCAGAGATCCACTGGTTGACGATCACACGTTGATCTGATTGGTTACAAGGTCGTTTGTGACGTCAGAAACACCAGCGATTTCAAAGCGTGTTTTTGAGACTGTCTTTGGTTCACTGCAGTTTTAAGGAGGAAATACTCAGCAATGGTGTCGACTTATGAATTTACACATGATTTGTCTTAAAGCATATTAAAAACACCACATAGACACATAAACTACATTAAAAGCTGGATTTTCACCACAGGGGGCTTTAACTCCGAGCACTGTTCTGACTCGCTAACTGCATCTCTCTTCTTGTCACTGACTGAACTGACAGGGTGAAGTGGTAGTTGAAGTGTTGTTGTGTTGTCAGTCAGATGTAAATATCTACCACAGCAACTCATTCTCAATCCCAACTCGCCACATAGTGACGCTTGGTTAACTACTTTTTAACGATCAGGAGCCCTTTTTTAAACATGCAGTGTACTCCATTGCTTTTCAGTTGTTTGCCTTATTTGTCAGGTCAAGACGCATTTAATTTTTTGCATGCATTTGTAAAAGTAGAAATGGAATTATGAAATTATGAATATTGATACTTCCATAGATGTTTTGGAGTACCTAACCCTACCCACTTCTCAACAAAATGAAACACAAAACAGGCGCAGTGGGTATTTTGGCAAAAACTGACCAAAACAAAAACAGTATGAAAGTATTATAAACAACTCGTGTTATATAAACAAGCCTTGATGTCATAAACGCATTAATTGGCTCTTCCACATTTTTCATTGAGAACATATGTTGTAATTTAGATCATTTTGAAGATGGAAGAATGCAGTTTTACAGATGCTAGAAACGTGGCTGTAAGAATTGAGAAATTAGGAAATGCCGGACAGTCAGGTTGAAGAGCACCCAGACCCTGAGAGGACAAAGGACCTCGCTGGAAATTACCATTTGTCTCACCTCAGAACACATCTCTCCCCCTCTTCCTCACTCCCCCTCTCTCTCATGCTCAGATCACCTGAATTCACCCAAGAAAATGTATAGTTTAATGTGAATGATTATCACAGAGTATTTTTCATGTTTGCTATCATTTAAAATGTCACAGTGCGACTGGTACAGATGTAAGTAAAACACAAGGTAATAAGGTTTTTAAGAGTTTACATACAAAGGAAGGTGATCTCCTGGCAAATGGTCACACACCCCCAAAAGGTGCAACCTCTGAATGCAAATTTCTTTTGTTAGTACATGTTTCCAAGTGAAAAAGGTCCTGACTATATAATGAAATGCAGCAGGGGATTCGGGGCTTTTCTGTATTTCAGATTCGCCCGTGATGCTGAGAGTGAGACCTATGAGAGTGAGATCTCTCAGCCTCGTGTATTTCTTAATGTTGGGTTGCATCTTTTCTCTTTATTCCAGAGCATTTGATGTTTTGTATCGATTATCTTTGAATTGATTATGAAATTGGCATGATACATTGACCTGACATAATGAAATGTTACATTTGATTATTCTAACTGACTTTGACATAATTTCCATTAAAGAGTTAAAAGAGCACACCCAGGTTCCTGACCGACGACGAGGACTTGACAGAGCAGCCATCAAGTGTTAGACAGTATTCTGGGTTATTACTTGCAAAGGTTTTTGGTCAAATAATTGGAAACTCTGTTTGTTTGTTTTTTCAGAATTTAGTAGTAGGAAATTACTAGTCATTGAATTGTTTATATCAGCTATGCATTCCGTTAATTTAGTGAATCGGTAAGTTTCGTCAGGGTGTGAAGAAATATAGAGCTGAGTATCATCGGCATAACAGTGAAAACTAATGCCATGTTTCCTAATGATATCTCCCAAGGGTAGCATGTACAGAGTGAACAGCAGCGGTCCTAGTACTGAGCCTTGTGGTACGCCATACTGAACTTGTGATCGATATGACATCTCTTCATCCTCAAAATTCCTCATGTTTTGACCAAACACAGAAAATTGTATTGTTCAAGTGTCGCAGTTTTGTTCTGTTTCCTTTAGTTCCTTTTTCTCCACTCTTTTTAGTTTAGGTTTTCATAGTTACTCATTACTCCCTCATTAGTGTCCATAGTTACCCATTACTTTGACCTGAGTCTCGTTTTGTTTCCTCGCTTGCCATGTGTTTTTATAGCGCTTAGTTTGCAGTCATGTTCTGTCAGTTCGTTTTCATGGATTGTGTGGTTTTGCTTTTTTCCCTACGTTTTCTCCTGAGATCTCCTGAGTGTTGTGGATTTATGATAAAAACTGCTTATTGATAGTGATGAAAGAAACAAAGCTTTTCAAAACTTTTAATCAATTGAACTAACTGAACTATTCACAAAATGATTCACTGTTTCGAAGTGCTGGAAACGCCACCTGCTGGTCAGAATGGTCAGCACAAAAAGCCGAAAACTCAGCACAAACATACATAAAAATGCCTTTTACAAGTTACAAATGTATTCATGAAAGTGTAATCTATTAAAATGCAATTAACAAATCATTTAATACTATTAAATATGATAGAATGTGTGTTATTTTATTAAATTATGGGGCATACTATTAGATAAGACTGTTCCTTTTTATTATGTCATTAAAATGTCTACACATTTATCAAACTTTATTAAGCAAAGCCATAGACCCTGTTTTATGGGTTCACAGAGATCATCGCACCCTAATGGCGAACCATTGGCATTTCTAAACATTTTGAAACAGTTGTGACATAACCAAGCCTCGTTTACTGGCTTCACACTCTGAATCATTAGTTTGAAACAAATTATTCCAAATGTTTGGAAGTAAATGATGGCAGAACAAGAATTATTGCTTTAAATAGTGAGTGTGCTTCTGTATTGTGAGTGTGAGTGTGACGTTAAAACGCACGACATCTGTGCACTACAGACAACAATCAGCACCTCTTGAACCGCACAATCATGGTTTACCATCCCTGTCAGTCTAGAAACATCATGCCTTCATAGCTGTTGCTGTGGCAACTGGGTAATACTGATGTCACACATCCACAGGTTGAAGATCATCCCTTTAGACGAGTCCTCGGGTGGAAATGCCTTAAGTGAATCAGCAATCAGTCCAGCTTGATTGCACGTGAAGAGAAAATTGAGAAGCACTTTGCCCGACTGATTATTCTATAATTCAGCTGTTTTGAGCAATGATTATTGACTGATTAATTGTGCAGTGTTCAGACTTAGTGTGGGTTTGAAGCGTTGCTTTAATTGGGCCTCTGACAGTGCAGTTAAAGTCGCTTTCATATTTCATTTTGTATCATATTTGGTACATCTGGCTTATATAGTATAATATAGTGATAATATGAAGGAAAAAAACAGTTTTATTCAGAGGCTCAAACTGAGCAAAAATATGCAAATTGGTGTAGATGCTGATATTTATATGAACAAAAGGTGAGATCAAATTCTGATGCTTGTGATGCAAATCTATGAGATCTTTATAATAGTAAAGCAGATACTACCATAAAATGCATATAAATATTGATATCTGCCAATAATGTCTTAGTAAGATGATATTTAAATGCTTAGTTTTATGATCAAAGCTCTGTAGTTTTAAAACATGTAATGCAATGCAATACAATGGTGATTGAGAGAACAAATAAACCCTTTAAAATAAAATAAAAAAAGCATGATTTAAAAAAAAAAAAAAGATGTCTGGATAATCAAGTAAACCTGAGTTTGTTTATTCCAGTACGGGTTCATCCTGAAATATTACTAACAATATCAGAGTTATTCTTATGTTTACTTGATAAATCAGACAGCAGAAACACACGAGCTGAAGGAGGACATTTGTACAATTACATTAAAAGACTTTTACTTGCGGTTCACCGTGGATGCGCACAGCAAGAAGCGTAGTTGTCTGTGGTGATGTGTGTCAAGTTTGTATGAAAGATCGTCATATCTTGAGGTTAGCAGATATCACATAATGCATCCTGCTGACATGTAATTAGGTGAAAACCCCAGGCTGCTCATTATCCCATTATAGCTGTGAATCTAAATGCAAACTGCCAACAGGTCTATAATAGCTTGTCAGCACTTCTGATTGAGTTTGACATGAGTGTGGTGAGACGTCAACATCACTTTCATTGCTGTCATATTACCCTCCTCCACACCACTGCTCATAAATCTCTCCGCTCCACATTGTTTTGACTGTGTGACGCAAATCATATTTCCACAATATCAAATCAGTTAGCTCCACATTTCAGTATCATTTATTTCTCTTCATAATTGCACTGCAGTGCTTTCACCTTGGGATTGTCCGACTGTCTTTGGCCTTGAATGTTTTCTTTTAGGAATAGAGCAAGCCGTCTAACTTGACTGGCTTTTACCAACATATAGGAATGTTTCCTCTCCTTTTTCAAATTTGATAGAAAATTTATTTTGTTATCCAAAATGAAATGATTAGTTGCAGTTTCATTAATTGCATTGAGCTGTCTGGTCATGATATCTGTTATTATAGTCATGAAGCAGCTGAGGTCAGACATTTTACCATAGTATTCTTAAAGAGACGTATAAGAAATGCTGTAACTCTCTGTATAAACTGTATTTTACCAGTATTCTACACACTGCTCAACGAACATGCAATTTCAAGATGTAGAGAGGGCTCCAGAACCACTTTTTTTATTAGTATTACATCTTTAACTAACATCTATTAACATTTAAATTAATAATTTAATGCAATGCATTTACAATGCAAAGAGATTAATACTCTTATTCATCAAAAGTGACAGTAAAGTCATTTATACCCAGACAGCAACATTAGTGTCGGCCCAGATCAGGCACACATCAGGAACGCATTGAATCCACATGTACCAGATGTGGCCCGGATCTGGGCCGACACTAATGTTACAAAAGATTCTATTTTAAATAAATGCTGTTTTTCTGAACATCAAATAATCATGAAAAACAAAATGTATCACAGTTTAAAATGCAGCTTTGATCACAAGAATAAATTACATTCTGTATTATAATAGTATTTTCACTCGGCACCATTGTTGATGGTGTTTTTTTTTTTGTTTTTTTGTTTTTTTCAAATACATATGTATTGTATGTATTGTATTATTCTGTTTTATGAACTTTTAGGGTGTGTTTACACGACAACAATGTACTACATACAGAAAAAGGTTTTCCTTCACGTTTTTCTTGTACAGACGACAACATTGTAAAACGATCCCCGTTCACACCGATACACGAAAATGACTAAAATCGCTGTATTCTGCTGCCAGGCCAGTAGATGCCAGATGGCGATGTCATTTTGTAAAGAAACACTATAGACTGAACACATAACGCGCATGCACAAGGCGGCATTCACATGTCTGTAGTTAACACAGAGACAGTAACTGTGTCACTTTCAAAAACTTGCACTACAAAACCCTTTTTCAAAAGTTTGCATTTTCAGGCCCCCAAAACACAGTAACTCCGCAACAAACGGAGAAAACATGAACATGAATTTCTCTCTTCTGCTTTACAGTAGCACTGGAACCACATGAACTAAACCTGATGATCTGAGATGATCCATCTGACCAGCCTCATGTTACATCATAATATTTCTACGTCTAGGAATTTCATTTTTTAGAAATTCTTTTCTAAACTTTTCAGTGTTCTCTCGTCATCAGAAACATGGAAAAATAAATGTTATTCAAGTCAAAAATACCTAAATTTAGCTCTAATGCATGCACTGTACATATTGAAATGAGAGTTTGATGTGGTTTTACCTGTTCATTTTACACATGACAGGCATCACTGCTAATTGTTTACAAGTCGACTTCATTACACTTCATGCAGCGGATCTGGAATTGTATCGATTAACGCAGTGTTTGGTCTAGAAGCAACAGAAAGCAATCTCCTCCATTTGAGTGTATCCAGCTCTGTCATTACGTCTGAGGCCGGCACTAAGCCGGGCGGAGGAAGGGATTTCTGCTGTCATATTGCTACAAAATGGATTTTAGACCTTATATTTGATCAGAGAAGAGGAAACTCCTAGAGCAAGGTTAGATTGACCTTTTCTCTTGATATTGCGCTTTTCAAAAACTGATTTACTGTGGAAAACATATCGCTGGTTTTCTGTTAGTGCCTGTGCAGGAGAATGCGGTGGGTTGCTGTTAAACGATAATCTCTAATCTATTGTGTCTGTTTCACCAGTGCAGTCTGCTGCGTTCAGACCCTCTAACGTGCTTGGTCTAAATACTGTAGTTCAGGACGCACAGAAACGATCCCTGAGCAATCACATTAGTGTGTTCATAAACATCTGTACGCGTCACCTGACTGCTGTCGGGTGTCGGGTGTCATGAGTGATGACATCTGCCACGCGAGCCTGACACGACGTGATCCCTGAAACGACTCTGCTGATCCCTGACACACTGCTGCTAATGTGTGTGATGTTCTGTGTCAAAGGCTACAAGTGTTTCCGACCCCAAGTCAACACAACCTTATGGTGAAGTCATTTAAAAATTATTTTACTCTTGTGAAAAAAAAAAATCAATAATTACTGCTTAAAGGGGACACATCCACCCTGTAATGGTTAAAATCCACCCACTCCTATTTTTTAATCCCCATCAATCATAAGCAGTGTCTCAGAACAAGCTGTTTGCAGATTGTTGCACCCGCCCACCACTGCTGATGGACTCCATCCTATTAGCATAGGCCCCGCCCACCACTGCGGACTGACTCCGCCCTATTCGCATAGGCCCCGCCCACCCTATTAGCATAGGCCCCGCCCACCACTGCTGATGGACTCCATCCTATTAGCATAGGCCCCGCCCACGACTGCTGACGGACTCCACTGTAATAGCATAGGTCCCGCCCACCACTGCTGATTGACTCCATCCTATCCGCATAGGCCCCGCCCACCACTGCTGACTGACTCCGCCCTATTAGCATAGACCCGTCCCACCCCTGCTGACGGACTCCACCCTATTAGCGTAGGCCCCGCCCAGCACTGCTGATGGACTCCGCCCTATTAGCATAGACCTTTAATACTTTACTAATTTTATTATAACCTACATTTGCAGCCCAGGCTCATTGTAAAATCGTGCATCTACATACATTTTCTCCAAAAATGTACCAGTGTCACTGCCGTTTCCAGCTGAAATGAACCCTAGAGGCAATAAAACACCAACAACTTTTATTCCTTTTCACATAAATCATGATTACAGGGGGATAGTATCGATTAATAAAGACATATTTCCGCACGGTTCCTTGCACAACACTGTTACCAAAACTCCGATCCCCTGAAACACGAGTCACGATAAAAGAGCTCAAAGACTTGTAGAAACAAGGCAAAATGTCATGGTTTCTTCAGCAAATGTGTTTTCCACGTTTGCTTTTGCAATGTTTTAGAGCCACTCACCGGCCATTTCACTTTAGGACTGTCATGATACGCACAACAACATAAGATCATCTTGCAGAAATGTCGCCACAGGCACGTTTTCCCAGTGAGCCTGGGTTGCAACAATGGAAACATCTAAATCAACTGGTTTTATTCAAGTCAAAAAATACTATTTAACATCACTGAACCAATACGTACATCCATTTATGCGGAAACAAAATCCATGCTCAAAAAAGTAAGCAATTGAATTGTCAGTATTTCTCTTTTAACTTAAAATGTATTTGTAAAGTGGAGGAATAAAAATTACAAATTAAACAGGATGCAATGAAAACAAGTGTTAGAATAAACTGTGAATACAGCACACAATGAGATAAGTGACCACTTCATTACAAAGTAGATGTTTTTGTTGTGTTTGAGCATTGAACACACTCATCTTTTTTATTTTGTTGGTAATGAAAGTCTTTATTGCACCAACAGCAGTTTATTAGAGCGGGAAATGAAAGAATCAGTTCATGGTCGTTCAACGCTGGTCCGTTTAAGCATTTTGTGCCGGTAAACATCATTTCTGCTTAGTGTCAGACCAAGAGTGTTTATAATAAAATAATCAATGGTAATTTACCAGGAGTCTGTTTTCATTTGTTTGAAAAGATAATGGAATATGGAGACTGTAATAGGCCCGCTCTGCTATTGGAAACTGTATGAGCTGTTGCAGGTCATCAAGTCGAGAGTATCTGTAGAACTCTTTCACAATACACACTGATTTAAAGCAGCTTTACAAAAAGTCATACTGTTATGTCTATAATGCCTTGATGCTTTACCATAGAGCAAGTTTTAGTTGGCGATAAGATTTTACATGATGATATGAGTGATCCTGCAGATTTATATTTAGTTATATTGTATTTATAATGTTGTCTAGCACATATATCAGTGCTGCAGTGACTGAGACACATGACTGAGCGATCAAGACAATTAAGAGTTAAAATATCAGTCTGTTTTGTTCCATTAAGACATTTAAATGTGGAACAACATTTTGTTGAAACTATTTTGTTGGTCAGTTTTGTTCCATTAAGAGATTTAAATGTCGCTCGGTTTTGTTCTATTAATTGAGAGTAAGCGAGAGTATGCATTTCTCAAAGTATTAATGAAAAAATGTTGGGTTGTCGCAGGTGAAAAGTCTGAAATGTCTGATGCTCGGATACACAGCTAATAATTCAAAAGTAATGAAGGGATTTAGATAATAACTGGTTTTGTTGTTGTAAGCAAAGTAAACAATTCTCAAAAAACATCAATGAAGATACGATCAGTTGTCTTCAGTGAAAAATATCCAGTTGTCGAAGAGTCTGATGTGAGTTTCACATTAACGTTTTTATTGACAGTGAGTCGCATCTCTGAATTCAGACAGAATTACTATAATGTGACGGCGTTCTTTACTGTGGTTGAAAATGACTTATATTGTGGTAAATATTTGGGTAAAGTTCAACTTCTGGGAAATAAGTGGCATCCAGGAGACGGCAACACTACTGTCCTAGTGATCGGAGTAAAGTTATTTACTCTGGTATTGGTGTTGAAGGGCTTGTGCTGAGTACTGTTCACCTGAAAACTGAGAAGGAAAAGAAGAAGAGTCTAGTTTAGTCCACTACAGCTGTGTGAAGCTTTTATCAAATGATTGCAACACATTCTTGGTCAAGACGTTTTGTTGTTTGTGGCATCTGTGCGTAGATTAAAGGGTAACTCTCGCCAAATTGCAACCTAGGCTCTTTTTGTTAATCTACTCGAGGCAAACTTTCATTTAAAAGCATAATTAGAATGTAAACGCCACTTTTGAGTTTGACTGTATTTTCGTTTTAGGTTAAATGCCTTGTGAATGGGAGTGAATGGGGCACGACTATGATAACATCAAAAATCATTATTTTTAAAACACTAAGAAGGCTCGACACAACATGAAACTGTGCTGGAAGTTTCACCAGAGGCTCTACACATGAACTCAAGCATTGAGAACAGTGTGTGTGTACACAGAGTTTACTAAAAAGAAAGATTTTGAACAACTCACTGTGTTTCCGTCCACCGGCATTTTGACAGTCAAAAATAGTCGATCTCTGTAACAGGGAGGAGAGTAAAGATGGAAAGCCCCTAAAGCTTAGTTCCATATAAATTCACGGATAATTTGTTGTTTTGTCGATAGTGAAAATCAATATTGACCTTGTATTTGAAAAAGGATCCTCATATGAGAAACAATACTAAAATTCAGAGTCAGTTCTTTTGCATTCGGAGATCGACTATTTTTGACTGTCAAAATGCCGGCGGACGGAAACACAGTGAGTTGTTCAAAATCTTTCTTTTTAGTAAACTCTGTGTACACACACACTGTTCTCAATGCTGGAGTTCATGTGTAGAGCCCCCGGTGACACTTCCAGCACAGTTTCATGTTGTGTTGTATGAGAGTTCTCCTTTAATGCCACATTTGCCTGATGAATATATTTATTTTCCATTGTTCAATGATTTGTTGTATAGTCCTAAAAACAACAATACTGAGTTCCGAAGAAGAGACTGGAAGACTGCAGGATCATTCCCATGAGCCACCAGGTTTCATTGTTGAGGTTTGGGTTCCATGGTCACTGATTTAAGACAGTTAGGTCAGATTAGATGGTGATCCAGAAGCGCGTCCAGCTGGGCAACATCACACTCAGCATTTACAGGTTTCAAAAGTTTCCCAGACCTGTCCTGGTTGAGCAGACAGGAGATTAATCACAGCGCGTGCCCTTCACGTCTTCAGGGAGCCGGTGACACGAGTGCTAAGCAGCGGAGAAGAGAAGAGCTGGTTCTGGCCTCTACCGGGCCTTGATGCAGAACGGCAGATCTGAAGATTGTGACTGTAAATCATTTCAAAGGCTTGGTTAATGTTGATGCGTCTTTCTGTTGTGTGTATTGTGTGAAGTCATCGGTGTGACTATAAATGTTTCGTTTATGTGTGATTGTAGATCAGTAGATATATCATATTGATTCAGTGGGGAACTAGTTCTTTCATAACTTTTTTAGTCATTTCCGATAAATGATTTTTAATAAGCAGATTAACTGATTTGCTAATTAATATCTTGGCCTATTTTGTGAACCAGTTTGACCAATTCATTGAAAAAGAACAGACTCTAAAAATGATTCACTGACAAACCAACATTATTATGGCCTTTAATTTGTATCTTATTGCGCGGCTCTCTGAAACGCTTGATTCTGATTGGTTCAATTCAATTAGATTCTCATTTCAATTCTCATCACAATTTAGAGTGATCTGTCACAGTTAGCTAAACTGCACTAATTTAAACAATGTTGTAATCACATGTCAGGTGTGACATTTTGAGGGCAGTAATTGCCAATACCAGCGCTCATGTCTTTCGTATCACACCACAGATGGACACGCTTGCTCTTGTTTCATTCAAACACAGCCTCAATAATTGAAACCGGAGGACTTCAGGATTAATAGTAGGCCTTGTTGGATTGTTGGAGTGTTCGTCTTGGTGCTAGAACGATTGATTTGTACACTGTAACGGATTATAAGCAGGGGTGCACATAACTGGTGCGTGGTAAAAATGAACGATGTGCACCAGGAAACGTGGAGGGAAGCGCTTTCGAGTACCAACATGTTTGGGGACACAGACACGTTTACTTACTGGAGTAGGGTTTTTCTCCATCTCTGGTAAGAGAGCAATCATGATCAGGGCAGCACGATATAACACTTTAGCGTCGATATCGCGTTGTGCGTATCTGCAAAATAGTCACATCGCAGGATGTGTGATGTCATGCACTTATAGGGATCTTAGTTGATCGGTTTCGGTTCGGAACGCATGCGATTCGTGGATTAATTGCAAAGTTTACCCATCATGGAGTGAAAGTTTATCATTTGCATGTGTTTTTAAGTTTAAACATCAAGCTCAAGAACAAGACTGGAACTCGCGCGCACACAGAGCCTGCGTTAAGCATCAGATCCCTCGTTTGTCTTAAAGAGACAGCAGCCTAATATACCCACAGATGTCTGTTAACCCTTTGTTAATCAAACAACAAAAGAGAAAGAGAAAATTGGCCTCTCATTTACACGAAAACCCCGTTTTTATCACAGAAAACGATTATTTCTAAAAACTCCGGCCAAAGTGGAGATTTCTTATAACGCCGGTTATATGTTGCCGTGTCAACTGGGAGAAATGGGGTTTTAGGTTCTCAAACGTCACATTATGAGCCAGAAAATGCTTAACGTCATGTGAGTGACCTAGGAAGTCGCTTGTGTTATTCGTTGTTGTCAATTCTGAGGATTCTGATTGGCTTGCATGGCTTTATCCTTCTCTCTACACTGCCGCTCATAGGTTTGGCATAGTTATGATGGCGCTTGACGCCGTATTTATGCAGGTTGATGTAAATGACAACTTTTTTGAAAACGATGTTGTGTGCACGATATTATTATTGAAAACGGAGGGGGGGGGGAATATTTGTTTCTCTAAATACCCGGTTATGTGTAAATGTGGCCTGAGTGTGCCGAGTAAAGTGTGAGTACCAGCATCTCCAGGTGCTCCTTTGAGAACCAGACCAAAAAAGTGATGTGCACCCCTGATTATAAGATAATAAATAGGAAAGGTTTTAAAATGGCTTCATCTTAAATCAATATTTGTGTGGTGAAAAGCTATAAGCGATATGACTGAACTTTACCCCTAAAGGCTCAAAGCTCACAAGGAACTGTTTTTCTTCACGGAAAGCTTTGAGTTTGATATTTTCATATAAAAATTTATATTTTGACTCTAATTATTTACTTAAGTGGCAAGAATCCGTGTATAAAGTGGGATAGTGTACATCCAGTATGGAGATAGAATTGTGTCTTTATTACATGAGAGAAAAAGTTATCACACTGATAGCAAAAAAGCATTTCATGAGAGAAAAAAAAATATTTGAGAGAAAAAGTTTTCATACCAATAGCAAAAAATAATAATATTTGAGACTAAAAAAAGTTTTGAGAGAAAGTATTTTCTCATAGAACATAAAAAAATATAAATTAGATTTTTTTTTATTATTTCTGAGAAAAAAAATCTCTCTCAAAATACTTTGAAAAAAACTCTCAAATATATATATTTTGCTATCGGTGTGAAAACATTTTCTCTAAAAAAAAAAAGTGTTCCTCTCAAAACACTTTTCTTTGCTCTCGATGCAATTTCTTGCTCTCGTGTCAGGATTCTGCTTTCACTGTGAAAATTGTGTCATGGGCGGGGCCACGTTCCTATTGGCCAGTCGGGTGAGCATCGTCTTGTCTTGGGAGTCGAACTGAATCATTATACCATTGTTCGGTTCACCGGCATAGATGCCGCCTCTGCCTTAGTTGGGCACGGACACTCCAATGTTTGGGTAAGATGATTCATGGTGATCTTAGATGATCACGGACGTATTGCCTGCGATAATTAATGCGATATTGCTCAGCTTGTCAGTGAACTACAGCTCTGTGTAGTAAATGCCGCTTCATCTGAAAGCAGGCGATGGCGATGTACTACTAATCAAGGAACCGGCTATACTGACGAGATGCGCATAACAATGTCATTGTTATTGCAGAATAAACCCCGATCAGGACCCAGATGTGAAGCATATTTTTAAAATTATACTTTTATTCAACAAGGACACATTAATTTGTTTAAAAAAGACAGTGAAGACATTAATGTTTGACAGGTGTGTATATATGTGTAGTCACGGTGATCTTGCCAAGTGCAACATGTTCCTGAATCAACCTATTTTGATTCTAGAACAACATTCCTGTCCGAAAATGTAGTCCTAACCCCATCCCTTCCCTTTGAATCTAACCCCATCCATAACTTATCCCTGAAATCAGAAAGAAAACTCTGCTTTTAAGCCTAAACTTGACACAAACTGTAAACTTGTCCCTCAAATCTGATGTTTTGGGATGAATTGGAACAAAGATGTTGATCCAGGGACATGTTGCTCTTGGTGAAATCACGTTTACCATATATGTATATTCACACTATAGTTTGACAAATGTATATTCGCTTTCCGTAACTTTCCCAGGCCTGGACTACAACAGTTTAAAGATCTCCATGTTTTCAGTGAGCGTGGGATGGCTTTCATGTGTCCTATCGTTCTTCAGTCAGTTGTCTGTGTCTCGGAGGCATGAAACACTGAAGCTGTGTGTTGTAGGAGCATGAGGAGCAACACAGTCTTCTTATCAGTCTTCACCTGCTGCACTCGTACATCAGAAGAGAGGGATCGGGGAAGGAGAAAAAGGAGAAAAACCATTTCGGGGCATCCAGTTTAAGACATTTATATTCATATTCATTTTTTTTTTCAACGCAGTCTCCAAGAACACACTTGCTAGTGTCAAGTCATTTTTATTTCACTGAATGGAAATTAATTTGCTTGATAATTGCATTGGCCCTTCTGGGCGAGATGGTGTCAGCATTCCTTAAATGTGGAGCGCCGGAGAAGCATGTGTGCTCATCTTTACACCCGTGCTTTACGAACGAGAATATAATCACTCGTGTGATCTTCTCCTCCCAGCGTCCAAGAGCTTTTCTTCAGAGGAGACGATCGTCACGTCCTCTTGAGGATCTCGTTCTGCTGATCGGCACATCGAGAGAGAGAAGATGCTCCATTAATCCGGGTTCATTTGAGTTTTTGTTTTCCAAAAGTTTCTCAAACGACGGAAAACGCTAAATTCAGCTTACAGCGCATGTGTAAACCCTCATGAAAGCTCACTGAGACGATAATTTTATTTAGCTAAATATCTCAGCGTTCACTGACCAGGTCGCTCTCACTCACCATTATATGTTTGGTCTAAAACTGCTCTCATGTTTCACCGCAGGACAGCAGATGTGAGTGAGTTTCTGTCATCTTTGCAGGACTGATGTGAAGAGTGTGTGAGGTAACATATTTGATCAACTGTGTGAAAGTGAACGGCACATAACAGGCACAACACCGGTATAAACATGAGTATCTATTGGTACAACAGCGTCACATGACTAAACTTGCATCATCGTTTTTAAATACCCCCGGTTTCTCAGTCCACACTACAACACGAACACACCGTTCTCAAATTTATCCACTTTGGAGAGTTTTCAAAAAGCTTTGTTTCTAAAAACACCGTCTCAGTGTCGACGGAAGACCAAACGGAGAGAAAAAGATGCGTTTTCAAATGAAAACGTACTAGTGTGGACAAGGCCTGAGTTCCTTCTCTGAATATATCAGAACAA
Source organism: Abramis brama (assembly GCF_963993115.1). Lineage (NCBI taxonomy): Eukaryota > Metazoa > Chordata > Actinopteri > Cypriniformes > Leuciscidae > Abramis > Abramis brama. The sequence continues at coordinate 1,960,902 of NC_139977.1, forward strand.
TAAATAAAACAGTCATAGTCTTGTTAAACGTACAGTATGGAATTTTTTCTCCACTAGGGGTCGCTAACCTATTTACAATAACAAAGGCGTAGTTTGATGATGCAACATTTGCTAAGAATTATGGATCTTGTCGTCAACGTCAAGCCGACCGATCTAATAATGTTTATGGATGACTGAATACATCGATGCTTTTATCATGACTGTGATATGAAGCAGTTCGGGATTGCTAAGAGACAGCTATCAGCTCCACACGCGACGCGATCCCGCGGATATAAAAGGAATATGGACATTTCATTCTACCGAACTACACGCAGAATTACTACTCACAGGTCAGTTTATTAGACAAATTAAACTTGTGAGGTAACGCAGCGCTGTTTCACTTGGTCTAACATTACACTATCACACTAAACTGCATTTGAATGTGTTGAAATGTATGTGTTAGTTTGTCTGTATGAGACTAGCAGTAAGCTAGATCAACATTAGAATAACATACAGATCATATTCTAACATTTTATCATTGTTGAACTATATAACATTGATTAGTTTTATGTAAATGTCCTCACCTGTTTAATAAAGTACATGTAGGAGCGGTCGAAGTCTCGGACGTGGAGCTCTCGTTTATATGCTGTCTATGGGAGCTCTCGGCATCTCGAAAACACCGCGCTGATATTGATTCTCGTTTTAGTTCTCCTTTTTTATCCAAAGTCTGCTTGCCATGGTCCATAATGTTTGAACGAAAGAACAACAGCGTGCAAATAGACATTGCGAACTACAGTGGTCCACGTCTGTCGCCTTGGTTACTATCAGAGGGCTCTGGTTCATAGCTCTGGTTACCATGGCAGCACGAGCGGAAACCAGGGACAACGCGGATATGACGCCATTGACTGCGACAAAACGGAAATAAAGAAACGTGCCGTGTCTTCGAATTAAATTAAAATTTCTCCTGGTTTGAAAGTTGTTGGAAACAGTCGGGATAATGTAAGTACACAACTAAAAAAAATATATAACATAGATATAGTGATTTTTGCTATTTTTAAAGCAAAAAAGTTACATATTGTGCCTTTAAGTAAGACATGATATAAAATAGTGATTTGCATTGAGATTATTTTATCTTGTTGTTTAATGCTCCTTGTAACAAAAATACTCCCTTACAATTAGGAGAGGGAGAAAACAGTGTAGCTACGAGACTGCGGCAAATTACAATATTCAGGTATATATATTTTATTGTTGATATTATATCTTGTCATGTTTTTTAAGTTCTCTCCGGCCAGTTCTTGGTTATTCTGAGCCATGCTTTTCTCTTCTTTTCTGTAAGTAGAGACAAGCTTGTTTCAGCCACGGAATAAAAAAATAAAAAAGGTAATTGCGACTTTTTATCTCATAATTCTGACTTTTTTTCTCAGAATTGCAATTTTTGTGAATTTTGACTTTATAATTCGCAATTGCGAGTTTATTTCTAACAGTTCTTAGCAAAAAAAAAAAATTACAAAAACTTGCATATTGTGTGTATAAACTTGCAATGTGTATAAACTTAAAATTTCAGTTTATGTCGTACAATTCTTAGGGGAAAACATATATACTTGCACATTGCATTACCATTGTGTGTTATAAAGTCAATTGTGAGCTGACTTTTTTCTCATAATTGTGTTTATTTCTCGCAGTTTGTAGTTTATAACTCACAATTGTTAGTTTATATCTTACAGTTCTAAGAACGAATATAAACTTACATATTGTGCATATAAACTTGCAACTGCAAGAAAAATGTTAGAATTGTGAGCTGATTTTTTTTTATATATTTGCTAGTTTATTTCTCAGAATTGCGACTTTATATCACAATTCTGAAAAATAAAGTGGCAATTCTGTAAATAAAGTTAGAATTGTGAGATTATTAAAATTGTCTTTTTTCTCATAATTGTGAGATACAGTATAAAATTGTGAGATATGAACTGTGAGATAGCGATTTCTGATTTGTGAGATAAACGACCAATTTCCAATTTATTTCTTCCGTGGTGGAAACAAGCTTCCGGAGACTTCTGATCTTCTTGGCATCCATCAGCGGTTTATGTTGAGTGTGAGTGTAACACTGAGCGCCTCTGAGACCGTTTGCTAGATTGCAGTTAGATGTTCAGATTTGATTAATAACAGAGACACAATTAGCAATGGAATGAATGAAACTGGTGATTAAAAATGAACAGTTTAGCGTCAGCATGCAAAGATATTTGACTGTCCAGTGCTGCCATTGACCAATCACAACCAAGTAAATCAAGTCATGTAATCAAATGTTTAAATGTGTGTGTTTGCGTGCGTGTGTATGTGAGTGTGTGTGCGAGAGTGTGTGTGTGAGTGTGAGTGTGTGTGTGTGTGTGTGTGAGTGTGCGTGTGTGTGCAAGAGTGTGTGTGTGTGTGTGAGAGAGTGAGTGTGTGTGTGTGCTCCAGTGTGCTTGTGTGTGTGAATGCGTGTTTGTACACCACATATCTCAGCTTGTTTCATGTTCATTTCCTCAGAGGCATGAACGTATGTTTTAATCTACACAACTATATAAAGTAATAAGAGCAGTTCAGTGTGACAGAAGTTGTTCTGCACAGGCGGGTGTGTGTGTGTGTGTGTGTGTGTTAGCAGCGTTTGCACTCTTTAAGAGTGTTTGCAGCCAGCAGGTGTTGTGCTTTATGGGGGAGTTGGTGTGATATTTTTAATCTTATTTCAGGCACAGGCACTGAAAGCCTTTAATAAATCCACATAAGTGTGAGAGATCTGACAACTCTCGTGTGTCTCATGAGTCCTGACATAAACACTCAATAAATGTAAGACCGGTAATAACACACAACACACTCACTTAAAGCCACAGTTTCATCCTGACGCAGTTTTCATTTTCACCTCCTGCGCCACGTTGTTTAAATAGCAAAAGCTTTTGCGCCCATAAAATGCAAAACGCAATCAATTTTAATCCTTTGACGCGATTTTTAATCCTTTGACGCTGGTCTGAGAACGGTGTGTGTTCAGGCGCATTGCTGGAGCGTTGCTGTTTTGAGGAACTGAAATAGACTGAGCCATTGACCAACTGAGACCCTGCTCTGAAGTCAATCGTGCAGGATTTTATTTGTTATTTTTAAGAGCGTGTTAGTAATATGCACCTATAGATATACAACACCTATACACTTATTACACACACTCTGCTTATTACACACACTCTGCTTATTACACACACTCTGCTTATTACACACACTCTGCTTATTACACACACACTGCTTATTACACACACTCTGCTTATTACACACACTCTGCTTATTACACACACTCTGCTTATTACACACACACTGCTTATTACACACACTCTGCTTATTACACACACAGGGATGCACAGCTGCACACAAACTAGCCAAATATTACAAATAAAAGGATTACAATGTAAAAGATTAATATTGTGAACATAAAGATATGGTGAATCCGGCTTGTCCCGTAGATGATCTGCTTGAGCTTTAACCTCACACACACACACAACACACACACACACAGCTTTAACCTCACGCTCGAGTAGATCAATTTCCTCACTAGAGAAGCGTTCAGTCTTTCTGCTTGCTAATTCCTCCATGTAAATAGTGAATCCGCCATGGCACGAGCGCAACTGGCTTTTAAAGGGAATGTGAGTTGAGACTCTGATTTGTTTATTGCATGTTACGCCCAAAACACACCCATTACTCATTAAGAGAATAGAGACAAAACACACCCATTACTCATTAAGAGAATAGAGACAAAACACACCCATTACTCATTAAGAGAATAGAGACAAGCCTTTTAGACCATGCGCCGGGAGCGCCGACCATTTTTCCCGACGTTAAACTAGTAAAAGTGGATTCAGACACGCTTTAAGTGCACTTGAGCCGTGCGCTTTAGACCATGAACTTAGATCGTTAAAATAGGGCCCTTTATCTCACTGTAGAGCTGTTCATAGAAGCTGATCTTTCTCCTGCTATAATGTCGTATATAAAGACACTCAGGCAGTTGATGCATGTTTCCTCTCTGACTTGTGTTCAGTATTCATCTAAAAAACAAACCCTGCAGGAATCCTTCATTTCGGTGGGAAACGAGCGGCCTTGCCTTTCGGCTGGTGCAATAACACTCAGCTCTGATGGATCAATAGTTTGCAAATCCCGAGAAAGTCGATTATTTGTGAGGAGGAGCTATTTTGGAGCGAGAGGAACACAAAGAGTCATTGCAGAGATAATGTCATGTCAGCCTTATCCAGGGGGAGTCATGCGTGTGTGTGTTTGTGTGTTTGTGTGTTTGTGTGTGTGTGTGTGCGTGTGTGCGTGTGTGAGAGACAGAGAGGAGAGACTGGTAAACAATCTTAAACCGGGCCTCTTCTGCTGGGAAACTCAACATGGAGCCTGGAAAATGGAAAGTTATTTTGTTGCTGGAGGCTAAAAATGAGAAGTAAAGCGACGAGCATCTGCTAAATCATGAAAGGGAGACGCTAGGTTTTGTATTTTCTCTAAAATGTGAAGCTGTTTTTGGGTTTATGGAGTTTGAGGGCTGAGAAGAACTTGTGCGCAGTTGTCTTTGCTTTTGGAAAAATTCCTCTGACGACATGCTATTCTAAGGCCATGTTTAACCCTTTAACTCACTGGCACTCTTTTTATTTATTTATTTTTTTCATATCAGATTTTAGTTATTCGAAAAGTGTCATTCGAAAGCTTACGAACTCAAAATTCATCCTGTGAAAACCGTTTTGAAATTGTACTCTAACGGTACGGTACTGGAAACGGTACTCTAAATTATTTTGCGGGCTCCTCCCCTAGTGGGCATCGTCATTTTTCATATTACAACATTTATTTTAACTACTTTCTAATCTTGACAAAACACATATCGGCTGAAAAGTCTGAGTGTCAAGGATTCATATTTTGGGATAGAAGTTATATTTAGACAGAAAATTATTAATTTATTACAGGAGAATGCATTAAAACAAAATTCAATGAAATGTGTGTGTGTGTGTCACCCGGTGGCTATTTCTGGTACAGCGCCTAAACAAAATCTCATAGGAACGTAAATTATCGTGATATCAACTTCAAATTTGGTACACAACTTGGTTAGACATATGGCTTTGATTTTAGAGTAATTTTAGAGTAAAAATTATTTGGTAAAATAAACATTTTATTTTAGTACTGTACATTTAATTTACAGCACATTTAAACTTCCATAACTTTTTCATACTTACATTTTTTAAAGTGCTTTCACTTCAGTAATAATCTGCTGTGTGTCTTCTTTAAAACAAGACCAAAGTATTCTTAAATTACAACCATTTAAGTTTGGATGTGCATTTCCACCTCTATTCTCAAAAAGGGGAGGGGGTGACAGTTAAGGGGTTAAACCGTTTGGTGTAAGTTATATTTGAGTAAAAGCAATATTATGCTGGTGTTTTTAAACTGTGCTTTCTCATGACTAATATAAAGGTTTTTGTTGGTGTGAGAAACGTCTTGGTTACGACTGTAACCCCTGTTCCCTGAGAACAGGGAACGAGACACTGCGTCGATGACGCTTTGGGGAACGCCTCAACAGGTGTCTGATAGGCATGACAGGTGTCTGAAATCACTATCAAATCACAGCAATCATATCAACCGGCGACAGCCGCTGACTTCATTAACGTGCAAGTATATAAGGGCGCCTTGCAAACATGACAATCACCTTTCGTCTGAAGCGACTGTTTGGCAGGCAGGCCCCGAGGCATGGCGAAAAGATGCAGTGTCTCGTTCCCTGTTCTCAGGGAACAGATGTTACAGTCGTAACCTAGATGTTCCCTTTCGAAAGGGAACTCGCACTGCGTCGATGACACTTTGGGGAATGACATACCAACGCCACCATGCTAAGGGGAGTGCATGCCCATTGGCAGTGACAACTGTCAGAACCAGCAAAATTCAAATGAAATGCCAGAACCACTCACCCTCAGGTCACACTGGGCTGTCAGTGACAGCATTCCCTAAGGTCATAGCCCAAGCTATACACTTCACAGGAAAACCTCCATAAACTGTGTTTAATGAAAGGCCTACCTGGGCCTGCTCAAGGGCCTAGGACCACAGCTTCAAATTAGAAGGGGTCCCTTCTAGTTGTGGCTAGGGAACCAGAAGGAGCGCCAGCCAATCACTATTCAGGGGAACATACTCACCCGAAATGCCACCAGGAAGGCCTGACCTGGTGTCATTTACATTGGACACTTCAGTCTGGCCAACTTCCTGTCTGTCCGAAGACAGAGCCTCTGGACACTTACCTTTAGATAACGCATCCAACCCAAGGGACTGCGAAGCTGACAGTGAACCACTCGGCCCGAATCTCAGAGACAGGGTATCCAGGAGAACATGACTCAGCATATCGCTTACAACCTTTGCCAGCAAGGGGAGTTTCTCTGCTTGATCCACAGATCTACCCAGCGCTTGTGTTTCTAAGCAGGAGGCCTGAAAAGGCCTAAGGACTGATCTAACCCGAAGATGACTCAGGAGTCCACGTACTCATACTGACCCTCAGTGAGGGGAGCACATGGCCTGCCTGGTAAGCAAACCAGGCTGTAGGCTAAAAAAGAGATCCCGAGAGGGAACCAGTAACAGAAAAGGGAACACTTTAATCATGCTAGGGCGCAAGCTCACTTCAGAAGTTGCCTGCTAAGGCCAGCTGAACTGATAGCAAGTGGCTACTAGCTGCCAGAACTCAGTATTGCTGGGAAACCACTTACAGGGAGGCCTGGTGAGGCCTACTACCTGATAACCAGTAGGCTGTTTGCTACCTAGTGCCCATACTTGGGATCTCACCTTCAGGGAGGCCTGGTGAGGCCTACTATCTGATAGCAAGCTAAAAAACTGTTTGCTATGAACCCCAACTCCAGGTGTCAGTCCCAAGGTGGCCTGCTAAGGCCAGCTGCCCAGTCCTGGGACTCAGTCTCGGACTGGCCTGTTAAGGCTGGCCGTCTGAAAGTTTTCTTAGGTAGGAAACTGACTGTCATGGACCAATAAGGTTGGGGACTGAGCTTCATTGTGGCCTGATAAGGCGAACCGCATGACAGTGGTCTTACTAGCTGGCAAAAATCACCCACGCTGTTGGGGGTTTGCCTTCTGAAGCTAATTGTCTGATTGGCTAGTGAATTTTAACAGCCAAGCACCCCATGGGCTCAGGGTCAGGGAGGCCTGCTAAAGCCAATGCCTGACCGTCAACACTGCTGGCTGTATACCCCATCACTCGAAAACTCATTTGAGAGGCCTACTCGGCCAGGGTCAGGGAGGCCTGCTAAAGCCAATGCCTGACCGTCAACACTGCTGGCTGTATACCCCATCACTCGAAAACTCATTTGAGAGGCCTACTCGGCCTGAAGCACGCCAGGAGAAGAGAAATCCTCCACCTGCAGCTCACCCTCGTCAGCCACCGAATCGTCTGAGAGGTTATCCCCCTCTCAAGATGATCGACGAGCTCCATATGGAAACTCCATGTTCCTCGTTGCGCTCTCCCTCCGCAGGAGCGGGACCAGAACCACCAAGTCCAGACGCTGAACCCTCTTCACTCAAGAAGAGGGCCAGACGAGAGTGGAGCGTTCTCAAGGGAAAACACTCACAATGTGCACAGGGCACGGGTCCGCACACTTCTGGAAGCATCCCTTAGCTTTCTCAGTGCATTTAATTTTTCTTACCATAATCTCAAGCGCTTAAAGACAGAACAGTCCCTGAAGGCGGAAAGGTGATTGTCATGTTTGCAAGGCGCCCTTATATACTTCCAGGTCGCACGTTAATGAAGTCAGCGGCTTTCGCCAGTTAATATGATTGCCGTGATTTGATAGTGATTTCAGACTCCTGTCACGCCTGAGGCGTTCCCCAAAGCGTCATTGACACAGTGCTATGGCAGAGAGTGACGTTTGTCGATTTTCTGAATTTTTATTTTTATTTTTGCATTTTCTGCAGATTTGGCGTCATAGAATGTGGCTGTCAGTCCTAAACTCTGAGGCGTGAATTCACTCAAATTTCGCACCGCTTTGTAATGCACAAAGCGTCTTATTCTTTGTCTTGTTCACTAGCCACCCACAATCCAGTTTAACCAGCTGTCACACTAAAACACACCGCTTTTCTATGTTAATTATGATTATTACATATTGAGCCTTTTCCACAAAAATCAATACGAGAAACAGAAAGTCAACATAATTTAGTATAAAAACGACGTACGTTTTGGGACATTTTCTTATGATCTCGGCAGCAGTAATTGTTCAAAAGATGATGAAATTATATGGACCTAATGATACTTTAGACCAAATTTTTTTTTAAAAACAGCCAAATGTATTAGTTTTTCTCAAAATATGGTTACCGTTTGGTTCAAACCTTAAATTTATGTAATATTTTTAAAAATATAGAGATATTTAAATAAAGAGAAAAACATTCATACAAAGTAAAAAGATGACTTATTGTAAAGACTATACATTTAATATCATCACTTACCTGTTTATGCATTGTGTTCCTACCATATCGGAGTTTTACCTCAGTTCTGAGCATGGCAAATACATTTTTATTAAACATAAGCCAAAATGTTTTAAAATGTTTGTTGGCTTTTTACAACTTAATTGCACCATAAACAAAACCTAAAAACGATAATTAGCTATAATATGAGTACCATAAGTAGAACTTCCAATGGAAGATAAAGCTAAAAACATTGTGTTCGTCAATGTTAATTTAGTTCACTTAGTCCTGGTTTGACAGACAGGGCTTAGATTAAGCCAGTATTAGGCCTCAGTTCAATTAAGGCATTTAAGTAGCTTTTATTAACGTGCCTTAGAAAAAAAACAAAAAAACATTACGGGTGTGAATCTTGAGACAAAACAATGACACTTACATATTTGAAGATATATCAGTTCAAGTTGCTTTCTACCACAGTTTCGGCCACAGAATAAAACATTTTAAAAGATAATTGCGACTTTTTATCTCACAATTGCGAGTTGTGTTACAATTGTGTTATAAACTCACTTGCAATTATGACTTTATTTCTCAGAATTGCGTGTTATAAAGTCAGAATTGCGAGATATAAACATGCAATTCTGAGAAGAAAAGTCAAAATTGCAAGTTAGTTTATAACACAATTGCGACTTTATATCACTCAATTCTGACTTTATACTTCTCAATTGCGACTTTATATCATGCAACTCAGAAAAGTCAGAAGTGCGAGATGTAAACTCGCTATTGTGAGAGAAAAAGTCGCAATTACCGTTTTATTTTTTATTCTGTGGCGGAAACAAGCTTCTAGTTATAGCTGAGCAAACATTGAAAGAGTCAGTGCAGTGGTCTGGATCACACAGTGCATCATGATTGATTGTTAGTGAAGCAAATGCTGCATTAGCTTCAGTGGAGGACGTGACGTGTGCAAGGCGTGTTTGGGAAGTTCCTCTCGCTCTCAGGTGTTCCCTCTAACCTGGGCAAATCAATGTGTTCAGCTCCACAGTGCTCTTCTTCACATTACCTAAATTACCTCTTCTCATTTGAAAGAATTAAACCCACCTGCAACTGTCAGGAAATCACTCAAACTGCACGTTTGTTCCAGAGAGCAGAATGCAGATGGGCACCAGCATTCAGATGTTTTTCTGAAGCACTGGAGCATCAGCTTGCTGTGTTTAGACTGCTGTCAGCAAACTAACACCAACATCAATGTAGAGGTGATATGACTGATCTGGGGTGTGTTTCCCAAAAGCATTGTTAGCCAACTATGGTCCCAAGTTCTGTCGTTATCAGCAGTTCAACGAGTCTGTGTTTCCCGAAACCATCGTTCTAACGAACATTCGCAAACAGCATCGCAAAGTTGTGTGTTTGGAATGACAGATCTCGATCTGTGCCAAAACATCTAGCATTAATTCGATCTCAAACAGATTCATTTAAAGTAGTTATTACTTCACCACCTGTGTGACATCATTAACCAACGTGGTTGAAAGACCAATATGTTTTCGGGAAACAGTCGTGACTAGCAAGTTGATTTCTTCAAAGATGCATCGTACTGTTATAGTGAAGCAGCGAGTTACAGCGTTTTACCAGAAACACACCCCAGAACGCCAGACTACTGTTGACCTGGGGTCAGACTGAGACATTTGCCTTGTCTGGGCTGTTCTTGTTTGCACACACAACTGTCTGTCAAATGTTTGTGGATTCAACTGCCTCATATTTTAAAAATGTCATCCACAAATCATTGTCATGGAAAAAAATATTGTCACCAAAAATCCTTTTAAAGTGGCATTTCCTTTCTAAAGAGCATACGCTTGAAGCTTAAATCATTCCTGTGTCTCTAACATCAACAAACTGAATTTAACAAATAATGACAGGTTCCTGAACACAGCCTGCAACTGTCAGCCAAACTGAAAGTCCTGCCCCTAAACTGACACCATTGGTTGAGTCATGATTAAAGGGGTGGTTGATTATGATTAATTTTTTTTAACTTTAGTTAGTGTGTAATGTTGCTGTTTGATCATAAACAACATCTGCAAAGTTACAATGCTCAAAGTTCAAAGCAAAGGGAGATATTTGCTTTTAAATAAATCCCTTTTTAAGGACTACAACAAACGGCTGGTAGAGACTACACCACATTCCTCCCGGGTTAGTGACATCACCAACCCTAAAATTTACATAAACCCCGCCCCCAGAACATGATTTATAGATTATCAAGACGGAATATGCTAATCAATGACTAGAAGATAACTACACATCAGCTTCATAAATTAATCAACTAACCATTCAGAAATGTCCTGTTGCTTCTACATGTTGTCACTTCTTCTTGAGTCTCTCCATCTTTGTCTGAAGCCGGTTTGAACATAAAAGGCTGCGCCAGGAGCAGCAGCTCATTTGCATTTAAAGGAACAGACACAAAACGGTGCGTTTTTGCTCACCCTCAAACATTGACAATTTTAACATGCTATATAAAAATATCTGTGGGGTATTTTGAGCTAAAACTTCACATACACACTCTGGGGACATCAGAGACTTACTTTACATCTTGTGAAAAGGGCATTATACCACCCCTTTAACACAAACCAATCAATAAAGGACAGGAAATTAACCAATGAATGCTTTACTTATAATCACTCTGAATATTAAAGTGAGACATGACGAGAAAGTATTTTAACATCCAAATATATATATAAATCAAAGGCAAATACAAACAAGTTTTTGAGTTGTTTAACAATCAGAAATATGAATAAAATAATAAAATATAAAAAAAAGTGCCCCATAATGTAAATGCATAAGCTAACTCCACTACTGGACCAAATGTAAATTTGTATCAAAAACGTGTGTATCAAATGTATTAGTTTTTCTCAAATTATATTATATTATATATATAGTTTGGTTCATACTGTACCTTAAATTACCTTAAATTTCTTTTGAAAATAAGCATGATATTTTCTATAATGTATTAAAAAATAAACAAGCAAAAAACAATCAAATAAATAATAATATAATATAATATAATATAATATAATATAATATAATATAATATAATATAATATAATATAATATAATATAATATAATATAATATAAAGCCAGTATGTGTTCTGCACATAAATGGTGTCAAGCCGAAATACTATTTAAACAAAATTGTTTCTTTTATTTAGTTTTTCTATGTGGAGTTTTATTTGCTTTTAGACAAACTAATAAATTAATGACCAATTGTACTTTTTGTCATTGTGGATGGTAATAATGTCCTTGTGTCTTGCAGAGGTTGTTCAGCTCAGTCTAGCGGACGAGAAGCGTCTGAGCGTCACAACGGTGACCGTCGGCCTGAGCGCTGTGCTGTCCTGTGCCATCCAGGGCACCCTGAGACCACCCATCATCTGGAAGAGAAACGGCATCATCCTCAACTTCCTGGATCTAGAGGATATCAATGTGAGTGCTTCCATATCAAACTGTTGAACATCCCCATTATTGTCCAAGAATAAATGCAGTTCATTAAGAACTCTCCTGTGCCAACATACCCCAATAGCGCTTTAAATGGGTCACATCACAATTGGAACAAATATCATATTATAGGTTATTTAAAGCTAAATTTAAAGAGTTAAACAGTGATGAGCTAAATATGTAGAAGGTAAACATGCTTTGGCCATCAATAGTGGTATAAAACAACATTTAAAAGCTGAGAGCTGACTACAGTACGTTTACATGTGCACCAATAATGTGATTATTTCCAATAATCAGAGTAAAGGGCTTAATCTCAGTAAGATGTCACCATTCTGATAATTCGCTAAGAATCGTGGTTATTTTATTCTCATATACCCTAGTGCACAGCACAGATGATGGACTCACATACAGGCGGTGTGTTACTGGTCAAGCTCTTCTAGCGCACACCGTTTTGTTCTCCAGTATCCAGCCTCAGTCATTTTTCTGGTGACGCACCTAAAAATGTCTACATTTCGATGCTTTTGACCATCAATATACCGCATTATATTCATGTCATGCAACAGTGTCAACATTAACTCAGTTTCTTCAGCACCCCTAAAATGCACTTGCGCACTTTAGTCAAAGTGGAATAGATGCCATTAAAGTGATTACATGCCTTTTTGTTGTTATTAAAATCAGGTTAAGATTGATCACAATATTACCTGTCAGATTTTGGGTAAGGCATGAGTAAAGGACTCAAGATACAACCAAACTAGACCGTAGTGCCGGCATCCGAACACTGCGCTCCACACACAAAACAACTCACGTGGACGGGAGGGCGTTCGTCCTGAGCAAACTCGTGTCAGGGCTCTGTCACCAAACAAGAATGAACCAGAACCCTGGCAGTTACCTAAATCACACTATAATCGCATTATGAGAAGATAAAAAAATGCTTTTGTTATGTTGTGTTGTTGACTCTTATCTAAATGTATACTGAAATATGATGGTGTGGCAGACCAAATTCACAAAGATTTGACATGAATAGTTACTGCTTGAGAAATACACGTTTGTGTAATTGAACTCAAAACCACAAAACACGATGACATCTTTCTGGAGCCCGTTGCATGAAATATTGACCTGATCCTTTCTGGAAACCCTTTATAATGTCTTACGCTTGATGTACAGTGAAGCTCACCTGTAGCACTTTTTGCAACAGCATAACTTGGTTATATGCGTCCTACGTGCAATGGCGTATTTTTACCGTATTTTGGATTAAAAGGGAATGTTGTGGTACTGAGAACACCTTCTCAAGGTGAGAAACCATGCCGAGTTTCTTTCCTGATGTGAAATGATTTCATCCTCCTGTTAATTGGGCAGCTGCTGCATATCTGATAATCATCCAGAGCACAAGGCTCAGTCGGGGGCCAGTTGCATTGATTTTCACCAATTAATCAGTATGTTAGAGAATTGAAGCTCATGCCAAAACAAATTACAAATGTTAATGTTCATTATCAGGACACAAGCTCTGCATTCTGAGGCACACTTTCCGTTTGCAATTACTAAACACATTTGTGTTTCCTCCACTTCATTTTATCATAATGTAATTGTAAATAAGTTCTCAGGAGTCGTGCTGATTTCAAAGGACTGCAGGTTTTGAGAAGCAGACATGCTCGGGGTGGGAACGGGTAGTGTTTAATGAGCTGTGTCCCGCTTGTGTTTAGCTCACCTGCGTTCCTGACAGCATGGGGTTGTGTTTCTGCGCTCACTCATTACAATACTCTAATTGCATGTTAATGAAGTGTTTGCTGAACGCTGCAACACTGACCCAGTCAACGACGACGCGCGGGTCAATGAGAGCGAGCACCGGTGAAGAGTGCTGAGTGAGAGTGGGAATCGGGACGCTGCGGAAGACCACTGTGTTCTTTCCGTTAAACTGGGAAACTAAATACAGTCAAACCAAAAATTATTCAGACACCAAATATAATTTTTTATATAGTTTTGACACTATAATAAATGTATGTAAGTGAGGATAGCAAAATAAAATAAACTGTGACCATATTTTACCCAAAAATTCTTCATACAGTGACTACCAGTAAAATGTATAATAATTTGGTACCAAAATGATTCGGACACTTTGAGCTGATCATGTTTTGCTGAAGTGTTTTTTCTTTAATTGCTAATGCTCTTTTTACACACAGACTGAACACAATGAAGCATTGCTTGGTGATTGGTTGAGCTAAACTAGTATTATCTAATTGTGTAGTTAAATTTAACAGCTGACAGATATTCAACATAATTCATGTGTGAGACAGTCTAACAGAAGGATGGACAAAACCAGTGAAATATCAACTGATTTGATAACTCTGAGTTCTTGTCATATTTTCTTGTCACTCGTGCATTCAGAGGTAACTCAACTGAGTATAATATTTTCAGGTGTCAAGGACACCAGATTCAACCTAAGTCAGGTGTGTAGGGGACAAATCTACCACAGGTGTCTGAATAAATTTTGGTTTGACTGTAAATACGTGATTGTGTCTTGCACCTGATGTTGAAGCATCAGCATGTGTAACTGTGTTTTGATTGTGAGGTCTTAGGCATTGATTGGGTCTGCTTCCTCGGACGGCTTCCCAGGGAAAAAGAAGAGTTTATTCTGCATGCTTCTCGCTGTTGAATGCTCTTTAAAAATGAGGCATATGGTGCCTGTTCATAGCTGTATAGTAGCTAGAGTTTTAGGGTGTACGTACAGTCATTTACAGGTGCTTTCAGTATTTGTTGGTTTCTGTTAAACTGGTCAGTTTGGCAGTTCATGCCGTGAATCATTGATTTCAATCAAACTGATTTCAGTAAATTTGTCAGATAAATACCTTAACCAAGTTCAGTGTTTTGTTCTTCAAATGTTCCCCATTTTTTTATGGTTTAATCGAACTTGTAGGGTCTTTAAAAACAAATATTCCTTCCAGACATCACTTTTGGCCTCTACTGTAATTGGGAACTGGTGTGGATGGAGAAGAGCAGCGGGCCCAGGACTGAACCCTGTGGTACACCGCTGGTTACGGCACAGCATGAGGAGAGTGCCGATTACAAGCTGTTATCCAGATAGGATGTAAAGCAGGAAAGTTTAGATGTGGGGATGATGCTTCACGGGATGTAATGGGAATCTGGCACTCTGTGAAAGAGTTTTAACTTTTGCATTCTGATGCAAGACATCTGTTGACCAATGAGAAGTTCACACAGGCGAGTTCAGTGCTACATTTTAATGTTGCGTTTTTTTATTTTTTTTATTTTAACTATTTATTAAAAGAATGAATTTATATGTGTCTAATAAGGAGAAGGGATTTTTAAATTGCAATTTTTTTCTTTTATTACGTCATGTCCTTTGAACGAGCAAAGCATCTGATCTTACAAAACTCTATTTGAAGGAAATAATCCTGAAAACAGAATGAGATTTTTAAATTTGGTTGAATTTCTATGAATGTCTAATAAAACTTTATGTAGACTGAACAAACCAGACAGCAACAAATTGTCCATTGTCCAAAACACATCTGGTCCATGTGGATTCCACGCATTCCAGATCTCTGGGCCGGATCTGGGCTGGTTGCTGTCTGGGAAGTGTCCTGATATTAATCTGAAATATGTATATATATATATATATATATATATATATATATATATATATATATATATATATATACATATATATATATATATATATTGTATATACATATATATATACTGTGTGTGTATATATATATATATATATATATATATATATATATACTGTGTATATATATATATATATATATATATATATATATATATATATATACATATATATATATATATATATATATATATATACAGTATATATATATATATATATATATATATATATATATATATATATATATATACAACAAATATCCCTTCCAGACATCGTATATATATAAAAAAAAAAATATATGCCATATATTTAACAACTAGTTTCTGAAATACACACAGCATTCCATTTGAAGCAGTGAGGATGTTTTTCAGGCGATGCTGTGTGATGTAAAACTCAGCAACACAACACAACAGTGACCCGGGAGTAAATGAACTGCTGAGAGTTCAACAGAAGAAGCTCTAAATTTTAGAAAGGCCGAGCCAGTGTCGTGACCTCAATCCAGATGCAGTCTGTTGTGTGGTCTGAAGTGAGGAGGAGCGGCTCCAGAAACATTTAGTAGAGGAAATTGCCAATAAAAAGCTTATCTAATGTTTTATTCGTTTAAACAGTATCAAACAGTTCCTTCAGTTCACCCCTTTACCGCTTTAGAGATAAATTGGCAGTTGTGTGACGAACACTCGTCTCTGGTTCTAAATCTAATGGCAGCTAAATTTCCCAAGTGTTTCTGTGTTTTCCGATCATTTTAATTAGGTGTTTATTAACTGTAGTTTTGGTGCTGTTATTTCGGTTAAACCTCATCACAAGACATTATCTGACAATTGATTTAAAAATTTGAATGACAAACTCTTTTACAATTACATTTCATCAGAAAGTGGCAGGCAACACAGTGATGAAAACCGCTACGAGTCCTCCGTATGCAGAATAATATCGGCCTTACGGCGGAGGTGAAGTATTATCAGTCACATAATCTATATTTAATAAAAAAGTAATTAGTTTTTGTCGTTGGGTTTGCACAGCATCCGTGTCCTTGGACGAGACTCACTTCTGCCCTCTTCATCCTAAAACTTTAGCACTTGGAGGCAAAGTGGTGTTTTTCCAGGAGCTGATCATCCATCTCGCTGGATTAGTGACGACCTCCTAAACAAACAAATCGCAGTTTTGTTCCCTGTACGGCAGCCGAGCCCTTTTCAGTGCGCCCTATAAAGCTGCAGGTGTGTTAGGGTTTAAGAGCGAGCTTCCGTGTCCTTAAATCATTTACCCTCGGCAAACTCATATAACTACAAAACAGTTTAATGTTTTAATCCCCCTTGAGTCGGCCCAAAACCCCAGATGAGGGGACGCATCCTCACAAAACCACAACAGGCTTCATTAATCACGCTAATGCTGGCTATATTTTTAACCCTTACCATTTATCAGCCTGAGAGAGCATGACAGTGAGGAACAAACCCCTTCTCCCGCTCGCTCATGGGACGCCACTGATTCATAGTCTTATTCATCCCATGCCTTCCTGTTGTTTTATTCTCCGTCTCTTTATTCCCGTTCACTTAGGACTTTGGCGACGACGGCTCGCTTTACATTACGAAGGTGACTACGATTCACATGGGGAACTACAGCTGTCACGCAGACGGCTATGAGGATCTGTCCCAAACCCACGTGCTCCAGGTGAATGGTTAGTAGTAGAATCTTTCATATCTCACCTTTGCTTTTCATGAACTCTGTTTTAATATTTGGAAAGGTTGTGAAATGGATGACTAAAGTTGTGTACCTTTTTTTTTTTTTTACGGTGTCCACTTTATTTTACAGTCCTGTTGCCCCTATGTACATACTATCTACTTATTATAGTAATTACAATAACTGAGTAAAAACTTACCCTGAACCTACCCCTAAACCTAACCTTAACCCATGTAGTTGCCTTATATTAACCAGTACTTTCTTAGGTACGTACACTGCAAGTACACATAAGTGCACATACTGTAAAATAAAGTGCAACCATAAATCACTATAGTAATTGCAAAAACAATCTAAAGGTTAAGCGTGGCAGTAATACCGTATGATTTGCACTGCATAAAGGCTACGTCCACATCTATCCAGAAAGATTTGAAAACACATCTTTTCATGTGTTCATTTTCATCTTTCATTACGTTTACATCTCATCAGAATAAACTCCAGAACCTGGAGAAGGAAAAGGAACTGCAGAACATACATTTTATGGTAGTAAAGAAACTATGTAAGGTAGTGGCCAAAAACTGATGTCTGGCCTAGGAAAAAAAAGAAAAAAAAGTTGATTTTGTAAGCATATTGCGTATTTGTGCATATTTTATTTGTGATAATAACGTGCTGAAACATACCAAATTGTGCAGAGAATTTTTGGTGGCCAGGCTGTCATACAAAGAGAATAAGGAACGCATAACTGATTATGCTGTAGTCAATGTAGTATGCTTTTTCTTTTTTCTTGTGCGCTTTTTTTTTTATTTTTTTTTTGCATTGTAAAATAAAAGCTGTACCTGTAGTTTGCCTTTTTTTTTTTTTTTGCCAAATAATTCTGTCCTATAAATACCGTAACCAAGTTTAGTGCCTCATATCTGAGCCTGGTTTCTCCCAAGGTTTGTTTTCTCCATTCTGTCACCTGATGGAGTTTGGGTTCCTTCCCACTGTCGCCTTTGGCTTTTGTCTTGCTTAGTTGGCTACAGAGAGATGGGGAAACTAGCACATCATTTTAGAAAGGAAACCCTGCTTTAGTTACGCCAAGGAAAGAAGGTTTAGTGCAGTGGGTCTGAATACAAATATATATATATATTTGTTGGATTTCAAACCTTTTTTGAAATTGTGTTGATAAAGAAAATAGTTTTCATCTTTAGGTTGTTCAAACCTTTAATTACAAGGCATAATTTTTCATTGAGGGAGATGAAGGGATATAAACAAACACTGTATTGAAACAAAGATAACAATCCTTTAATATATTTGCGAGAGAAAAATACTGGGAGAATTTTCAATTAACAGGGGCCAATAAGCGTGATTGTTCTCAAGCTTGTTTTGTCAGTAGAGTCGCTCTAATTGAAGAGAGATACCGCTGAATGAAGAGCCTTGAGCGGGACGTGTGTTTGCTGCTCAATCCCCCACCTCATCTCTCATTCGTGTCATTAAATGACCATTTCTGACTAACACAAAGCAGGGAATCCTAAATAAAGCAATTGTTCTGGAATTGAATGACTTTCTCTGTTGTTCACAGTCTCTTTTTTTTTGGTCTCTTTGTCCTTCTAGTGCCTCCAGTAATCCTGGTGTATCCGGAGACTCAGGCCCAGGAACCCGGTGTTGCTGCCAGCTTGCACTGCCATGCAGATGGTCTTCCAAACCCCAAACTCTCCTGGCTGAAGAACGGCCTGGACCTGCAGCCACACGCATCCAAGCAGATCGCGCTTCTCGGTACGACCCTCAGCCCTTCCTCTTGGGAATCAGATAAATCAAATCAAATCAAATCAAGTATATTTGTATAGCGCTTTTCACAATACAGATTGTATCAAAGCAGCTTCACGGCATTAAATTAAAATAAAATAATACAACAAGGTTTGTTTCTAGTGGAATTTATTGATTGATAAAATAAAATAAAATATCCCCAAAATATCCCCAACTGAGCAAGCCAAAGGCAACAGTGGCAAGGAACCGAAAAAACTCCATCAAGTGACCTAATGGTGTCCTAAAACTCCATCAGGTGACCTAATGGAGAAAAAAAAACCTTGGGAGAACCCAGGCTCAGTCGGGACCAGTTCTCCTCTGGCATTTATGAACTAGAGGCCGGATTGTAGTTTGAACTGTAAGATTAAAAATATTATATGAATGCCTGGCCGAAAAGATGCGTCTTTAATCTAGTTTTAAACTGGGAGAGTGAGTCCGAGCAACGAACAGTATCAGGAAGGCTATTCCAGAGTTTCGGAGCCAAATGTGAAAATGCTCTCCCTCCTTTGGTTGATCTGGATATCCTAGGTATGACCAAAAGCCTCAAATTTATTGATCTTAAAGAGCGCGATGGATTATAGGGCAATAGAAGATCCGTTAAATAGACTGGAGCTAAGCCGTTTAGGGCTTTATAAGTCAGTAGGAATACCTTGTAATTAATACGGAACTTTATAGGTAGCCAATGTAGTGATGATAAAATCGGTGTTATATGATCATATTTTCTTGATCTAGTAAGAACTCTAGCGGCTGCATTTTGGACTAACTGTAGCTTGTTTATTGAGGATGCAGGACAACCAGCTATTAAAGCATTACAGTAATCTAGTCTCAAGGTCATGAATGCATGAACTAACTTTTCTGCATCAGAAACTGATAGCATATTACGTAGCTTAGCAATGTTTCTAAGGTGGAAAAAGGCTGTTTTTGTAACATACGAAATATGATTTTCAAAAGACAGGTTACAATCGAGTATAACACCCAGGTCTTTTACTGTAGAGGATAAAGTAACAGGACATCCTACGATGTCAAAGTTGTATTGTGAGAGGTTCTGTGGGCGGTTTTTTGAGCCGATAAGTATTACCTCTGTCTTGTCTGGATTTAATAAAAGAAAATTACGCGTCATCCAATCTTTTATATCTTTAACACACTCTGTCAATTTGGATAATTTAGCGTTTTCATCCGGCCGTGATGAAATATATATTTGAGTGTCATCAGCATAACAATGGAAACTAATTCCATGTTTCCTTATAATATTTCCAAGTGGCAGCATATATATTGAGAATAACAGAGGGCCTAACACAGATCCCTGCGGCACTCCATAGTTTACTGGAGTTATGATTGATTTTTCTCCATTCAAATAGACAAAATGGTAGCGGTCAAGTATGATCTAAACCAGCTTAATGCTTGTCCTTGAACACCAGTATAATTTTGTAGTCGATCTAAGAGTATTGTATGATCTATAGTATCGAACGCAGCACTAAGATCAAGTAAAACTAGTATTGAGATGCAGCCTTGGTCAGAAGCTAAGAGTAAATCATTTGTGATTTTAACGAGCGCAGTTTCAGTGCTATGATGCGGCCTGAATCCTGACTGAAACTTTTCATAGATATCATTTTCTTGCAAGAAAGAGCCCAGTTGGGCAGACACAACTTTTTCTAGTATTTTAGACATAAATGGAAGATTTGAAATGGGTCTATAATTTGCTAGATTATTATGATCTAATTGTGGTTTCTTAATGTGAGGTTTTATAACTGCCAGTTTAAATGTTCTTGGAACATGACCTAAAGATAAAGATGAGTTAATAATATTGAGGAGAGGCTCTTCCACTACAGGTAACACTTCTTTCAGTAGTTTAGTTGGTATAGGATCTAATAAACATGTTGTTGTTTTAGATGAAGTGATAAGTTTATTTAACTCTTTTTGTTCTATAGTTGTAAAGCACTGTAATTGTTCTTGCGGGGTGATAATTGAGGCTGAATTATAAGGCGCGATTGAGGATTGAACGTTTACAATTGTGGTTCTGATGTTTTCTCAGTGAAGAAGTTCATGAAATCATTACTACTAAACTGTAACGGGATATTTTGTTCAGGTGACATCTGTTTATTTGTTAGTCTAGCCACGGTGTTAAATAAAAACCTAGGATTGTTTTGGTTATTTTCTATTAGTTTGCGGAGATGCTCAGCCCTGGCCGCTTTTAGGGCCTTTTTATAACGTGACATACTGTCTTTCCATGCGATTCTAAAGACCTCTAAATTAGTTTGTTTCCATGTAAACTTTGAAAAGAAGGATAATGGCACGGTCTCCATGCTAGCTACACTAATAATAGTAGTAAGGCTTTCCTCTGTGTACTACACATATCCATAGAAAGTACAATTTTGCCTGTATTATTGGTGTCCCCTTCAAAAATTGCTCTTGAGGAAAGTTATGTTAATTGTCCCCCCCAACATTTAGATGAAATTTACGCCCCTGGTCTTTCCACGCGATTCTAAAGACCTCTAAATTAGTTTGTTTCCATTTACGCTCTAAATTACGGGTTTCTCTCTTTAGAACATGCGTAGTATTGTTGTACCATGGTGCTTTAATTTTCTCTCTGACCTTTTTTAATTTAATGGGTGCAACAACATCCAATGTTCTAGAGAGAATGGTGCTCATAGTGCTAGTTAATTCCTCTAGTTCATCTGTTTGTTTGGGTTCAGGCAGCAGCTGAGACAGATTAGATAAGCAATTTGAGAAATTATCTATGGTGGATGGAAGGATTGTTCTGCCTGGTCGATAACGCGGCGCAGCATGACATATTACAGCAGTACGTAATATGCAAGTTACCAAGTAATGGTCAGTGACATCATCACTTTGTGGAATGATATCTATATCGGTTGGATCGGTTCCATATGATATAATTAAATCGAGTGTATGATTAAGACGATGAGTTGGTCCGGTGACGTTTTGCTTGACCCCAAAGGAATTTAATAAATCTATAAACGCAGCCCCTAACGCATCATTTGAATTATCTACGTGTATGTTAAAATCTCCAACAATTAATGCTTTATCGACATTGACCAATAGATCTGAGAGAAAATCTGCAAACTCTTTTAGGAAATCAGCGTAAGGCCCAGGCGGTCTATATACGGTAGCCAAGGCTAGAGATAATATGGATTTTTTTCTAACATCTAAGAGCGTAACATTTAGTACAAGTACTTCAAACGAAATAAACTTATAACCCGTTTTCTGAGTAACATTGAGAATATCTCTATAGATTGTTGCAACATCGCCGCCACGACCAATCAGACGGGGCTCATGCTTATAGGAGTATCCAGATGGAGTAGACTCATTTAGACCAAAATAATCATTTGGTTTAAGCCAGGTTTCAGTAAGGCAAAGTACATCAAAGCTATTATCTGTGACTATTTCATTTACAATAACTGCCTTAGGTGTGATCTAATGTTTAGAAGACCTAGCTTTAAAAATTGTTTTTGTTTACTAATAGCAACATTTTCTGTTTTAATAACAATTAGATTTTTCCTAGATCCTGCAGTAGAATTATTATTTGATCTCACTAAACGAGGAATAGACACAGTTTCTATGCAATGTTCTACACTAGTATTTATATCATTTAAATTGGTGCAGGAGAGACTATGATTTGGACTTTTGGTTACTAGTCATCTAATGGTATTTAACATTTTGGAGATGTTATCCGACAGAAGATCCGCTCCGAATCTGCTTGGGTGTAAGCCATCGGCACGGAAAAGCCTAGGACGCTCCCAAAACAGATTCCAATTATTTAGAAAGAGCAGTTTCTGCTTATTGCACCATGACATTAACCATTCATTTAGCGAGAATAGTCTACTAAACTTTTCATGTCCTAGTCGGTACGTGGGAAGCGGTCCTGACACAATGATCGTTATTTCAGGCGATGTGCTGCGTACCGTATCGATCAGATTCCTGAAGTCTTTCTTCAGAACCTCTGTCTGGCGCAGCCTGATGTCGTTCACTCCCGCGTGCAGGACCACAGTTCCGACGCGCTCGTTCAGAATCTCGGGAACGCGAGCAGCGATTTCAGAAACACGAGCACCAGGAAAGCAGTGACTGTGCACCTTACTTTTACCTAACGTAGCGTGTACGTGCCGAACGATGGAATCGCCGATGATCACAGCATCGCGTTCGGTTTCGCGAAGAGGGGAGAAGCGGTTCTGTGTGGATAACTCGAAAACCAGGAGGGTCGGAGAGAGTCTTGGTCTAGACCTGACTCGCATCTTCCGCTGCGGAACCATCCAGGCTTCGTGGTGGCGTGTTGGAGCCAGAGTGAACGAGACCATGGCTGATCGCGATCGCGACCTCGGCGCTCGGGACCGATGCTGAGTAACGCACGGAGTAGACGAGGTCGGAGTCAGCGGGTTAGTAACGTTAATCACTGATTTGTGTGCATCGGCGCGTGATGTTTCAAGAGCTAACCGCCGGTCTATCAGCTCGGCCTGTCTCACTAAAAGGTCGTGGATCTGTTTCTCAACAGCTTCCAGCTCAGACTGCAACGCGTGCAGCTCAAATGTGTCCTCACCTGCACCAAGAGGTAGACTACTTACATCTGATATATTCGCCATGTTTGTTTGTAAGTGAGTGTGGAGAAGACGCGTTCAGCCGTGATCCACGGACGTAACCTATAAGAGTATCCGGCGTTGGATCACTAATAGGCTAGAGACGCGTCTGCTCAGTCCGCGTTGTAACTATGAGGTTTGAGCAGTAGTGCTTCTCAGTGAGGAAAAGTAGAAAATGTTCGTTGTAAGTGAGTTTAAAGGGAAAAATCAAGAATTATAAATCAAATCGATAGAGCTCCAAAGACAACAACGCGTTCAGACGCGACGCATGCGCATAAAGACAGACAGCACTCCAAAAAGTTTCACTACGATTTACTAACAAAATTTGGTGAAACCAGAAAAACTCATTTTTACACTTAGAAATATTGATTCAATTTTAAAGCAATGAAATCAAATACATACACTGTATGAACTGAGTAAATGTAAGTAAAAAATTAAGTAGATCTGAGTAACTGCATCTGGTACATTAAAGGGTAACTCTCGCCAAAATGCAACCTAGGCTCTATTTGTTAATCTACTCGAGGCAAACTTTCATTAAAAGCATAATTAGAATGGAAACGCTACTTTTAAGTTTGACTGTATTTTCGTTTTAGGTTAAATGCCTTGTGAATGGGAGTGAATGGGGCACTACTATGATAGCATCAAAAATCGCTATTTTTAAAACACTAAGAAGGCTCGACACAACATAAAACTGTGCTGGAAGTATCACCAGGGGCTCTACACATGAACTCCAGCATTGAGAACAGTGTGTGTGTACACAGAGTTTACTAAAAAGAAAGATTTTGTCCGACTCACTTTATCAGTTAGTGTTTCCATCCGCCGGCATTTTGACAGTCAAAAATAGTCGATCTCCATAACAGGGAGGAGGGTAAAGATGGAAAGCTCCTAAAGCTTAGTTCAATATGAATTCACGGATAATTTGTTATTTTGTCGATAGTGAAAATCAATATTGACCTTGTATTTGAAAAGGATCCTCATATAAGAAACAATACTAAAAATTCAGAGTCAGTTCTTTCGCATTCGGAGATCGACTATTTTTGACTGTCAAAATGCCGGTGGACAGAAACACAGTGAGTTGTTTAAAATCTTTATTTTTAGTAAACTCTGTGTACACACACACTGTTCTCAATGCTGGAGTTCATGTGTAGAGCCCCTGCTGATACTGAGAGCAAAGTTTCATGTTGTGTCGAGCCTTCTTAGTGTTTTGATGCTATTATAAAAGTGCCCCATTCACAAGGCATTTAACCTAAAACGAAAATACGGTCAAACTTAAAAGTGGCGTTTCCATTCTAATTATGCTTTTAAACAAAAGTTTGCCTCGGGTAGATTAACAAAAAGAGCCTAGGTTGCGTTTTGGCGAGAGTTACGCTTTAACAAATAAAATTGAGTAGAAATAATTGGGGAAAAACATTCAAAAAAAAAAATATATATATATATTTATGATGCTGAGAAATGATGCTGCGACTCCATAACCTGCCAATAAACAAACAGTGCAGGACATTTTATCATCCAAATTAATTCTATTCATTATCTTTAGGAATAAAGTTGTGTGTTTTATGCAAGCCATCAGGCATTTCAATCTGTAAATATTACTGTGATATTTACTAAGCTACAGAATTAGCAGAGTGAGGCAGACGTGTAGATAAACAGACTGATGTGTGATGGACAGCATATGAAACGAAGCATATGAAAAACATCCGGTAACACTTTCTATGAAGCCCATGCTTATAAATAAGTATAAACGGGGCTATAATTCATTATAAGTAAGCATAACTATACTATACATATATTTATAAAGACTCATTAAGACCTATACTGCATTATAAGAACAGTTATAGTTACATTTATATTATTTTTATAATTCCTTATAAGTCATGCATTTGCTTTTTCAATGTGCATGCTCATAATCCATTATACACTGATTTATAAAATATAAAATAGACCCAGAGACACTTGTTTGCTGTACCAGTTAGTTATCAATTATGCCTTTAATGGCTAATGTTTGCATTAGAGGTCATGAATCTCCTCAGCCATATGCATGGTTTTGCTTATAGCAGTTTGGAATTATACTTTCAAAAATAGTGTTGCAGTGTTTTGATAGTATGTAAGATTAAAAATAGATTTTTTTTTTTTCAACTATTTGTATTAATGATTTCTGTTTTTTCCCCATTATTTTATTACAGGAATTATTGTTCTTTAGTTACATTTAACATTTAACTTAAAATGTATGAGAACATCAAGATTTCTTAACATTTTCTTTAGGAAAATTGCATCCTACACTTTAACTTTACTTAGGTTAGTAACTGTATTATTGCGAACTGAACCATACGACTGAATAATTAATACTTATAAATCAGTGTATAATGGATTATGAGCATGCACATTGAAAAAGCAAATGCATGACTAAAAATAACTGAAATGTAACTAATACTGTTCTTATAATGCAGTGTAGGTCTTAATGAGTCTTTATAAATATGTTTATAAAATAGTCATTTATAGTCTTCTAGTCTTCATTTCCTCCTCCACTCGCAGCAGTGGATTGCATCCGTTGCTCAAGCGCTGTGCGAGTGAACCTGCGGATCCCTGTAAGGACGATGATGATGATGATGATGATGATGATGATAAAAACAGTCCATGAAATGCCGATCGCGGTTCTTCTGAAGAGGTCTGTGGTTTCAGCAGGAGTGCAGTATTGTTTACAGAGTAGCCTCTTATTAGACAGCACTTTATTGGTTGAGTCGGTCCATTACACCCTGTAATAGGCTGTGATTTGCATCAGATGTTTGTGCTGCTTAAGTTCTGTATAAAAAAGACGAGAGCTTCAAGGTCTCATTTCTCTCATTTATTTGTTTCGGCTCCATCGTTATTCCAGCGGTTCTGGTTATTTATTCGTTCTTTGGAGGTTTAATATAACACAGAATGTTAGTGGAAGTGGTGTAGCTTAGATGAGCATCTGTGTTTCTCTGGCCATTCATTATCCTCTTGTGTTGTGAGTGTATTTCTGTCTGCTTTCATTTCCCTCTGCTTTCATGCACACATTAATATTTTATAAGCGCTCTTTTAAAGCTCTCCTGTTTCTGTTTGTGTCCACGGAAATATGTACAGCATCAAGATAAAAGATGATGAAAAATTCACTTTCGCAGGATGACAAATAACAGGCCTAGCTCAGTGCGGAGACACGATGTGTCATTTTGTGTCCAATGATTATTTTTGGTTTATTGCTATGTGGAAAGATGGATAGACGTGTAAGCGCACTGACGGCGACGTAAAAAAACGAGTCTTGATTTATAAAGCAAGGTAAACAATCACAAGCCATAGTTTCCGTCAGGGTTTCCCACCTGGGGTTCGACTTGATGAAAAGCGAATAATTATTAAATCATTAAAATATCGAATTAAAAAAATATTAAAATGAAAACAATCAAAATAAAACACTCAAACACTAAATAAAGATTAAATATGTGTTACTAAATTATTGAAGCATTAATGTAAAATCTAATTCAGATACATATTTTAGATCAAAGGGGTTCAGCTGACAAAAGAACTGGGAATCCCTGGTTTAAATGAATTGTTATTTTTAGGTAAACACAAAACTAATATTGTTTTGGTGTGTTTTTCCAATTATAGGCAATTTTTCCTTTTAGGAAATAAACACCCATGTACATAGTGTTAATTTCGTTAACGAAAACTATGATGAAAAAGTGTGTTCATTTATATGATAAATAGTCTATAATAAATCAGGTAACTAAATGAGATAAAATAAACCATGCATATGAGTCGACATTCTCTTGATTTGTGATTTATGCCAACAACAAAAAATTGGTAAAAAAAAAAAAAAACTAAAATGACAAAAATCGTTGCGATTATAATTTTGTGCAAAATAATCGTGATTATCAATGTAACCATTATGCACCATGACGAAAATGTGACTACGTTTTCATTGACTAAACAAAAACAGAACAAAGTTGACTAAATATGATAAAATCTAAAAAGTACATTTCACACAGGACTAAGATTAAATTACAAAAAATAGCTGATGAAATGACCACTACTCCTGTGAATTTACAACAGTGGACACATACATTAATACTGTCATTTCACTGGCAGAGGTTGTATATGACTGACATACAGTAATATACTGTATTCAATAGCATTGTGTGGTGGAAATTATATTTTTTACGTTCACTCAAAATGATCGACTTTCACAGCTAATATTTTACATGCACTGAATCTCACTTTTTGTGCATAATAAATTAAGAGATATTCACTTTGATTTGTCTTTGTTTTCATCACAGATCACGCCTCATATTTCATCTCATGCTCCTCTTCGACACTGTCGCCTTAAATGCTGTTTGTTCTTGTAAGGTTTTGTTGTAAATCATGCCCTTGGCTCAGCATTCAGCACACGAGTTAATGCGTAACATTATTTTCATCGGCATAAATTTATGGGGTTGAATTGAATATGAATATACTGTACGAGAGAAAATGCAAATCCTGTATATCAGGACCTGGAAATGGTGGCAATTTCTCGAGTTTAAATGCCCCTGCGGTGTGACAAATGAATGTTTTAAAGACTCTGAATTAATATGAGCTCACAAATACTGCATGCATGATAATTCTTTGCAAAAGGCTAATTATAATTTCATGTCTATAATCCACTTGCAGTACATAAATGCACCTGATATGGAAATATGAAGTCAAGCTGCAAAAGAAAGTATAAAGCAGTGTAAAGAGGCCAGCGGTGAGAAGCTCTTGTTTGAATCGAGTCTGTATTTAGAGGATAGATAGAATGAGATCAATAGAAGGACAGGAAAGTAGAGTGCTAGAGATGAGAGAATAAAGGTGAAGTGAGGAGAGAGAGAACTCCCCTGCATGTGTGTGTGATCTTTGGCGGCACATGAAAGCGCTCGAGTGACACAGACAGCGTTCAGAGATGCTTGTGTTGTGATCAAGACAGCATCTGAGACTCGCTGAACTTCGAGAGCAGCCGTCCTGAGGTGCCTCTCGCACACACACACACACACACACACACAAAACAAAAGATCTGCCAGTCTTCTCAGTTTACAAGCACCGCTTTGGTTTGGAGATTGTCATCCATAAAGCAGAGTTATTATCTTCATGCTCATTATTACTTCAAACGCTGAATCTTTTGGTGACCGGATCCCAGAATCTTTGAGGTGATGTAGTAATGAACGATGCTGTCGTCAGTATTCACAGGTGCAGAGATGTAATGTGTGCGTGGTCAGGATGAGCTTCTCTACTCAAGCCCATCACGACTGAGCTCAGCACTCAGACACAATAATCCTATAGCCGACTCGCATTTATTATTAAATGATGGAGGAATGTTGTCAGAGACCCTTTTAATGACGGAAGAATTATTTATTCATGAAATCCATTTGGTAATGAAAGTAAAGTCATTTGCAATGTTTTTATGGCTGAATTTAATTAGCATCAAAGCTCAATAAGAATAAAAGCGAAACACCATCAAAGTAACATCTTGAACTGTAGCATCGTGTGTGTGTGTGTGTGTGTGTGTGTGTGTGAGAGTGTGAGAGAGAGAGAGAGAGAGAGAGAGAGAGAGAGAGAGAGAGAGAGAGAGAGAGAGAGAGAGAGAGAGAGAGAGAGAGAGAGAGAGAGAGAGAGAGAGAGAGAGAGAGAGCTCAAAAATATACCACCCAGCCTTCAAAACTCACACAGCACATAGGAAAAACTGTTATCCCACTTTATATGTAAGATCTTTAACTATCATATATACTACAGTGGTATGGAAAAGTTTGGGCACCCCTGTAAATTTTCATGATTTTCCTTTATAAATCATTGGTTGTCTGGATAAGAAATTTCAGTTAAATATATCATATAGGAGACAAACACAGTGATATTTGAGAAGTGAAATAAAGTTTATATGATTTATGGAAAGTGTGCAAGAATTATTTAAACTAAATTAGGCATGTGCATATATTTAGGCACCACAAAAGAATAATTAACTCAATATTTTGTGCATCCTCCTTTTGCCTAAATAACAGCCTCTAAACGCTTTCTATAGCTTCCAATTAGAGTCTGGATTCTGGCGGAAGGTATTTTGGACCATTCTTCTTTACAAAACATCTCCAGTTCAGTCAGGTTTGATGGTTTCCGAGCATGGACAGCCCGCTTTAAATCACACCACACATTTTCAATAATATTCAGGTCTGGGGCCTGAGATGGCCATTCCAGAACGTTGTACTTGTTCCTCTGCATGAATGCCTTAGTAGAATTTGAGCAGTGTTTAGGGTCGTTGTCTTGTTGAAAGATCCAGCCCCGGCGCAACTTCAACTTTGTCACTGATTCCTGGACATTGTTCTCCAGAATCTGCTGATATTGAGTGGAATCCATGCGACCCTCAACTTTAACAAGATTCCCAGTCCCTGCACTGGCCCCACAGCCCCACAGCATGATGGAACCGCCACCAAATTTTACTGTAGGTAGCAAGTGTTTTTCTTGGAATGCTGTGTTCTTTTTCCGCCATGCATAACGCCCCTTGTTTTGCCCAAATAACTCTATTTTAGTTTTATCAGTCCACAGCACCTTATTCCAAAATGAAGCTGGCTTATCCAAATGTGCTTTAGCATACCTCAAGCGACACCGTTTGTGGCGTGTGCAGAGAAAAGGCTTTTTCCGCATTACTCGTCCATACAGCATCTTCTTGTGTAAAGTGCGCTGAATAGTTGAACGATGCACAGTGACACCATCTGCAGCAAGATGATGTTGTAGGTCTTTGGAGCTGGTCTGTGGGTTGACTGTGACTGTTCTCACCATCCTGCGCCTCTGCTTATCTGAGATTTTTCTTGGTCTGCCACTTCGGGCCTTAACTAGAACTGTGCCTCTGGTCTTCCAATTCCTCACAATGTTCCTCACAGTTGAAACTGAGAGCTTAAATCTCTGAGACAGCTTTTTGTATCCTTCCCCTAAACCATGATGTTGAACAATCTTTGTTTTCAGGTCATCTGAGAGTTGTTTTGAGGCTCCCATGTTGCCACTGTTCAGAGAAGATGCAAAGAGGAGAAATACTTACAATTGGCCTCCTTAAATACCCTTTCTCATGATTGGATTCACCTGTGTATGGAGGTCAAGGGTCACTGAGGTTACCAAACCAATTTTGAGTTCTAATAATTAGTGCTAAAGGTATTGAAATCAATCAAATGACAAGGGTGCACATGCCTAATTTATTTTAAATAATTCTTGCACACTTTCCATAAATCATATAAACTTTATTTCACTTCTCAAATATCACTGTGTTTGTCTCCTATATGATATATTTAACTGAAATTTCTTATCCAGACAACCAATGATTTATAAAGGAAAATCATGAAAAATTACAGGGGTGCCCAAACCCTTCCATACCACTGTAACATTCAGTGGCAGCTGGTGGGTTTTACAGTAGAGAAGGCACACTAGTAGCAGTCTGGCGATCTTTCATAGTCATGTTCAGTTTAGTTTTCCTCTTCACTGTTTTGCCTGAGTTCTCATTCATTCATTAGTTGTCATGGTTCCTGATTAGTTCACACCTGTTCCTTGTTCCATTAATGATCCTTCTTTGTGTATTTAAGCCCTCAGTTTTTCTCAGTTCATTGTCTCACGTTAATGTTTATGGTGGTTGTGGTTTTCTCTGAGTATTTATTAAAGTTTATTTCTATTGATAATCGTCATCCTGTGCCACGCATCATTCTCATCTGTTTGGCTTACCTATAAAGCTCACTGTGACAGAACGCGAGACCCTCAAAACGAGTAACAAAAAACAATAGCAAAAGGGTAAATATGGATATACCTGCTGTTCGTCTGCTTCTACTTGAGCAGGGAGATCACTCCCTCGAGGATCTCACAAGGGACTTGATCTGGCGTGCCTCACCCTCTATCTATGCTATACTATCCCCCAGTTTCAAGGCTTAGGCTTAAGTCTAAGATATGTTTATAAAAGCTATTTAAATGCCCTAATTGAACTAAGGCCTAATCCTGGCTTAATCTAAGCCCTGTCTGTGGAATCGGGTCTATGTCTCTGCTGGTTAAACTGAGTTACAAGTCTTCTCAGTCATCTCTGGTTAAGCCCAGTTAAAAGTCTTCTCGGTCATCATTGGTTAAGCCCAGTTCCAAGTCTTCTCAGTCATCACTGGTTAAGCCCAGTTACAAGTCTTCTCAGTCATCTCTGGTTCAGCCCAGTTAAAAGTCTTCTCGGTCATCATTGGTTAAGCCCAGTTACAAGTCTTCTCAGTCATCTCTGGTTAAGCCCAGTTAAAAGTCTTCTCTGTCATCATTGGTTAAGCCCAGTTACAAGTCTTCTCAGTCATCTCTGGTTAAGCCCAGTTAAAAGTCTTCTCTGTCATCACTGGTTAAGCCCAGTTACAAGTCTTCTCAGTCATCTCTGGTTCAGCCCAGTTAAAAGTCTTCTCGGTCATCATTGGTTAAGCCCAGTTACAAGTCTTCTCAGTCATCTCTGGTTAAGCCCAGTTAAAAGTCTTCTCTGTCATCACTGGTTAAGCCCAGTTCCAAGTCTTCTCAGTCATCACTGGTTAAGCCCAGTTACAAGTCTTCTCAGTCATCTCTGGTTCAGCCCAGTTACAAGTCTTCTCAGTCATCATTGGTTAAGCCCAGTTACAAGTCTTCTCAGTCATCTCTGGTTCAGCCCAGTTAAAAGTCTTCTCGGTCATCACTGGTTAAGCCCAGTTCCAAGTCTTCTCAGTCATCTCTGGTTAAGCCCAGTTAAAAGTCTTCTCTGTCATCACTGGTTAAGCCCAGTTCCAAGTCTTCTCAGTCATCACTGGTTAAGCCCAGTTACAAGTCTTCTCAGTCATCTCTGGTTCAGCCCAGTTACAAGTCTTCTCAGTCATCATTGGTTAAGCCCAGTTACAAGTCTTCTCAGTCATCTCTGGTTCAGCCCAGTTAAAAGTCTTCTCGGTCATCACTGGTTAAGCCCAGTTCCAAGTCTTCTCAGTCATCATTGGTGAAGCCCAGTTACAAGTCTTCTCACTCATCTCTGGTTAAGCCCAGTTACAAGTCTTCTCAGTCATCTCTGGTTAAGCCCAGTTCAAAGTCTTCTCAGTCATCATTGGTCAAGCCCAGTTAAAAGTCTTCTCAGTCATACTGGTTAAGCCCAGTTACAAGTCTTCTCAGTCATCTCTGGTTAAGCCCAGTTCCAAGTCTTCTCAGTCATACTGGTTAAGCCCAGTTACAAGTCTTCTCAGTCATACTGGTCAAGCCCAGTTAAAAGTCTTCTCAGTCATACTGGTTAAGCCCAGTTCCAAGTCTTCTCAGTCATACTGGTTAAGCCCAGTTCCAAGTCTTCTCAGTCATCATTGGTTAAGCCCAGTTCCAAGTCTTCTCAGTCATACTGGTTAAGCCCAGTTCCAGGTCTTCTCAGTCATACTGGTCAAGCCCAGTTAAAAGTCTTCTTGGTCATCACTGGTTAAGCTCAGTTACAAGTCTCCTCAGTCATACTGGTTAAGCCCAGTTACAAGTCTTCTCAGTCATCTCTGGTTAAGCCCTTTTCCAAGTTATATTCATCCAGCCCAAGTCATCTTCGTCTCCACTGGTTCAGCCCATCACTGTTGGCTCTGCCTAGCTCCAAGACTTCTTCGCTGCAGATGGTCCTGCCCAACCTCCCGCTCCCTCCTCCTCTGCCAAAAGATATCCAGTTCCCATGCCTCAATTCCACTGTCTACTTTTAGCCCCTCGGCTCCTCCAGTGGTTCCGAACAGCTGCATGGATCCGCCTGGGGATTCCCAGTCATCAGATCCGCCTTGGCTGGTAGATCCCTGAACTCCACCTCCACCTGGGCTCAACGCTCCTCCATGGTCTGTCATCCCTCGGGCTCCTGACACTGGACCCTCTCATGAGGACTCACTTTTTTCTTTTCTTTTTTTGCTTTACGGCTTAAATGGCTTATTTTGATCACTTTTAGATGGACAATTTAAAATAAAACAACACATATAAGCAAGACAATATAAATATAATTTCATTCACATCACTTGAAGCAAAAGATCCATCCTTCTGTCCTTTTAAATGTCCGTGTTAAAAGAGCACTTTCGGCCATTTGATTGCTGTAGTCTATGATGTCCAGCTTAGGCGTGGGGTCTTCCTTCATTATTAATTAACATCATTAATTTGTAGCTGCTGTTCAAATGCCAGGAAAAATGGTCAGAGATGAGACAAACTTATGTATATTTGTGAAATGAGTCAAATATTGGTACATGTGCCATCAAGACCTTGATCTGACCCTGAGAAATTACTTTCATTGTTGTAACTTAATATAGGTTTATTCAGCAATATTACATCATATTTTGGCTTGAATAAACAAATTAATTTAGATGCCACCACATGAAACACATTTTTAGGTTACTTGACCAAAGAAACCATATTTAAAAGAAAAAGTTCTGAAATAGAAGACAAGACATGCCAACTTTCCCTTTCCCTCCTTTGGTCATTTTCGAAAGAAAACATTTCTGCTGAAAAAACAAACACTCAATAAATCCAAGTATTGGACTTTATAACTCGGCACAGTATTAGCTGCACCACAGGGAAGCCTTTATGGGTTTTAGGAATGCCTTCAGCCAAAGCTCTGTCAATGAAAAATGTTATTGGTCGACTGTAGGAACAAACACTTCAAAGTTACTTTTGAGATTTATGTTATTGCCCTGTAGGTGCTTGTTGATTTTGTTAGAGGCACTTTTTCTTTGCTGTGTATATGTGTGTGTGTTAACTAGGGATGTGCCCGAAGCCAAATACCTTATTCAGAAAGGCACGGATAATGGCTTTACAATATATATGAATTCTACCGAATAATAGGAAAAATATTCGGCAGACACAGTCACTCTTCCTCTTTGCTGGATTGCAGCTGAGCCAGGGGTTCATAGCACAATATTTTACATAATCCTCTAAAATCACTACGCAATAATGAGTGTGTGAAGTGAACGAGTGTAAACTCTATGAATGAAGGATTTTTTTCAGAGTGATCACAAATCAAATATTGCATTGCCATCTCTGTGCGTCTCTCAGAAGTCAGAGCCTGCCAGAGTAATATTAATTAAAATACCACACCATACACATTTACGACTATATGTCTATTTAAATTGACTCTGCTGCACACCCCTAGTGTTAACCCTGCTTAACAATCCAGCATGAATCCCGTGTTGGTCCAGGCTGGTTTATGCTGGTTAGAGCTGGTATAGTTGCTGGTCTAGCTGCATAGTCAACCTGAGCTGGTCCACCAGCGCTCCTCCTTCCCATGCCGGGGACAAGCAAACCAGCATCCCATAACGGACCAGCCATGCTGGATTTTTTAGCAGGGAAGAGATAGGAAATAGAGGGATTACACAGTACATGCACTGGATCATCTAACTCTGTGTTGTTGTTTTCTTCAGCTAATGGCAGTGAGCTTCA
Organism: Abramis brama; assembly: GCF_963993115.1. Taxonomy (NCBI): domain Eukaryota; kingdom Metazoa; phylum Chordata; class Actinopteri; order Cypriniformes; family Leuciscidae; genus Abramis; species Abramis brama. Next base: position 1,995,877 of record NC_139977.1, read on the forward strand.
CATCGGTAGTGTGCGTTATGAAGACACTGGGGCTTATACATGCATCGCTAGAAACGAGGTTGGCGTGGATGAAGACATCTCATCTCTGTTTGTGGAAGATTCGGCGCGTAAGACACGTGAGTGATGATATAGAACCTGTTTCAGCAAAGATTGTAATGATTATGTAATGAGCTATGCACTAAAAAAAGGTAATATTTAACTTAAATATCCATTTCAGTCATGAAACTCTAAAGGGTTAATCGGTCCTTTACATGCAATCTGCAAGCAATCACATCATTACTGCATGGCACAAGCTGATTGGTCTCTGCTGATCCCACAGCCAATGAGATTGCTTTCTCAACATTTAAATAGTCTGGTCCAGTGTTTGCTGTAGGCTAGTTCCTCTGAACCCCTCCTCCTCCCCCAGCTCCACCTGCCTAGATCTACTATGGGATTGTCTCACGGCTTACAAGGTTGAGCGTGTCTGTGTATCTGTTAGCCGTAGCAAGTCCAAACTTGCTCTGCATCAGCAGCAATAATAATTAGCAGCAGGGTAGCAGATCTAGTCCGCCATCTAGATCTAGTTGAACTGGTTTTATTCAAGTAAAAAAAAAAAAAAAAAAAGATTAACACCCAGCCATCTACCTATATCAATTTATACCAACAAAACTATTTTTATGGGTTTAAAGGGATAGTTCACTCAAAAATGATAACTCTGTCATCATTTACTCACTCTCAAGTTGTTCAAAACCTGAATGAGTTTCTTTCTTCTGTTGAACACAAAGAAGATATTTTGAAGAAAGTTGGTAACCAGTCGACGGTAGCCTTTGACTTCCATAGTATTTTTTATTTCTTTTTTCTACAATGGAAGTTACTGGCTACCGTCAACTGGTTACCAACATTCTTCAAAATATATTTTGTTCAAGAGAAGAAAAAAACTTGAGTCAAGTGAAGTCACCTTCAAATTTTTCATTTTGGGGTGAACTATCCCTTTAAATCAGGCAGAAAAAGCTCTTTATAGTAACATTTGCAGGTTACCACTTTTTTACAGTGTGATTATAGTCACGTGATGATCTATACTGTATTTGGGAGAATCGTGTTGTTGGCTAAGATGCAGTGGTAAACTCTTGCACACTATCGTACGGGTTGCTGGTTCAGTCATTACTGGGAGGGATTTACAAGTCGGCTCACATGTAATGAAGTCAGCAATGCGGGAAGGACAGTTTGTCATTAATAAGGTTTTAATGGTCATACAGCAATAAACATCTTCAGATGTGAACAACCCTGTGGTGTCTTTGCCCATAAGCCAATTCCTGTTTCGAAAATTATAGACATTTTCTGGACTGTTAAATTTACAGTGTTCAATTACAGTGAAATGAAGGTCTATAGATCTGAGTATGTCAGTAAATGGGGGGGGGGGTTATTTTCCGTCCACATTTGGCCTTAGTTGAGTAAAAGAGGTGTAAATCATGGATCAGTACCTTCCTCCCATGCCTTATTTCTTAATTATATTAATACTTGTCAGTAATATGCAGTAAGACATGGAAGACTTGCATCAGCATGATAAAACTAGAAGGAATAAAAGTAGTGTGTTGTCCATGAGCTCCTCAGGACCATTATCAAAGTTTTATAATAAAATGTTCATCCCATATTTTCTGTAACACAGTGTCTTTGTTGAATATAAAGGGCCTCATAAAAGACCCATACGAAGAGGACAAAGGCTGGTTATTTTTGCATTCAACTCGTCTCTAATAAGACCTTTGAATAAGTCTTTTGAATAACCCTCGTGTTTGGGAGCTGAGAGACCTCAAGGCCAATTTAATATCTCAAAAAATAGACTTAAAATTGAACGAGCAGGTTGATATTTCATGAGGTTATGAAAATAAAGTATACAATTTCACTTTGATAGCATGCCTGATATCAGCTGTTCCCAATGGAAATTGACGTAGTGAGTATAGTAAATTTGAGTAAATCTCTGAGACGCATAAAAACATCAACAGAAGCAATGCAGAATATTCCTCTACTGTTGCTGTACACTGCTGACAGCTGTTTGTTGTATTTTTCAGTATTTCTGCTGATTTCTAGAATGGATACCAGACACGTTTCTGAAAAGTGCATGTCCAGTGCGTGAGACAAGGCTTTAGTAATATCTTCAGTGAGCTCAGAGGGACATGCTAAAGGAATCTCAGAGAAAAAGCACAGGGTAAACCTGAAATAAAGGTCATCTAATCCAGCAGCCCATTTCCACCTTCAGGGCCTTTATTACTAGATCTTTAAGTAGTCCAGGGGATCCTCTTAATGTGCAATCACTACAGACAGTCCCGCTCCTCACGTGTCCAGTGTGTTTCTCTGCTGTCCACTAACTCTGCTCTGTGTTTCCTCGTGCTGTCCATCTAGTGGCCAACATTCTCTGGAGGGAGGAAGGTAAATAAATGTCTGATTATCTGTCTGATTAATGCCCATTTTATGAAAAATAAAATACATATTGTTTGTATTTTGTAATACACAGATTTTTTTTGAGAGACTGTGTATGGACTGAATAAGTTCTTACTGAAATGAATAAATCCTGGCATATCTGAAACATGTATTAATGTGCCAGTCGTAACAGCACAAAGTTAAGCTACCCAGACAGCACATAGTGTGCGTACAGTACATGCGTACCGGATGTGGGCCAGATCTGGATCTGGGCCAAACATGTGTTGCTGTTTGGGTAATGAACTATTACTTGGTGAAACACTAGTTTAATGTCATTACTATGGGTGTAACAATATATCGTGTCACAATATATCGCAATACAAAAATGCAACAATTTGTATTGAGGATAGTTCACCCAAAATAAAAATTACTGTGCTTAAAAAAATCAAGTTTTCAGAGTTTTAGTGTCAGTACTGCATTAAACTACTATATATAATGTTGAATTTAATGTATAATAATGCAGTGGAGGAATATTTTAGTGGGTCCTGATAATGCCAAATGTCTGATGTTACCAGTAAATAGTGTCCTACATTATTTTAAATATATCTAGTCAGTGACAGAGATCAAGCATATTCATCTACAATAATTCAGTATTTTCAGCTTCAGAATCATGAATATTGTTATTCTGGCGTCTCTATTGTTCTGTGCTTTGGGTTTCAGCACCAAGTCCAAGACTATTCATTTACACACACAATGTAAAACCAAATTTAGCATTTTAATCAACATGACAGTTTTTGTTAACCTTTTATCACGTCTTGGTGTATCGCAATACTATTGTATCGTGAGTTCAGTATCGTGACATGTATCGAATCGTGACATGAGGGAATCGTTACACCCCTAGTCATTACCATGAAGCGATAAGCTACTCATGATCACTTAACCAATCTTACCACGGTAAAGGGCATTTTACTCTCTCTGTCTGTGTCGTACCTGGCCATAGTGCAGAGAAGAAACACAAATGAGAGCAATTTGAGAATTGTGCTTGCCTTCTCATGAGAAAAAGACCCCAATAATCTTTCCGTACGTGTCAAACTGTGTAAGTCAGAGATTTCATGATTTCAGTATGAACTCATTCCTCAGATAATTCTCCTAATAACCTGAGCATCTATCCACAAATTTTTTTATTTTATGTCAACAATTGACTCATTTGTATGGAAGCTTGTTTTCGCCAAAGAATAAAAAATAAAAAAGGTAATTGTGACTTTTTATCTCACAATTCTGACTTTTTTCTGACCCTGAATAACCTAAGATTCAGTTTACCCAGAGTCTAGAATGACCCAGGGTTAACTCCTTCAAGTGTGGAAAGCCCTAGTGTGTCACGTTCATCCAGTCTGTGTGACATTCGGCTGATCTCCAGCTCTAGCCATTAGGATACTGAGAATTCAGTCTTCAGTTCACACAGAACAAAAATTTAAATAGCCTAAAATGTACGTGATGGACGTCTTTAAGCGTCTCGCGGTGCTCAAGTTAAAATAACTTATAAGTTCTATAGACCTTGCAGGGTTTTTTAGGGCTGTCGATTTAGCACGCTTATTTAATTAGTTTAGTCATGGAAAAAAAGTAATGCGCTACAATTATTAACGCATTTAACGCATCCGCCCCAGACCTTTCACACAGCTGATCGATGACGAACATGACAACAACTCACTGCGTGATAAAGCCTATAGAATACAGTTAGAACGACCCTAAAATTCAAGATATCAGGGCAAAAATGCCTCCGTATGAGTTTTTGTCTCATATTTATATCATGATTTAGTTGAGCAAAAATCATCGCCTTTTTTGACTTGGTTAGTTCGCCCAAGAATGAAAATGAACAATTTACCCACTGTTGGTTTTACCCACGATGACGTTTGGTAAAAGACAAATTGAAATTCAATATATTATTAGGGAAAATCCCGGCCGTTGGTTTGTGTTCATATTAATAAATTTAACATAGCAGTTCATTCCGACTCACCCAGGAAAAGCAAATAAGTTGTAAGAAATATAGATAAATAAAAATGAGAAATGAAAGATTAGAGATTTAAGATTAACTTAGGCCTACCTTTAAAATTCACTCTGTCGTTGCCCGAATGCTTCGTCTGTCTGTCTGTTTCGCGCTTGAATTCTGTTGACTGTTATGCCACGCTTCGATCTGATTGGCGGTTGGCAACCAATGTTAGGATTGTCTAGGCAACCAGTGGAGAAATTTAAGCTGACCAAAAATCAACATTGATTCAATGTTTGTCTTTTCAACACTGACAAACATTGAATTATCAACATTGATTCAATATTATTTTAACATTGAATTTTCAACATTGTTCCAATATTATTTTAGCATTGATTTTTTCAGAAAATTAGCATTTTTGACCGCGAGGAGCACAAGTGTGACTATTTTTTACAGGACCATTTAACCTTTTCAAATTATGTCCATAATTTTGTGTGTGTGTGTGTTCACACAGCAAGTGCCAAAACCTTTACCAAGTTTCGTACCGCAGAGCTGCCAACACTCACGCATTCACCGTGAGACTCACGCGATTAAGACTTTTCACACGCTCTCACGCCACACATCCATTTTCTCACGCACAGAAAAATCACGAAGCAAAGAGGACACGGAGACCGACAGACTAGACAGAGCAGGTTACTTATGATATAAAAAAAATCTCAGCTCTCAGATTCTGTCAATTTTATTACGAAATTCAAACAATAAATACCGTTCTGGCGCTTGTAAATGTGACGTGACAGATCGCTAGCGGCACGTGACCCGATCATCTCTACTAGCGAACAGTAAATAAACACGAACACTGTTGAAAGATACAGTACAACTTATCGAAATGTATATTCCTCATACATAATATCGACCAATCAGTGTTTTTCAACCGCGGAAATGGTCAATAAAACAGCTGGAGAACAATTATGTCATAACATTTACCTCAGGAAAGCCATTTAATGACCATAATATGGGCTAGCAGTTGGCTATTTTGCTAAATATGTGTACTATATTACATATTTATTATATTTTTACTTTAAATATTTTATTTTATTTTACTTTTATTAAAGTTGTTATTATAATAAAAAAAATGCATTATATTTAATTTGAGTTAGTCTATTTTTAACCTTAAATAATACTACCAGCTGATAGGGCTCTCTGTGTGTTTACAGCATTAGGTGAGATAGTTTTTTTCTTGAGAAAAATGAACGCCTATCTTGTGTACCTAATATTTATCCAAATGAGTCAATATTAAATCAAATCACAAGAATTGAATTTAATTGAAATCATGAAATTTGTGTCGAGCAATAATAAAAAAAACGTAGCTTACCAGAAATTGTACAGTGTAAACATTGTAACGTTGTCACTAAACCTAATAAAATTCAGTTTAGTTACTAAAATGTTTTGACAATCACAATACACTTATGACAATAACCAACCAATCTCACTCCAAGCTAAACTCAAAAGTTGGCAGTACCATTCCAATGAAGTAAAAAATTCCCAAAAAGCAAAACGTAATATTTTTCTATCAGAAATGACGGAAGAGCACCCGAGGGTTAAGACTGCGTTCTGCTCATCATCATCGGCACCACAGCCATCAGGATGACCGCTAACACTGATCAGTCGTAGCTTACCTGCCACCGTGTGTGTTCACACACGACATGACGGCTCTGTGTGCATCACTCCTCTGACGTGAACACACTCATTAGCAGCTGGTGTTCTCTGCCTGGTGACAGACCTGTTGCAGGAGGTTTTAATAATCTCTGCTGTCTAAGCGTGTGACAGCCAGATTGTTAGGAACGGTTTTCTCAGCCCTGTTTGGTGTTGTTTTCTCTCAGAAGACGAGTAATGGCGTGTGTGATCGATGCACCTGTGTGTTGTTGCAGGGCTCAGTGTGGGGAACATGTTCTACGTCTTCTCCAGCGAAGGGATCATTATACTGCAGCCTGGCAACTGTGAGATTCGCAGACGCATCACGCGGACAGAGAGGATTCTGGGTAGTGATGTGAGTCCTGGCCCAGCCCCAAAACAACAGGAAAAAATAAGAAAATGTATTTTGATAAACGCCCGGTTAAAGGAGTAGTTCAGTTTAGAATTAAAATTTCCTGATAATTTACTCTTCCCCACCTCATCCAAGATGTTCATGTCTGTCTTTTTTTCAGTCAAAAAGAAATGAAGGTGTTTGAGGAAAACATTTCATTCAGACAATTTTAACCATTTGTGGTTAAAAAGTATTTTGTTATAAAATGGCCGCTGGGCGTTTGACTCAATCTTTGCACGTTGGCTTTGTAAACACATGGAAGAAACGTCACGCGTGACCTTTCAACCTGATTACATAATGTGTGGCGCATCACAGCTAGTGCAAGACCAGCATTTGTGGTTAAAAGTATATAAATGTTTATTTTGTTATAAATGTCCGCTGGTTTGTCTAGATAAGACTCTTATTCCTCGGCTGGATCGTGTCGAGACTTTGAAGCTGCACTGAAACTCACATCTGGACCTTCGACCCGTTGGACCCCATTGAAGACACTATATGGAGAAACATCCTGGAGTGTTTTCCTCAAAAACCTTCTTTTCTTTTCCACTGAAGAAAGAAAGACATGAACATGTGTGAATATCACAGGAAATTATCAGGAAATCTTTAATCTGAAGTGAACTACTCCTTTAATGACTAAGATTGTTTGCACTAGGACAGTATTTTCACAATTCTCCATTTCCAACATTCTTATTTCTATAATGCAAACATGTATATTGTCCCTGCAGGACGAGCTGTGTCCCAGAAGCGCGGGCGTCTCTCCACACGAGTGTGTCTGGGCGTCCGCGGTCAGCGTGAGGGAGAAGTACGTGTACGTGACCCAGCCGCTTCACAACAGACTTCTGCTGATCGACACACAGGCGCAGAGAGTCGTGCAGGTGAGGATGCGTGTTTCCTCAGTCCTTCGTGTCTCTCAACCCAGACAGAAAGATAGTGTCGGCCCAGATCCGGCCCACATCTAGTACGTGTGGATCTCTGCCGACACGATGTTGCTGTCTGGGAGACAACAACTCACTGCATGATAAAGCCTATAGAATACAATTATAATGACCCTAAAATTCTAAATATCAGGGCAGAAATGCCCCTGTATTAGTGATGGGAAGTTCGGATCATTTTACTGACTCGTTCGATCACGTTCATCAAAATGAACAAATCTTTATTCGAGTCATTTCGTTCATTTAAGTGGCTTTAAATCTTATGCTTTTAACAGCCAAATTCCCTGAAAACATTCATCTACGCAATCTTGATCATATCCTGAATTAAGAAATCATTATAATGCTGCCAAAGATAATTTACAGGGAACATATTAATTACCTAACAATATTAACTTACCTTCCGAGTCTTTGGTTCATTTGTCATGTGACGCGCAATGAACGAATCGTTCACGAATGACCCAACACTACACTGTGTGAGTTTTTGTCTCATATTTATATCATGATATAGTTGAGCAATTTATATCATAGCTGTGCTGTTTTTGTCCTGAATAGCATGAGTGCAAATGTGAAATTGATTTTAGCTGACATACAGTAAAAACTGTCAAGCCTATGTGAATCAATTCGATAAGAAAGGTTTGAGTTCATATGGAGATGTCTGACTTGAATCCATGATTGCAGACTAGTCGTGACGGTATCAAATTTTCATATCACGATAATCGATTACGTTTTTATCACAGTATTGAATTAAGTTACAAAACTTTAGTGTTGTCCTTGTAACAAGTTTAAGAACTTTTTAGTTCTTATAACAAAAAGAACTCTTAAGTTTAAATTACAAAGAAATGTTTAAAGTAAACATGTTTCAAACAGATTAAAGTGGAAAAAAGCACTATAAAGAACAATAATAAAGAATCAGAAGATTTTTAATCTATCTAGGGCATGATTTAGTCCTCATTAAAATGTTTATTAAGTATAAATGTTTGAAAATAAATAGCCTGTTAAGTTTTTAAAGGGACAGTTCACACTACAAAATACACTTCTGTCCTGATTTCTTCAAGGGGAGGGTCTATGGGCGGGTAAATGTGTGGGCCTTTTCAGATCTTTCTATAGTAATGGACAAAATAAGCTCACACAATTTACATATAAATGCGAAAGAAAAACATATGGAGAGCATCAGTTTCAGTTTCTGCTCTGACAGACACAAGACCAGACAAACGCTGTGAGTGTGTGTTAGAAATCAGGAACGCTGAGAGAACATTGTGCTTTACGTTTTCTCTTCAAACCAAACTTGGGTCTCCAGCCGATAAAGTATAAATGATGGATGGAATGAACATCACTCCTATGTGCTTAGAGCCCCTGTTTACATCTGGTATTAAAATGCTTCTGACCTAATACGTAAACATTATGGAAAGAGCTCGAGCCAGACGGGGTTTAAACTTTATCGGCTGGAGACCCAAGTTTGGTTTGAAGAGAAAACGTAAAGCACAATGTTCTCTCACCGTTCCTGATCTCTAACACACACTTGCAGCGTTCAGCTGGTCTTGTGTCTGTCAGAGCAGAAACTGAAGCTGATGCTCTCCGTATGTTTTTCTTTCGCATTCTCATTTAAATTGCGTGAGCTTATTTCGTCCCCACACATTTACCCGCCCATAGACCCTCCTCTGAACAAATCAGGACAGAAGTGGTTGAAAGTGGACAAATGACGGATTAAAACACCAGGTGTAAACGGGAATGTGTCTCCCTCGTCTACTTGTGATCCAATCGACCAAAACACATCTTTACACCAGCTGTAAACAGGGCCGTGGAGAGATTTGGTTCTGCTTCAGCTTCATTTGGAGCTTACATTTATTCTGAAAGTGTTGGTACTAAAACCACATCCTTTATTAGGTCACTTGCCAAACTAAGTTAGCCTGGCAAGCCAGACCTACATCAAGATGTTAGGTCTGGAAACTCACCATAGACGCGGTTTAATCCGAGGGGCGGGATAAACGGCTGTCTTTCAAATTCCCTCTGCACGCAATAGGACAGCGCTTCAACCAACCAGAGCGTTTTCCCAACAGCGGAGCTTAGTTGATAGATTCAACTTTTGCCATATGTGGCCGGCAAAACGACGAACACATCTTCCTTTTTTTAAGAATGACTTAAGTGCCGTTCTTTGCTCTTTTCTCAAAGAAAAACTTAACTCCAAGTCCTCCAGAGTCGCGGCCAAAGCCGATTCGAAAGACCGTTGTTCTCCAGCAGCCGTCATTCTTTGTTTTCAAGTGGCAGCCGTCGCAACTCTGTCGTCATATGTTAAGCCCGCCCCCGCCTACTCTATACACGACGTGATTGGCCTGACCCAATTTAGGTTTTTGCAGCTAGAAGATCTATTGAGAGTTGCTAGACCCCCCTGGCTGCGAAATACATTTTGCTGCCGCTAGGGTGCGTCTAGATTTCTAGGCTAAAACTAAGTTGCTTTACTCATCGCAGTTGCTCTTGACAAGCGAGTGAATGAATGTCCCTCTCTCTCTCTGTTGGAATGACAGGCTGTGGAAACAAACGCCATGCCCGTCAAACTCTTCTACGACAAATCTCACGATCAGCTGTGGGTCTTGAGCTGGGGAGACCTGCTGAAGTCCCGCGCTACGCTACAGGTGAGTTTCGAGTTACGAGTCGTGTTTCACCCTGTTAAGAGATCTTAAAGACTCTAAAGCAAGTTAAAAAGCTCACACATTCGTCACGCCATGATGTTTTTTAGCCTGAGAGTTCAATCAGTGGGGTTTGAGAGGCTGTTTATCTGCTAACAGCCTGTATTTTTGAACACAGTCTGTATTTTTGAACGTTAGGTGTAAATGTGTGGCAGTCTTTGTTTGACATACATTTCTGCACTGATTGCAGCTTGTTTAATTGCATGTGTGCAAGCTCATTAATTTCAGTTCCCTGCCAGGTAGACCTCCTGACTAGAACTGTGTGCAAATGAGACGCTTTCTACATTATGTGTAAAATTTCTGCCTGGTTCCCACTTTATTCTCTGCCAGGTTTGATCATCACTGTCCTTATGTCAAAGCACACGTCTGAGAAACACACAGCCTCAAAGACAGAGCAAATGAAAGGCTTTTTATTTCACAAACAATTTGTATTTCCAGCCCCCATACACATGAATAATTCACGTTTTATTAAATAGTGGGAAAGTCCTCAGGTGTATTTGCTTGTTCAGCATGCCCACAGAGCGCCAGCCACGCAGAATAATGAAGGCGTTTGCTATGAATCACTCAGAAATGCTAAAGAGCACTTTTAACGGGAAGCTGTATAATCGGCTGCAGGGGATATGGATTCACACCACAAATAAATGGCTTGATAATATTCAACTCATTTTGAATGCGTGCAATTGACCCGGGCATGGGCAATTTGTCGGGCCCGGAGGCAGTGCTCAGCTTGAGAGGTGAAATATCAAACCCATTTTTTTTTAAATGGCTCAATATTCTTAGTCAAACATCTGAACCTGCTTGTCAGCTCATTAGATTAAACAAATTAGGGCTGAGGAGAGTGAGGGGAAATACAGCCGCATGTGTGCGCTTGGCTCTGATCCTGCTCTCATCACACTGATGCACAAACCAACAACTCATAGTTTGCATTCATAATCAGCAGCACTGGCCACTTATTAACAAGCCAAAAACTGTTTTTTTTTTTCTTTTCTAGAGGCATAGTTTCCAAGCGGTTTCAGAATAATCCTTGTGAACTAAGCTGCTAAATATCCTATGACATATTATAAATACAAATATGGTGTGATGAATGGCTTGGTTGTATACCCTTGTGAAATTAAAGTGTGCTTAATTGTATTGAATGTGCACTCATTGTGTACTTTAAATCCTAAAAGTAGTTTTGAAGAACTGTACTTGCAGATATTGTCAGGGTTGGGGTGAAGGGATGAGGCGAGGACTCAATTTGACAGAGATTAAGGGCTTTTAATTAGTAAAGAATAAAACAAAAACTATCCTGAGGGGGGAAAACAAGTCAGGCGACTTGAATAATTTTGAGACTACAAAAGTCATTAAATGTTGCATTTTCAGTTGACTTTGGGGAAACCACTTGAAACATTTGTTGTGTTGAGCTATTTTTGTCAATTACTTTTGTTTGATTTGTTCATTGCAAACTACTAAAAGTCTGTAAATTTTGTCAGTAAACCTGATTTGCAATGGGGGTTGAATAATTACAACTGTATGCATGCTAATAAGCAACTAGTTCAAAGTGAGAATTGGACCCTAAACTAAAGTGTTACCATTGTTCTAATAGATTAATTAATTTGGCAAACAATATGACTGAATACTGACTAGAGGAGTAGCTATGTTTTAAATTAATCTGTTTCCGTATTATACATGATAATTACCTGGGAGTTGGGAAAACACCATAAGCATGATTAAACACTCATCTAGGACAGTTTTGCACCACTATTTAGAGTAAATTCATATAATGTCTTGTCATTATATAATAAAATATCAAAGCAAGTATCATTCATTGCACAGACTGAAAGCACGCTGTTTTCATAGATTATTTCATTAGTTATATTACAACAGAATACGTTATTTATTCTTTTAAGATCTTTGCTTATCCGGTCAGATTTAAGACACTCTACACGATTGTAATATTACTTTCTCTTGTTTCCACTTTTGAGGTGATCACTTCTGCGAGCGCGGTGGAGCAGCGTCAGATCGTTCACACTCCGTTTGAAAGAGTGGAGGATTTCTACATTCCTCCCACCAACCTCATTATCACCCACGTAAGGTAGGAAACGATCGTCACTGCTCAGCGTGCATGACCTCTGTCAGATTTTCAACATAATTCTTCCAAAATTTGGAAGTGAGTAAATGATGGTTGTAATTAACAGGGCAGCACTTAATAAATCACCAGAAAGATCATTAACCTGTCTTTGACAATTGTCATCTTAGGTTTGGCTTTGTCTACTTAAAATGGGAGCCTGCGGTGCATAAAATTGACCTTGAGACCCTCCGTCTCGTCAAGACCATCAGTCTGAAGAACTACAGCTGTATTCCAGCCAGCATGGCCTACACTCACTTAAGCGGCTACTATTTTATCGAGTGCCAAGTCGAGAACAGTTCATCTCCGAGCTCGCAGCTTCTCATTGACAGCGTAAGCGACACAGTCATCGGACCCAATCCCAACATCAACGGCCGGCCGTTCGTCTCTCCGGACGGGCGTTTCGTCGTCTCCGTAGATAAACGACGTGGCAAACTCCAAGTCCAGACCATCTCCTTCAGCGGTGAGCTGCAGATAAGCCATGAAGTGGATGTCTCGATTCCACTCGCAGACTTGGAGTTTCAGCCTTCCTTCACAGAGGCCAACCAGTACGTGGTCGTGACCTCTTCGGCTCAGGGCTCGGAGCTGGTTTTCTCGGACCTGGCGACGGGAAGAGAAAAAGCCCTTCAGAATGTCAAGGATCCGATTCCAGCCACCAGCTGGCCTTGGGGAGACGCCAATAGGGTGGTGGTCTCCAGCGGGGTGTTTGGACGCTACTTGGTCACGTCATCGACCGAGTCCCTGTTCGTTCTGGACGGCAAACAGAGCAGCCCTCACTGTGAGGTGTCCGACATCAAGAGAGGGAACACAGTGGTGTGGGTGGGTGAGGTATGAGTGGTGTACCGCGGGCCGGTTCTGCAGAGGATTGCGTCGGCCGACTGGGCCAAAGCTCGGGAAAACCTTTAAGGGATGCCAATGGACTTGACCCTAGTAGTGAGTTAAACGAACACGGGTTTCTGTATAAGTACACACACATGCACACATATTCAACAAACCTTATAGAACAACGGAACGAATGAAAACACCCTTCAGTGCAACAGTGAGCTAATTTAATGAGAGATGTACATTTTTTGCACTTCCTTGTTAGCAGAAATAGTGTTAAGAAGCAGAGAGGTTAGGTGATGAACTATGCACAATGCTTTTTAAAGTTTTTCAGTGTTTTCCTTTTTTCATTGTGTTCACTTGTGATATACAGTCACTGCAGGAAATGTGTCCATCAGTGTCACGTCTGTTTATGTCAATGTAGAAGATTGTGTTGTTTGCATCGTCCCAGTGTTTCTGGCTTCACTTTTCAACAGCTTATTGTCTGTTAGTTTTTTAGTATTATTAGTACAACACTTAATAATAAACATGTCAGAGTAACATTTAGCATTTCCCTCTTTGTAAGCCATCTAAAGCATGTGTTGAATCATTTTAATCTCATTGGTGCAACATCATCCCGTGACACATGACGGCGTACCGTGGAAGCTATAAAGGATACCTGAAACAAACAGCGACAGCTTCTGATTGGCTGAAGTCACTCACAGGCATGTGGGAAGTATGGCAAGGCAGCACAGAGTCTCATTCCCTTTTCAAGGAACCAGAGTTACAGTCATAACTGAGACTTTCCCTTTCGAGGGAACTCAAGGCTTCGTCAGATTGTTGACGTTATGGGAACGTTAAAACCCACTGCAGTCCAAATCCAGGCTGTACCCAGACAGCAACATAGTGTCAGCCCAGATCCGGGCCACATCTGGTACATGTGGATTCAACACGTACCAGATGTGGGCCGGATCTGGGCCGACACAATGTTGCTGTTTGGGTAGAATCTGATGAAGGGAAACTACTGACAATAAAGCCTTAAAGGCCGGCATACTCCTAGTAGAACAGGCCCTTATGACTAGAGACGAAGTAAGGTGTAGGGAACTTTTTCCTTCTTCAAAGCAGACCAGGAGACGTTGGGATCGCGTTCAAACAGGAGTTCTTCTTTATTGAGCGTGGCTGCAGTCCAACAATCTAAAGTACATAACTTTTCATGGTGTCTTATAGGCAATTCAGTGGGCTGTCCTTAAAGGTGCTAACCTTACACACAGCCTTAGGGATGAAGACAATAGAGGCAATTACCCCCAACTGAGATAATGGTACCCCCCAAATTGTATAAACAACACATGGTCACGAGAACTAAGACTTTGTAACATTCACACATAGTTCAACTCTTAGTAGGAAGATCAAAGACTAACAAAACCCCTTCTAAGGAAACTGTTAAATCTAATCAGTAAATGGATGCCCTCATGTTCACCTTGAATGCCCAATACAGTATAGTTCACCTTAGTTTTTTATGTGATGTTATGTACAGAAGTAGGATCAGCAGATCTAAAACATATTCTTAAATTTGTAATCCTACAAAGGTCAAGCACATCGTAAGCTATAGAGCCATAGTAATAGCCTCAACAATCCACTTGCTTATTCTTCATGAACCCTGTCTGGGTGAACCAGAGCATACCAGCTGCTGGTCAGTCTTACGCCACTGGGCAGAGCGGTGGACGTAACACTCGAGTGCCCTAACTGGGCAAACCAAGTTAAGTTTCTCTTGGTCCACGAACTGAAATGGAGGAAGATAAAAGGCATGTAAAACAACTGAGCATGCTATGTTAGTCTGAACTTTATACTTGTAAACCGGTCTAGGGTTGACCTTGATGGGAGCAAACTCTAGGCAAGAGGAGTCAACAGAGATCTCCTACCCTTTTAAGAGAGGAAATAGTGAGCAAGAAAGATGTCTTGAAAGCAAGGAACTTCTCTGAAACAGATTCAATGGGCTCGAAGGGTGCCAGGGACAACCCCTCAAAAATCACGGGCAAATCCCAGGCAAATCCCAGGCTCGAACTTTCGCTTGAATATCAGGCCTTAAAGGGTTAGTTCACCCAAAAATGAAAATTATGTCATTAATGACTCACCCTCATGTCACTCCAAACCCGTAAGACCTCCGTTTCTCTTCTGAAGACATCTAAAGATATTTTAGATTTATTCCGAGAGCTTTCTGTCCCTCCATTGTAAGTCAATGGACGTGACACGCTGCCAAGATGGCGACGGCCCACTTTGGGCTTCAAAAATGCTCTTCAGAAACCAACAGGTGACGTCACGGACACTACGTCCATTTTTTTTTAACAGTCTATGCTCCTGAGGGGCAAACAAGTCCACTTCTGCCTGGCCAAACTTCCTCCAAATCAACTCCAAAAACACAAGGACAAAGTAACACAGAGCACTTACTGAAGACACAGAAGCTGACGCTGTTTGTTTCGGATGGCCTTTATAGCTTCTGCATTATTAAGTAGGGATTGCGAGATATATACTTGCAATTCTGAGGAAAAAAGTCAGCTCAATATTGACATTTTCTCGCAATTGCGAGTTTAGATTACAAAAAAAAAAAAAAAAAAGAGTCAGAATTGTAATATAAAAAGATAATTAGGACTTTATTCTGTGGCTGAAACAAGCTTCCATATAATTCTGTCCGAACACAAGCCACCCATAGTCCAGAGCAATCTTTAGTTACGTTAAAGTATTCCTACATTCATATATTACATTCAAACACACAGTTGCAGAATAGAATGGAGAGTAACAATGAAAGTAAAGTATATTTTTGTTGAATAGAGTTAGGCTATAAGTTCCACTGTGTTATTTGTAATAAAAAAACAGCATTTCGTCTGGCTCAAGATTTTTGGAAGTCAACAGAAAACATGCTGCACATTCAACACATGAAGCAAATTAGAGCACTGTTGCACTGAACACACATCATCACTACTGAGACGACCACAGGCGCAGCTTTAAATCACCCTGTTCGAGACAAAATAGCTAAATTGGCAATTCGGTGTGCTTTCAGGCTCAGACAGATATGCATGACTACACTATTACTTTAGAAAGCCAGATGGTTAGACCTCAACGAGCATCACATTGGACACAGATATGATCAATTTAAGGCCCAAACAAACCTAATTAAACTCAGTGGGCTAACAATCATTTAATAAACGTGCTCCTCGTATATTAACTTTCGAGTGATTGGAGTTTGTGTCCTTCACAAACCAGAGTCACAGACATTGCAATGCTCTTGTAAGAGAATAGTTAGAGCAGTGTGAACATTGTGTGTCCAATTTATGAGGGAAATGGCTTGAACAAAATATGAGTTTGTCCCAAGAGAAATGATCAACATTAAAAGTGGTGAACGTAAAATGTGTTTTGTTCAAGACTAAACTAGCTGCACATGTTTTATATAATAATACAGTATGTCCTGCACATTGAATATGCCATTCTTTTAATATCTGCATTGTGTGTGCGTGTGTGTGTGTGTGTGTGCGTGTGTGCGTGCGTGCGCATGCGTGTGTGTGTGTGTGTTTGTTCACGGTTCTTTTTAGCACTGAAATTCCAGCCTGACTTTTGCCAACGAGGCAGAAATGAAGCATCTTGTGCCTCATTGAGTCACATTTAAGTCCTCCTCCATTTGTCTTCATTACACTCTATTGTCCCTAGACTGTTTCAGCCTGTTCTTGTCCTCATCATGTACATTTGTTTCCTCAGTGTGTTATAGACCTCTTCACGGCCTCAACATGTTTATGTGTGTCATGAAAACCTTTAGTAAGAGCTGAGGCTCATGAAATGTGTTGCCAATCAGTAGGTCAATTACCAAAGGCTTTAATATTTGTTTGGTTATAATATTTTTCATTTTGATTTTTTATGTATCAGATATTCAGTTATATAATCCATGAGTATATTCTGATAATTAAGTGCATTTTTTAAATTAAATGGCATTTCCTTATAAAGTTGAGCTGTCACGAGCATCAGATAATAAGAATGAAACTGTTTATGTGGTGTATTTGCTCTGGCTTTTATTGCTTGATTCTGTGTATGTGTAAGATTTGTTTCTCCCAAAGTACATTTTGTATTGCGAATAAAACCCGGTCCTTAAGTGTGTATGATAGCACCACTTGTTCTTCAGTTTGACTCACATATAGACATTAAATTCACACTATTACACCAAACGCTCTCTCAACATTTACATTTCAGTCACGACAAAATGCCAAGGGCCTAAACTCAATGACGAGAAATGATTTATTTTCATGTACTGTACGTATTTCTTTATTTAAATAACCTTTAACAGTCTTTTAGCTGTCTTTGTGCTGGTTAATCTATATCTCTATGCAACACAGTTTTCAGCATTAAGGCAATAACTGTTGAAATGTTGACGTTTTGCAAACCAGTAATTGCTACTATTGTTTTCTGATGATTTGATTGATTGATTTCTGTCTCTGTATGTCGTGTAACTGACCACACCAGCAAAGTTCTCGTCTCGTTCTCAGCTTGTCTCGTGGTCCAGCGGCACCATGTTCTGTTCATGTGTGTGTGTGTGTTGATTTGCTGTAAAATTGTGAAATGTTACACTTTTCGAAAAGATAGTGGCTTTACTTATTTCACAGATGTGCGTCATGGGATGTAGAAGTTGAAATGTCATGGTTATAATTTTAGTGAACTAAGTATCTGTAACAAACATTAAAACAAATCCGATTCCTGAGGTCCCGGTACACCCAAGTGATTTATTAGCATTGGTTGTATAGAAACTTTTATTGTATAATGTAATATAGTGTTGCCTGGGATATATATTTCTTCCAGTTTTACAATAAAAGATGAGACCCGAAACGTTTCGCAGTATGTGGCTTTTACATATGCTTTCTCTCATGTTTTTTTCTAAAATGCTTTACACAGAATTCGTCTTTGTCCAACCCTGCTATATGCTATATGACACTAAACCAAAAATATTTATAATGTCAAGTCTATTTTGTGATCATTAAAAGGCACGCTGAAACAGAGTGATACAATACCATTTACTCATCTATCTACTGAGTGAACTCACGGTGACGGGTTGAAATATTGTGGCTTTTTAGAGTTTTTAACTTTAACTTTAACAGTAACTTTAGAGTTAGAGTCAGGAACAATAATACTGTAAGCACATATTTATTAAGGTCATACGTTTAAGAATCAAACCGTAATCTAAATATTGGCAGGAACGTGTCGCCCATGATGGTCCAACACATTTTTAGACACTGTTTCCCAACAATGATCCTAAAAAGTGAAACGAGTCCCAGGTATTTTGGTTGTAAATCACACGTGGGCTTCTTTTAGAGGGTCACTGGTGTGTTGGGGCGGTCTTTGTGATTCAAAGAAACAGTTGGAGGCCCTCCAATGACAAAAAAAGACATATTGTATGCAGTGGGACTGCAATTACTTTATTATTTATGTTATATTTAACACTTTTAATTGTCTTAAAGGGATATTTCACCGCTGGAAAGATGAATGTTAAATTGGGTCATTTATATAGTAGAAATGTGAAATTATTTTAGAAGTTGGTGCATTCTAGACTGAGAAAAGCCAGAAAATGTATTTTTGGCTCATGTGGATGAAAGACAACAACTCCCAGAATGCACTTGCTTCGCTGCCCTACGAGGCCAAGCCACGCCTACCGGTTACAGAGGGCAGTATCTGGAGAAATGATACAGCTAGGCTACTAGTCGACTCGAAACTGAGAGGACGCCGTTTTATCGTGAGATCCCCCTATGGGCGGGTTGAGGACATGCGGGACGAGCTCCTCCTACTGGCTGGAGTCTCTCGCCTCTGGACAAAAAAGCCTCTGATGAGCTAAATGACGATTTTTGCGTCATCTGAGGTTTTTTTCCAGACACACAATACAGAAATCTCTGGTCTCAGGGGGACATGAGGGAGGGAAGCACGGTCATTCGAGAATACTACCGGGTTTCTACTGATACAAAACGTAATGCTAATCGGTGAAGGATCCCTTTAATTTATAAATGCATTCTATCTCTTTCCAACAATCATGACCGAAAACAAAAACAGCATTGAATCTTCGTCTCTCTCTCAGCTAAAATGAAATGATACTAAAACCGCCAGCAGGTGGCGGCAAATCAGTAGCCCCTTTCACACATACAGTCTTCACTGGTAAATTACCAGTAACAGATCATGTGTGAACATGTGTGAATATACCAGTAAATCGGTTCCGCAATCTACCAGTAAGGGAAGTTGTAACATTACCAGTAAATTACCAGTATATGCGCTGTGTGAACGCGGATTGGAGATTATTTTGCACGTACGAGGTCAGAACGCGCTGACGTAAGAAGTGATTTGGGCCAATCAGAAGCCATGACAGAGCAACGGCTCTGATACAGAAACTAAAGCGCTTCTCCTCGTCCGGGCGGATGAAGAGATTTGTCAACGGCATAGAGGAACAGTTAGCGATACTGCAATTTTACGGTAATTTACCGGGATTGCTGTGTGAAAGGGGCTATTGTCTTAACAAGTTAGTCGCTGAATCATTCACTCAAGCGATTTGTTCAAAATGACTGATTCATTCAGGGAGAAAGTAAGTGACTGTCTTTATGAGTGAGTCGTTGAATCATTCAAAGACCAATACGTTCATTCAGTAACAAACTGAAACTGTTGTTTGAAGATGCGCAGCGGATCTACCGTCTGGAACTATTTTCCTTGGCAAAATAGAACAAAAACAGTCAATATTGTGTTTAAAATGGAAGCCACCTAATATTGACTATGTGTTTATTGAACTGTTGTATAAAATCAATATTACATTTGCAAATGTGTTGCTGATATTCTGGAAAACAACACTCTTGCTTGTGTGGTATTCCTTATAAATATTAAAAACAAGAACTTATACTGAGATATTTCCGCCCCATATCTTGGACTTTTGGGGCCTTTTTATTCATTTTAGTGGCATTTTTGCCCAAGTGTTGTGAGGCCCTTTCAAGTGAAAGGGTGTGTCGTTACTGTTCAGGCTTTGAATTGGAGTTGTAATAGATGTTTAATTCCAGTGTCATTACACTTAATGATGGAGATCCTTCTGGCAGTGATTATCTGAGCATCTTGACTGATGAATGGCTTCTACACAGAGGTCAGCATTGATAACCTTCATAAATCTCTCTCCATGGTCCTGGTGGTCAAGTTAAGATAAGACCACATGATGCCTTCCTTTACTCCAGCTCAACTTAATCTATATGCTTTAGTGTTCTACACTCTCTTCTATCTGTTGCAATTATTCGCAACAACTTGCCAGTGAAAGATGCTGTCAATAGGCCATCCATCACTGTCACTGCAGGAGGAGTCACCAGAATCTCTGCGAATAAATCCATACCAGCTACTCTTGCTTTTTTCGGCCTAGCTTAGAGAGAGAAGCTATTGATCGTGAGCACAGAGAGTTGATTAGCTGAAAAAGTTTACAAAAAAATGTGAGCGATAGACATCAGATTACTCTCAGAATATTTTGCTTTTCAACAATTTTTTTTTAAAAATTGACTGAAAAAAATGATATATTCTGTACTGTGTTTATACATTATGGTGTTTGTTGTGCAGCATTTAAACTGAATTTACTGACATATTTTGTTTGTAAGCAAATTTATTAATGCCTATTTTTAATGTACAATTAGTTATTAATTAATGAAATGTTTTATTATTATTTCCGAGACACTTGTGGTCCTCCCTAAAAGACATGCAGGTAAACAGATAAAATATTCATTTTTCAGTAAATGTTTTATATTGATTGTTTTATGTTATTTATTTCTAATAGTATATTATTTACATATATATAGGTTTGCACAACTTGACCAAAAAATTATATTACAATTATTTTGTCATTTATGATGATTTTTAACTCATTTGATTCGATTCGATTATTAACAACTCCAATTATAAAAATGAAGACATAAATATATTACTGTTGTAATTTACAGAATATTTGATCATAAAATAATATTATTTTTATAATTAAGTTACCAATATTTATATCTTAAATTCCTTGAGCTTCTAACATTTCAAATCCTCTTCCATTAATTTGGGAATACTGGTGAAATTCAGTTTCTGTCCACATACATTTTGGAAATTATGCAAATGCATAAATAAAGTGAATCACAAACTATTGCATGATTTTTATTTTTTTTAATGATCTATTTTCATTTTATATTTGATTTAACTAGCTTTTCATCAACTCACAAACCCCCTGCAGTTCCCTTATGAACACCCAGGGGTTTGCAAACCCTCACTTTGGATCGATTCCTTCACATGTGGATGTTTCTTGGAGGCCAGACGTATCCTTCCTTTGAGAACAGGGAGTTTTCCCTGTGTGAACCGTGCCTGCAGCTGAAATGAGGGAACTGGTTTTATTTGCCGTGTCATTCACAGTTGTGAATCATGTGTTCAGTGAAAGCACACATCTGCCAGCCTCACGAGACTGTAAGACAGCTTGAGAGGACGAGGACTGTCTCTGAGATGTGTGATCTATCTACAGCTCGAAGTCTTCTGCTGGATTCTGTCAATGATGGATTTATGCAGGGATCTCCTACACAACTGCAGCTGTGCAAATGGTTTGTGCTGTGATTCTCTGTTAATCAACACTCAACATATAAGCAATCAAACAGCATCATAAAATCATTTGGTAACACTTTATAAAAACTGCACGCTTTGAATCATTAGTTAAGCATTAGTAAAAAGTTAACTCATTTATAAAGCATTAATATACATTAATAAGCAGTTTATAAATACCGCTATAAATGATTTATTCTTGTTTTAAAAGCATATCTATAATGTGTTTAATAATTGTATTTTCATAATTTATTAATGATCAATTTATCATTTCTAAATGAAGTATAGCATTATTTACAAACCAATTATTTAGGAGTTGTCAGCAGTTCATAAGATCACTTAGAAAGTGTAAGTAAATGATTAATAAACTATTTAAATGTACATTCATACATCGTATTATTCAGACATATATTAATATTTACTTAGTGTGTTAATAAATGGTTTATTAACATGTATTTCTACTGTAATTCAGGGTTAATTCAGGTAGTTATAAAGCATTTAGTAGTGGTCAGTTCACTATTTTTGTGAGCTCATCTAAAGTGAGGACTAGTTATGCCTTGTAAAGCATTTATAAAGGAGATTTAAAGGCTGTTAAATATTTCTATGTTCTGTATCTCTGTGTTGTGTTTGTTTCCTTTTTCTGTTTAGAAGAAAACTGAGCCTTTAAATCTCCTTTATAAATGCTTTACAAGGCATAACTAGTCCTCACTTTAGATGAGCTCACAAATAGTGAACTGACCACTACTAAATGCTTTATAACTACCTGCATTTACTACATTTACTCACACTTAAGTGATCTTATGAACCACTGACAACTCCTAAATAACTGGTTTGAAAATAATGCTATTCTTCATTTAGAAATGATAAATTGATCATTAATAAAGTATGAAAATACAATTATTAAACACATTATAGATATGCTTATAAATCAATAATAAAGCATTTATAGCTGTATTTATATACTGCTTTTTAATGTCTATTAATGCTTTATAAATTATGAATTAACTGTTTACTAATGATTAACTAATTATTAATAGTGTGCAGTTATTATAAAGTGTTACCAAACCACACTTTATTCATGCTGCCGCAGTGCATGCTGGAATCTAGGACAGTCACATCACAATATAATCGATGAGCAAAGAGATCCTGTTCAGAATGAAGTCAAAATTACTTTGAAAGTATCACAACTAGCAAGTGCAAATAGCCTGTCCTGTTGGCAAAATATTTAGACCAACTTGCCCACCATATTACAAAAGAAACCCAATCAAAACCAGTATCAGTGATGTGGAGAGTACTGTAAGTACTGCGGATTAAACTTTTGACACGACCGACCCAAATTCGAATCTGCTTTTTTCTGATCCCATGCTTCTCCCTTTTCACGTGTAATATTAGCTTGGGGAGGTATTTACTTTTAATAAAAATGAAGAAAATATGTATAGTGTTCTTGAGTTTATTAGAAAGCCTGGTTCATAGATATGATGCTCATATTGTTTTACCACTCTCAAAAACTGTGGAGAACACCCCTTACTGATCAGCAAGTTTAATATGCTTGGGGAGGCTTTAGGGATAGGGACAGGAAAGGTCCCAATTAGGCAGCATCCTTTCATGATTTTAATAAATATAATCATATACATTGAATATGTTGAGTCAGCAATATGTTGAGTCAACACTTATTTGCAAATAGTATCTGCCACCATTTGCACTATAAGCATGAAAAGCATCAACACCATACACTGCATGTACTTAGTGTGGATAGCATTTGGGATATACTGTAGATTCACAGCACATTTGACAGTGTAGAGCATGAAAATTTGATCTGATCATGAAAATGGGATCTGCAGGGATTTCCAGTAAGGATTTGGTCACACTTTAGATTAGGGAACAATTTTCGCAAACTATCCATTCACTATGACTTTTGCCTTAAACTACTAATTACTGCTTATTAATAGTTAGTAAGGTAGTTGTTAAGTTTAGATTCAGGGATGTAGAATATGGTCATGCAGAATAAGGCATTAATATGTGCTTTATAAGTACTAATAAGCAACCAATATTCTAGTAATGTGCATGCTAACGAACAACCAGTTCATAGTGAGAATTAGACCCTAAACTAAAACGTTACCCAGGATTTAGATTGTACCATAGTACTGAGACAGCTCTCATTATAGTTACAAATGATTTGCTCTTAATCATCCGATTGTAGTTGTATCTCTCTATTAGTGCTACTGGATCTTAGTGCTGCATTTGATACTATCGACCACAACATTCTTTTAAATAGACTCGAAAATTATGTTGGCATTAGTGGAATTGCATTAGCATGGTTTAAATCATACTTATCTGATTTATCAGTTTGTTGCAGTAAATTAAGAGATGTCATATCAATCACAAGTTCAGTATGGCGTACCACAAGGCTCGGTATTAGGACCGTTGCTGTTCACTCTGTACATGCTACCCTTAGGAGATATCATTAGGAAGCATGGCATAATTTTTCACTGTTACGCTGATGATACTCAGCTATTTATTTGCTGCCTAATGCAACATACCAATTCACAAAACTAATGGAATGCATAGTTGACTAAAAACATTATGACTAGTAATTTTCTACTTCTAAATTCTGAAAAAAAGGTTTTAATTATTGGACAAATAACCTAGAATAATGTCTAACACTTGATGGCTGCTCTGTCAAGTCTTCGTTGTCGGTTAGGAACCTGGGTGTGCTCTTTGATACCAATCTTTCATTTGAAAGTCACGTGTCTAGTAACTGTAAAACCACATTCTTCCATCTTAAAAATATATCTAAATTACGATATATGCTCTCAATGAAAAATGTGGTTAGTTCATGCGTTCATGACCTCAAGGCTAGATTATTGTAATGCTCTACTGGGTGGTTGCCCTGCACGCTTAATAAACAAACTACAGCTGGTCCAAAACGCAGCAGCTCGAGTTCTTACCAGAACCAGGAAGTATGACCATATTAGCCCGGTTCTGTCAACACTGCATTGGCTCCCTATTAAACATCGTATACATTTTAAAATATTGCTGATTACTTACAAAGCACTAAATGGTTTAGCTCTGCAGTGCTTGAGCGAGCTCTTAACGCATTATAGTCCTTCACGTCTATTGCGATCTCAAAATTCCGACCAGCTGATAATACCTAGAATATCAAAATCGACTGCTGGCGGTAGATCCTTCTCCTATTTAGCACCAAAACTTTGGAACAGTCTTCCTAACATTGTTCGGGAAGCAGACACACTCTGTCAGATTAAATCTAGATTAAAGACCCATCTCTTTATCCCAGCCTACACATAGCACATTATCAATTTCTATAATTCAAATCCTTTAAAAAGATTATTAGGCTGCATAAATTAGGTCAACTGGAACCAAGAACACTTTACATAGCGGATTTGTACATAACAAAATTTGAGTTATGTCAGGACAATCATCCACAGCCTCAAATAAGAGGACTCTGTATAAAATAGCTGAGTAGAGAACATGGAAGTAGAGAGAAAACGTTCAGTGGTTGAAAACTAGTAAAACAACTTTTACTATGCTTTCAAATGCAAATCTGAAAAAAAATATAAAGAATTCATAAATGCTCAACAGCAAGTATCATATATCATGGTTCAAAACATTTAAATAGACATATCAAATACTAGAAAATGTAAATAATTCAGTATTTTAGTTGATATTACTCTTGACAAAACTCTGATTGCTAAGAGACGCCAAAGGCTTTAGATATCTCGCCGGAAGAAGTAGGTCATCTGGGTACTTTTGCCCACTCTTTTATGAGTACTAAACTTCTTTTGTCATGAACTGTTTTTTTGTCTACTGTATAGTAGGGAAGTGTGTGATTTCAAATACAGCCAATGTTCTGAGACGCGCTTAGGACTGCACATGTGCATTGGATGGTCCAGGCTAAAAAATGCATTTTATTTTTGTCATGATTTGAGCGTTTAGAAACAAGAGAGACAGTTGTTGTCAGATTTCATTAGTGATTTCAAATATATAATTTGATCGTAAGCTTGGAGAATATGATGCTTCCCCGTTCAAAGAGATACAAGCACTTGTAGGCATTCAAAGACACAGACTGAAATGACTCGACTTATAAGGGCTTTGGGTAAGCGTAGAGGAGGCCATTTATTTGCAATCTTGCTGTGCTCAAAGAGTTTACACTCATTCGTATACCATATCTTGTAAGGTTTAAAACATGTAAATGGACATGGCAAACATGTGTATGTAGTATTTTAGTTGATTTTACTCTTGACAAAGCTATGATTTCTGAGAGACGCACTACTATTTGATTTGCGCTCATTTCATTCATAAAGTTTACACTCATTTCCTTCACTGACTCATGATTGCATATATATTTTAGATGTTTATGTATAATATTCTGCCATCCACTGTCTCACCTGTTATCCAGCAAACATGAGGAGTGACTGTGTCTGCCGAATATTTTTCCTATTATTCGGTAGAACTCAAAAACTACAAAACTACACTGCAAAACTACACTGGTGTTCATGGACAGGCATTAAGCTGGTTTAGATCGTACTTATCAGACCGCTACCATTTTGTCTGTTTAAATGGGGAAAAATCGAAGATAACGTCAGTAAACTATGGAGTGCCGCAGGGATCTGTGTTAGGCCCTCTATTATTCTCAATATATATGCTGCCACTTGGTAATATTATAAGAAAACATGGAATTAATTTCCACTGTTATGCTGATGACACTCAATTATATATTTCATCACGACCAGATGAAAACAATAAATTATCTAAACTGACAGAGTGTGTTAAAGATATAAAATACTGGATGACGTGTAATTTTCTGCTATTAAATTCAGATAAAACGGAGGTATTACTTATTGGTCAAAAAAACTGCCCACAAAACCTCTTACAATACAACTTTACTTTAGAAGGATGTCCTGTTACTTTATCCTCTACAGTAAAAGACCTGGGTGTTATATTAGACCGCAACTTGTCTTTCGAAAGTCATATTTCATATGTTACAAGAACATCCTTTTTCCACCTTAGAAACATTGCTAAGCTACGTAACATGCTATCAGTTTCTGATGCAGAAAAGTTAGTTCATGCATTCATGACCTCGAGACTAGATTACTGTAATGCTTTATTAGCTGGTTGTCCTGCATCCTCAATAAACAAGCTACAGTTAGTACAAAATGCAGCTGCTAGAGTTCTTACTAGGTCAAGGAAATATGATCATATAACACCAATTCTATCATCTCTACATTGGTTACCTATAAAGTTCCGTATCAATTACAAAGTATTACTAATGACCTATAAAGCCCTAAATGGTTTAGCTCCTGGGTATTTAACGGAACTTCTAACGCCCTACAATCCATCGCGCTCTTTAAGATCACTAAATTCGAGGCTTCTGGTCATTCCTAGGATATCTAAGTCCACTAAAGGAGGGAGGGCATTTTCACTTTTTTTTCTTTTTTTTTCTTTTTTTATTTGTATAGCGCTTTTCACAATACAGATTGTATCAAAGCAGCTTCACAGTATTAAAATAAAATAATACAACAAAGTTTGTTTCTAGTGGAATTTATTGATTGATAGAATAAAATTAAATATCCCCAAAATATCCCCAACTGAGCAAGCCAAAGGCAACAGTGGCAAGGAACCGAAAAAACTCCATCAAGTGACCTAATGGTGTCCTAAAACTCCATCAGGTGACCTAATGGAGAGAAAAAAAAACCTTGGGAGAACCCAGGCTCAGTCGGGGGCCAGTTCTCCTCTGGCATTTATGAACTAGAGGCCGGATTGTAGTTTGAAACTGTGAGATTAACAATATTATATGAATGCCTGGCTGAAAAGATGCGTCTTTAATCTAGTTTTAAACTGGGAGAGCGAGTCCGAGCAACGAACAGTATCAGGAAGGCTATTCCAGAGTTTTGGAGCCAAATGTGAAAATGCTCTCCCTCCTTTGGTTGATCTGGATATCCTAGGTATGACCAAAAGCCTTGAATTTATTGATCTTAAAGAGCGCGATGGATTATAGGGTGATAGAAGATCCGTTAAATAGACAGGAGCTAACCCGTTTAGGGCTTTATAAGTCAGTAGCAATACCTTATAATTAATACGGAACTTTATAGGTAGCCAATGTAGTGATGATAAAATCGGTGTTATATGATCATATTTTCTTGATCTAGTAAGAACTCTAGCAGCTGCATTTTGGACTAACTGTAGCTTGTTTATTGAGGATGCAGGACAACCGGCTAATAAAGCATTACAGTAATCTAGTCTCAAGGTCATGAATGCATGAACTAACTTTTCTGCATCAGAAACTGATAGCATATTACGTAGCTTAGCAATGTTTCTAAGGTGGAAAAGGCTGTTTTTGTAACATACGAAATATGATTTTCAAAAGACAGGTTACAATCGAGTATAACACCCAGGTCTTTTACTGTAGAGGATAAAGTAACAGGACATCCTACGATGTCAAAGTTGTATTGGGAGAGGTTCTGTGGGCGGTTTTTTGAACCGATAAGTATTACCTCTGTCTTGTCTGGATTTAATAAAAGAAAATTACGCGTCATCCAATCTTTTATATCTTTAACACACTCTGTCAATTTGGATAATTTAGCGTTTTCATCCGGCCGTGATGAAATATATATTTGAGTGTCATCAGCATAACAATGGAGACTAATTCCATGTTTCCTTATAATATTTCCAAGTGGCATCATATATATTGAGAATAACAGAGGGCCCAACACAGATCCCTGCGGCACTCCATAGTTTACTGGAGTTATGATCGATTTTTCTCCATTTAAATAGACAAAATGGTAGCGGTCAGATAAGTATGATCTAAACCAGCTTAATGCTTGTCCTTGAACACCAGTATAATTTTGTAGTCGATCTAAGAGTATTGTGTGATCTATAGTATCGAACGCAGCACTTAGATCAAGTAAAACTAGTATTGAGATACAGCCTTGGTCAGAAGCTAAGAGTAAATCATTTGTGATTTTAACGAGCACAGTTTCAGTGCTATGATGCGGCCTGAATCCTGACTGAAACTTTTCATAGATATCATTTTCTTGCAAGAAAGAGCCCAGTTGAGTGGACACAACTTTTTCTAGTATTTTAGACATAAAAGGTAGATTTGAAATGGGTCTATAATTTGCTAGATTATTATGATCTAATTGTGGTTTCTTAATGAGAGGTTTTATAACTGCCAGTTTAAATGTTCTTGGAACATGACCTAAAGATAAAGACGAGTTAATAATATTGAGGAGAGGCTCTTCCACTACAGGTAACACTTCCTTCAGTAGTTTAGTTGGTATAGGATCTAATAAACATGTTGTTGTTTTAGATGAAGTGATAAGTTTATTTAACTATTTTTGTTCTATAGTTGTAAAGCACTGTAATTGTTCTTGCGGGGGGATAATTGAGGCTGAATTATAAGGTGCGATTGAGGATTGAACGTTTACAATTGTGGTTCTGATGTTTTCTATTTTCTCAGTGAAGAAGTTCATGAAATCATTACTACTAAACTGTAACGGGATATTTTGTTCGGGTGACGTCTGTTTATTTGTTAGTCTAGCCACGGTGTTAAATAAAAACCTAGGATTGTTTTGGTTGTTTTCTATTAGTTTGCGGAGGTGCTCAGCCCTGGCCGCTTTTAGGGCCTTTTTATAACGTGACATACTGTCTTTCCACGCGATTCTAAAGACCTCTAAATTAGTTTGTTTCCATTTACGCTCTAAATTACGGGTTTCTCTCTTTAGAACATGCGTAGTATTATTGTACCATGGTGCTTTAATTTTCTCTCTGACCTTTTTTAATCTAATGGGTGCAACAACATCCAATGTTCTAGAGAGAATGGTGCTCATAGTGCTAGTTAGTTCTTCTAGTTCATCTGTTTGTTTGGGTTCAGGCAGCAGCTGAGACAGATTAGATAAGCAATTTGAGAAATTATCTATGGTGGATGGAAGGATTGTTCTGCCTGGTCGAAAACGCGGCACAGCATGACATATTACAGCAGTACGTAATATGCAAGTTACCAAGTAATGGTCAGTGACATCATCACTTTGTGGAATGATATCTATATCGGTTGGATCGGTTCCATATGATATAATTAAATCGAGTGTGTGATTAAGACGATGAGTTGGTCCGGTGACGTTTTGCTTGACCCCAAAGGAATTTAATAAATCTGTAAACGTAGCCCCTAACGCATCATTTGAATTATCTACGTGTATGTTAAAATCTCCAACAATTAATGCTTTATCTACATTGACCAATAGATCTGAGAGAAAATCTGCAAACTCTTTTAGGAAATCAGCGTAAGGCCCAGGCGGTCTATATACGGTAGCCAAGGCTAGAGATAATATGGATTTTTTTCTAACATCTAAGAGCGTAACATTTAGTACAAGTATTTCAAACGAAATAAACTTATAACCCGTTTTCTGAGTAACATTGAGAATATCTCTATAGACCGCTGCAACACCGCCGCCACGACCAATCAGACGGGGTTCGTGCTTATAGGAGTATCCAGATGGAGTAGACTCATTTAGACCGAAATAATCATTAGGTTTAAGCCAAGTTTCAGTAAGGCAAAGTACATCGAAGCTATTATCTGTGACTATTTCATTTACAATAACTGCCTTAGGTGTGAGTGATCTAATGTTTAGAAGACCTAGCTTTAAAAATTGTTTTTGATTACTAATAGCAACATTTTCTGGTTTAATAACAATTAGATTTTTTCTAGATCCTGCAGTAGATTTATTATTTGATCTCACTAAACGAGGAATAGACACAGTTTCTATGCAATGTTCTACACTATTTATATCAGTTAATTTGGTGCAGCAGAGACTATGATTTGGACTTTTGGTTACTAGTCAAAAGGTATTTAACATTTTGGAGATGTTATCTGACAGAAGATCCGATCCGAATCTGCTTGGGTGTAAGCCATCAGCACGGAAAAGCCTAGGACGCGCCCAAAACAGATTCCAATTATTTACAAAGAGCAGTTTCTGCTCATTGCACCATGATATTAACCATTCATTTAGCGCGAATAATCTACTAAACTTTTCATGACCTAGTCGGTACGTGGGAAGCGGTCCTGACACAATGATCGTTATATCAGGCGATGTGCTGCGTACCGAATCGATCAGATTCCTGAAGTCTTTCTTCAGAACCTCTGTCTGGCGCAGCCTGATGTCGGCCCCTCCCGCGTGCAGGACCACAGTTCCGACGCGCTCGTTCAGAATCTCGGGGACGTGAGCAGCGATTTCAGAAACACGAGCACCAGGAAAGCAGTGACTATGCACCTTACTTTTATTTAACGTAGCGTGTACGTGTCGAACGATGGAATCACCGATGATCACAGCATCGCGTTCTGTTTCGCGAAGAGGGGAGAAGCGGTTTTGTGTGGATATCTCGAAAACCGGGAGGGTCGGAGAGAGTTTTCTTGGTCTAGACCTGACTCGCGTCTTCCGCTGCGGAAATATCCAGGCTTCGTGGTGGCGTGTTGGAGCCGGCGTAAACGAGACCATAGCTGATCGCGGCCATAGCACATTTAGCTCCTAAACTGTGGAATGGCCTTCCTGATATTGTTCGAGGCTCAGACTCGCTGTCCCAGTTTAAAACTAGATTAAAGACGCATTTCTTTAGCCAAGCATTCACATAATACTTACCTTTTATACTACAGTTGAATCAGATTGAATGCATTATTGTTATGAACAGCAGCTACGCTAATTATTTCCCATCTGCTTTTCTGTTGTTATCTCGGGACACTAGTCCCGAGGTAAACACAGATTGTCAGCTCCAGTTTGTATCCAGCCTCCCATGGAAACTACAGATGCCCCCACACCCGTGCAGAGACGACTCGAAGCCTGTGAAGAGACGACTCGACGCTGGCGATATGTTTATGCCCTAAATTAATGTATGATTAACTAACTGTATTTTTCTATGTACATTTCTGAAATGCACTTTCTGTAAAGCTGCTTTGAAACAATATGTATTGTAAAAAGCGCTATACAAATAAATTTGAATTGAATTGAATTGAACTCGCAATTCGTTTTGAAGCCATTTTCCGTGGCTTTCTGAATAAGGTATTTGGCTTCGGGCGCGTCCGTATATATCTCGTATAGTGGTGAGTATATATCTCTGTGATACACTGCACATGAGTTTATTTTGGAGCTGGCTTGGAGGATGGCAAGAAGACAGGCCATGACATGAACTTTAGTTAAATAGCCTCCTGAATGAACCCATTGTTAGGGAAAAGTGGCTGAAGTGTATTTGTAACAATGGGACTGATGATTTCAGTCTGATCTGAACAGTTTGAGTGGCACATTTCAGCGCCAAAGGAAGAATGGAGCAGTTATATATATATATATATATATATATATATATATATATATAGCAAAAACTATATTGAACCCAACAACAATCCCATAATCCATTGGTACCATGTATTCATTTATTAATGAACTCTACTCGGTGGTCTCGGCCTTTGTCTTCTGTTGATATTGATCATTTTATTGGTAACAGTCTACAGTATTCTGATTGAAGTATTTGGTAATTAACTCTTCTCCTGACATATTTTTTTTTTAATTTTTCTGCCAAAAACATTGTTTCTGTTATGAATGAATCCACTGGAGGCAAGATGGAGCGGACCCAAATGCAACTTTAATAATAATAAACAAAATCAAACATAAAGGCTGGAAACTGGTAACTCAAAACAAGAACATGTACAAGGAATAAACACAACAAGTTGCCAGCCAGTGTCAGCATTTTTGATTATTTTTTCTCAAAATGTTCATGGCCCCCAGAATATTATGAATATCTGAACAAACATTTTTAAAAGAAAGAACATACCCTCTACATTTTATTGTAGCTTCACACATTTTTTTGTTTGTTTGTTTGTTTGTTTTTCAGCACCAGAATGCTGGTCCCCCTGTGGTGAATATCCAGCTGTTACTGTTGTTTATGTGTCTATGTGGTGTTTTTAATATGCTTAAAGAGGCTATATGCGTTTTTCTGAAATTTAAACTCGCGACTGACACCTGTGGCCAAAAAACAGAACTGCTCTTCCTTTCTGCTCGCTCTCGCAGCGCGCGCTCGTACGTGCACACTTCACAAGTCATCTGCTGCAAGGAGGTCAACATTATGTTTACAGAGGTAAGAACAGTCAAATACATATATTGTTTGAGATAAGTGTTCTCTTATCAAAACGTCAAACGTGTAGCTGACAAACTACACAAAAAATTAATACATTAAATAAATAAATAAATAAATAAACCCATTTCGCCATTGGCCTACACGCTGATGAAGGGCGCACAGCCCGAAACTTTCGAAGAATATTAAAAACACAAATCTGAGCACTGTCCTTGACCACTGAGCACTGTCCTTGACCACTTATTATACACAAGTAGCTTACTATCACCAAGTATGAAAGACACATATACATAATACTATTTAGCAATATTTATTGACTACATGTCTTATTACGTGAAATAAAATGCATCACACTTTACATCTTCATTTACCTCTTATTTTGTGTGAAGATATAGAAACAACAATTAAATATAATCCTAATTTAATCGGTGTTGATGTTGACGGCGCCTTTCCTTTTGCCACTCCAGTTTTCTTATAGCTGCAAGTACATAACAATTGCAAAGAGGGTGTGAGATCTAACAGCATTTACAAGTGAACTGAAAACAACACAGTGCTATTTCAATGAACAGTTTTATCACGTATTACCTTTTCAGAAGAAAAAAAGCCATTTCTGGGTCACTTCGTATTCCCAACACAGATCTGAGCTCCCTCCAAGGCTCAAATGCGAAGCCGATGTTCACTCTAGTCCTTGCTCGGCGCCGGTCGCTCTCAATCTTCGATCTTTTTCGGCCACTTGTCAGGGGTTTAACTTTTTTAGTCTTCTGTGGAGTTACTGTTGGTGTCCGAGTTGTCCTGGGTCTCTTCTGTGTATTCGCACAATCCATTGCACTGCTTGTGAGTGTAGGCTACTTGCTGACTAGCGGTGGTGGCAGAGTGATCTGAAACGTTTAACATGAACGCGCTTGACGTCACATCCGCAGACAGCGCGGGAAAAATCCGACCCGACAGAAAATAGGAAAAATAGGATACAGGCTTATAGGTGCACCCACTGTGAGCGGACAAGGTGTCAGTATGCTCATCAGGAGATGTTTGAGTCATAAATGGTAAAATAAAAAGGCTATTGTTACATTTATTTTGGGGAAAAAGTTGCATATAGCCCCTTTAATATGTGTAAATTCATAAGTCGACACCATTGCTGAGTATTTCCTCCTTAAAACTGCAGTGAACCAAAGACAGTCTCAAAAACACGCTTTGAAATCGCTGGTGTTTCTGACGTCACAAACTACCTTGTAACCAATCAGATCAACGTGTGATCGTCAACCAGTGGATCTCTGAGCTGAGTGAGTGAGTGGAGGTGGGGCTCATTTGCATATTCATAGAACCACGCATACTAAATGAGGCAAGGGTGTCGAGTTACATTCAAGATATTTTAAGGCATGAAGACATTTTTTTTAAGGAAAAACTTGTCAATAGCAGGGAAACGTTGTGTGATGATAAATAACAGAACATCTCATCAATGGCAAGAAAAGAGTTAAATAATTAGACAAAGACAACACAGTCTTTTACAAAGTAAAAATAAAAATAAAATAAAAATTGGAAATCAGTTTGAAATATTGCCCGCAATGGAAAAGTTGATTTCCGACCCTGATTGCTTTGCATTGTTACTCATTTTATAAAAGCCAAGATCTTTAAATTACAGTAGCACAAACTGGCATGTTTATATATAAGGGTCATGTGAAAATGGTCATGTCACAGTCAATAATGTTTTTTGTTTTATTGTTACAAAAACCTATATCATTAAAAATGTATGATATGACATGATTTTGTATGACTGCTGTCACACTGTTTAGATGTAGGAGTTCTATTAAATTTGAGAAGAAGTCTATTAAATTGACTGATTCCTTTGATAGTCTCTAATAGCTCATATATGATTTAGCACAATTTCAAAGCATGTAGATTGCTGATTGCTTTGAACTAGATACCAGTATAATAATCAGACATCATAATAATTTTTAATGCAATCATCGATAAAATATATATTTCTTTAATAATCTTATATTTGACGACATGAATTATAAACAGAAGAGATCAAGCATGGAAAACTGGTGGCAGGCTCTGAAGAAAACCACACAAAGAGTCAAGAAATTATTTATGCCATGTGCTAATTGTTGCACAGAAAGGATGAATACGAGTTCTCTCTCTAATTTCAGCTGGTGGCATAATAGTGTTGTGAAACTTGCCCCAAATTATTTAAAAAAGAAAGAAATTGAAAAAGTAAGGAAGCGCACACGGGTCCAATAGCTGCAAGTGGTGGAGTTCTCCTGAATTATGCTATTTGTTTTTCAATTCTAAAGGCCTTTGAGGCCTGCTTTCAACATATTTCAAAAGGTCCCTAAAGACAGAGAGAAAAACCAAAGGGGTGAGAGAAAGGGTGCCGGTGCAGGAGAGACGGAGTAGTTTGGGGGCATCATGTATTCCTAATGGAGCCGGCTTCACAACTCTCTACGGCACCGTTCTCTCTTCTCTCTGCTCCGTGTGTTACGGCCAGCACGCATGCATATGCAGGAACAGGAGCCGCGGCGCGTGGGCTGGACCTCTGCAACCACGACTGTGCCTTTGGGTTAATCCAGTGTGATGTTTACATGCTTTCTGCCTATGATTTATGTGTCTCTAGATGGTGTTAGGTATTATGATTACCATTGTTGGTATTATTATAACTCTATAGATGTATTCATGTATTCATAGGCTGTATAGGTATTCTAATTACCATTGTTGGTATTACAATAATGGTTACCTGCTGTAATATATGGTATGTATCTAAGATATGTTGTATTTTTATTTTTTCATATGTGTAATTGTGTGTTATTATAATGTTAATAATTTAAGAAGCAGCTACCTTTGTTTTTGTTTTTCCTTTGAACTGTAACTGACCAGGGTGGGTTTAAATAAGTTTGACTTCTTCCCATTCCGTTAAAGTAAGGTGAATTCATCTTGTCATATAGATTGAATCAAAATGCTTCTTGATTGCCTTTGTTATGTGTCATAATATTGCTCGAAATAAATGTATTCATTCATTAGTATGCAATAAATAGTGTGTTATAATATATAGGAACATACTATTTATTAACTCTTTCCTCGCCACTGATGGACATTTCCAGCTCTCCGTGTTTTCACCGTTGTACGGTAGGGGGCGCTATAAAGCATCTTCTGAAAGAGGACTGGATCTCCTGATCTAAACACAAGCGAAGAAGACGCAGAAACCAGCGATAGCACGTGTAAGCATATGCACATGATCATCAACATTGAACAGCATATAAATCAAAACGGCCTAATGTTACTGAGTGAAATGTCGACCCGGGATGAGCTGTAGGACTGTGAAGCTTTGAGGTGTTGATGGACTCGATCTACTCCATCTGTGTTTTGATCATCGTTCTGAATCCCATCCAGACGTAGTCTTTGACAAAAAGGGGATTTTCTCCACTTTCTTCCCCAAAATGTTACTTTTTTTAATGAAACTTACCCACATTCAAGTGATGATAAAAAAATGATAAAAAAGATGATAAAATTCTGTTTTTAAATCATAGGGTTGGTCCTTTCTTTTGATATACTGTATGTTCAAATATTCATACAACAAAATATTCTGGGGGCCATGAAACTTTTGTAAAAATGATCAAAAACGCTGGCGGTGGCTGGCACCTTTGTAGCTAAAAAATGCTGGCGGAGAAAGAGTTAAAGAGTTAAAGGTATCATCAAGTTTAGGCTTTTGTAAGCATTTTTTAACATTGTTAACAGCTGCAAAACACACAAAAAAGCAAAATTTGTATTTGTTACCACTAACTATTGTTGATAACCTATTGCTATTATTAATAGTCACCATATTTTCAGATCATTAGTCATGAAATCCTCGATAAACATGATGATAGCAGCTGAAACTTCACTGATAAAACCACATCACTCACAGATCATCTCATGTTTAAGCACTATACCACACATTCTCCCGGCTGTCTCCACATCGATCGGCTGTCTCCGTCAGCGTGGTGGAAGTTCAGGCATTAGGTAATTAGGTAACTAGGTGACTGTGTCAGTTTCACTCTCTTGTTTGAACAGTGAACTACTGTTGCCCTGATCAACATGTACACCGTCAGTCAGTCTCGTCTTATGATTAATTCATTTACTCATAACATAAGGGTGCCAAACATCCAGTAAAATATGGAATCATCCTGCATTTCAGGGATCAAGGTTGTGTTTCAGCATTGACTGAATACGGAATGAGGCTTGTTCCATTGTGTTTTTTTTTTTTGGTCTTTCACACCCAGAAAACGTAATAAAAAAAAGAAAAAAAAAGAAAAATGCATTCGAATCAGCTTTGCATACAAGTGTTAAAAATCACACGTTAGGGAAGCAAAGCGAATTGCCTGTGCACGTATGAGACTTTCATTGGTATACACTGAAAAAAATTCTTTTTTTTCCTATGTATTCAATGTACTTCAAATGAGCTAAAACAACAGGTAAAGTAAAGACCAAGGCGAAGGCTTGTTAGTGTAGTAAATAACCAGATTATCCAATCATGTCCTCATCACTTTAATTTCACAAGCAAATCCTCAAGAGTCAAGTCAAATTAATTTGTAGTGTTTTACAATACACATTGGCCTAGTTTCCAAGCAGCTTTACAAAAAGTCATTGTTTTATGTCTTAGTGCTTTAAAGCAACACCAAAGCACTTTTCCTCTTCGGTCCCCCTACAGGTTGGAAGCGGAATTGTCCATTATAATTTCGCCTACCGCAGCCGACTGTCGCACGCACGCTCGCTGTTTATCCAGCACCAGCTTTGGAATGAACGATGTCCACTGACAAGGTAGAGTATGTTGCATGATTTTATGAAAGTATGATGTATTGCAACATCAGAAATGAAGAAAAACAAAATAATGACTATTGTAACGCTTGCCGTAAAGCAAGTCAGATTTGTAGTTTCTTACGTCTCATTCGAACTACAGATCCGCTACTCGATCTGGCAAACTTGCATAGTGTGGTTATAGCTGATAGAGGGCCACTGAAACGATTTTGGAAACATTATTTTAAGGTAAAAAATAATCTTTAGTGTTGCTTTAACAAATTTTAGGGCTGGGACAATGATGACAATGATATCAGATATCAAAGTGATCATCTGGATTTAGATCTACCTATACTTTTGTATGTATAGTGTTGTCTTAAGCGTTCACAGGTTTCGCTTTATTTATTTCCCAGACATCAAAATCATATACATATAAAAGTCAGGAAAACTGATTCCTGGCCACATGTTAATATCCATGTGCCACTGGTTCTTGACGAGTTGTAAGGATCGCTGTCGAGTCCAATTTGCAGCGGTGCATAACATCACATCAGAAATGTAAGAGAGGTATAAATTAAAGAAATATCACTGTGAGACATGCTCAAGTCATGCTTGTGAAGGTGGTCTGGGTTTATCAGCTTGGTCTTCTTGACTCGGATTCGGACTCGTCCATGTCTACACTGGACACGACAAAGTAATCGCTCCAAATCCGCTTTTCTGGAAAGGAAATGTAATGACAGGGGTGTAACGATCCTGCCATGTCACGATTCTATACATATCACGATATTGAACTCACTAAATGATATTATTGCGAAACTCCAAAACACATGATAAAAGGTTAACAAAAAATGCTAAATTTGATATTACATTGTGTGTGTAAATGAATAGTCTGTATTGTGAAAAGCGCTATACAAATATACTTGAATAGGATGGACTTGGTGCTGAAACCCAAAGCACAGGACAATAGAGACGCCAGAATAACAATATTCATGATTTTGAAGTTATTGTAGACGAATATTCTCCGTCACTGACTAGAAATATTTTAAATAATGACGGACACTTTTTACTGGTAACATCAGACATCTGGCATTATCAGGACACACAAATATCCCTCCACTGCATTATTATACATTATATTCAACATTATATATAGTAGTTTAATGTAGTACTGACACAAAAACTTGATTTTTTTCACACACAATAATTTTTATTTTGTGTGAACTATACACATTACATATTGTTGCATTTTTGTACTGCGATATATTGTGACACGATATATTGTTACACCCCTAGTAATGAAAAATTTGGAAATAGGAAAAAAAAACGTAAAACAGATGCCCAGCTGAACTGAAAAGTGAGCTGCTTGCATTTTGATTCTATTACAATTATTTATAGTTTAAAAAGTTCTTAAAAAGCACTTAAAAATTACATCATTTGTGCACAGTCACAATTATCTACTGTTATAATTTGCCTATTCAGAAGCTAATGTGACACTTTAGTGTGACATTACATTTTTTATTTTTATTTTTTTACAACTGACTTGTATTTATAAGCTTAAAGCAAAGTGCTTGTGTCTCAGGCTCATTTTAGCATTTAACTTCTTTTATTACACACATACAGTATGTACTGTATCTGCAGTCATTCACAGCACAGTGAGATGGAGGAGTTGTGTTGGTGCTTTCCAGCAGAAAAT
The DNA here is from genome assembly GCF_963993115.1 of Abramis brama. Classification (NCBI taxonomy): domain Eukaryota; kingdom Metazoa; phylum Chordata; class Actinopteri; order Cypriniformes; family Leuciscidae; genus Abramis; species Abramis brama. The sequence continues at coordinate 2,035,056 of NC_139977.1, forward strand.
CTACCCTAACAGTCGGAAAGAATGTGGGAATATTGTCCGTTTTGGGCTAGACTGAGTTAACGTGTGTCTGAATTCGACCCAATGTTCTTCGCTCGAGGAAAACTGATGTTTAGAGATAATTGTTGATACATTTTTTAGATCTTTTGCTGAATTGGTGCAGAAGGTGGCAGAGGAGCCAGTGGAGATTGATGTAATAAGGTATTGATTTTCAGATTTGAAGATGGGGAGGGAGGTTATAACATGATAAGATAAAAACAATTTGACGAAGAGCTGGAAAAAAATACACACAAGCACAAAGACAGATATATGTTTGATTTCTCACTATTTTTTTGTATTATTGTATTGCATGTCCGTCCTTGACCCTTCTAAGGTTACATGTGCTCAGAATTGCTGAAAATCTCATTTCTTTTCCTTTGTTGAGAAAGAAGTGAATAATTTCAGACTTCACAATCAAACTCCATTGCTCACTGATCTTCAGTGAAGACATCTGTCAGAGTTTACGCAGACTTCTGCCAGAAACCTCCGAGCAGCACAAATGCTTTTCTTGGCATCTGTCTCCACACACAGGTATGCTGGAGATTTCATGACGTCTCGCAGCTCTGAGATGGTGAACTGTGCAATTTATGCACTGCTAGCGGCAGTAAGCACGTTTAAAGAGAGCTACAGTCAAACCAAAAATGATTCAGACAAATGTGAGAAATATTGAAGGGGTCTGAATAACTAAGGCCAAATCCTGGCTTAATCTAAGCCCTGTCTGTGAAACCGGGCCATAAAGTTTAAGACGATGCATAAATCCCGGTCAGGCTACGATGAGACGTTTAAATGCAAAGCTGTGCTGCACATTCATGCTAACACACATAACCATTTGTCAAACTTGCAGTTTTTATACTGCATGCACTCAAGGACAGCATCAGGCTCATGTATTATGTTTTAGAGGATGTGCCCATAGATAATCTGGAAGATTGTTGATATAGATGAGTGAGGCAGGATTCTGCAGCAAGAACACGGTATGCTATCTTTACTATTCATGTATTTTCTCCTGAGTATTATCATCAGCATCTTTCCATCTATAATCCATAACTTGTCTGATTTAGCATTGCTATTACAGCATCTACCGCAGCCTGTAATGTTTATCCCCAAATCAGAGGAAATAAAAGTAATAAACCTGTCACTGTGCAGCGATGGCAAAAGCAATAACCTCTCGAATGCATGGAAACAGGTGCTAGACCATCTGCGTACACTTATATAGCCACACTTAATTAGAGAGATTTTATGGTAAAATGTTGTGAATGTTGTGCTGACAAGTTTAGATGTAACAGAAGATTTTTATTTTTTTTCTATTTTACATAACTAATCATTCGAAGTCAGCTTAAACCCTCACGTTTTATGTCTCACATTTCATGTTTATCAGGGGTCCCACAGGGTTCAGTGTTTGGTCCTATTCACTTCTCCATTTATAGCTGATCACTCAAAATTTTTGCATATTCACTGTCTAAATTGGATTTCTTCATACGTCAAAAACTATGGAAAACATCCTGAAAAATGTTCTACTTAAACAATTTAAATAAAAGAAAGTCATACAATTGTTTTCATGTCACAGTGCCACATCCTCACGGCATGATAATATAATGTATGTTAATGTGAGCTTCAACATCTGTCATTTGTCTTAACCTTCAACCAACAACCTAAACATTAAAAAGGACAACAGAAGAAAAATCACAAAACACATGTTTTAGTGTTGCATTGCTAATAAAGGCCACACTGTCTGTCTGACATCATTAGCCGCATTTCCAGTACCCTTCAAATTGCGCAAATTGAAATTGAAAATTGAGAATACGATCAATGGAAACATGTAAATTTCGCAAAAACTCCCATATATCGGAAAAAAGTTTTTACGCTCGCATGAGGGGGTTTTTCAGGCAATTTGAAAAAGGAATATTTCTCAAATGCAATGGAAACAGTTTTTGCACATTTACAGTCACCTGACGTAGATGACGAGGTGTGTTTGGACAGAAGACGAGACAGAGTTCTTCATTAAACTCATAAAAGATGAAATAATTACGGGAATACTGGACTCTAAACCACTAAGAAACGCCACAATCAAGATCTTGAAGCAGATTTGAGGAAGAAACACCCAGAAACTCCTCATATGAGCCGCTCTCAGTATAACGGCCTTTCCTTGCCATTAATGCTTGGAAAACACACACACATCTCCTTCCATTAAATATAATGTCTAGAGCGGCGGCTGAGATATATGTAAACATACAAACATCCGTTGCCATAATTAATGGAATGACTTATCGCAAATCGCAGGAGGAAAAATATTAAGTTTCAGTCGCATAACATCGGTTAATGGAAACGCCGTCATTTCGCAATAGTTTTTTATCGACATTTAGAAAATATTGCAAAAGTTTTGCGCAAATCTGTAATGGAAACACGGCTAGCTGATTCTCCACTGTGTATCATTCCTCTATCTCTGAAACCTCGGAGAAAAGCTTTGCAATATCAAGCTGGAGGACTATTAATCGTGTCAAACCTGTCCCTTTAAATATATTCCACATCTCAGCTGAAGCTCACATCCAGGTGCATTAAAATCTCAGCCATCATCCTAGACATCCAGCTCTTCAGTGTGGGCATCCGAGACAGTGTTGTGTCTGAAGCCCTTATTACACTTTAGTTCAGGCCTGTACACCAGCTGCAAGTGAATGCCACACCACAAACAATGCTCTGACCGACGTTACCTTCAATCCTAGATCAAGCCACGCACACTAGTCCTGCTGACAGAGGCTTATGTACTGAAACTCCCTCATGTTTCCACAGACTCACACTCGACATCTGTCCATCCTCAACCCTCATTGACAGAACATGTTCCCCAGACACAGATCACAAATTCTGGCTCATCAGCCATCGTAAAGTCTTAATCACGCCTCTTGAAGTGTGTAATGTCTGTGGTGCTACTCTGATGGTTTTTAAACAGGGTTCCCCATACACTTCCCTGTGTCTATTGGGCAGAAGCAATAAGTCTTTTTAAAATGTAGTGTAAATTATTTAGACTGAAACTGTATCAGTCCGTTTTTGTAAAGTCTGGCTAACAGACCTATAGACAATCTGACTGTAGCTTGGCTTTTTCCAGCATGTACAGTATGTTTAAATTAAGATCAATTGTGGCCACTTGTAACTTGAATGTGCAATGATTCAAAACAGTTTGTTATGATGTTTGATATTGAAAACTGATAAATTGATGTACGTGGCTGAGAGACAAGTCCGAAGAGGACCGTCTGCAAAGTGCTAAAATTGAAAAGCGTTACTATGAAAATACTCATTTACTTCAAGGTTACACACTGTAGTGTCACCAAATTCAGTTTACACATCACTGGTCTCCTACTGGTCATACTTCAGCACTTAGTTTGATAAAATGTGCTTTTGTACATCTTGTATTATGAAAAATATTCAATAACTTCACTGTAACACACCAAATTCAGTTTTCACATCACTGCTCTCCTGCTGGTTATACAACACTTAGTTTGGCAATAATAGCACATAAAAAATGTAGGCCTATTCTTTACAAAAATTATGTTGGTACGCAGCTAATATAGTTACAACCATAGCATTTGCATGATAATTGCTTACTGAATTTGATGGCATTACACTGTATAACAGTGTGAAGTTATTGAATATTTTTATCAAACTAAGTATTTTATAGCCATTGGATAATCCCAGTACACATCTGTCTATTTTTTTTGGACTCACAAGCAATTCAAATGATCCACATACAACACTAAATCATCTATCTGTGATGTCAGAGTCTGTACTTTTATATTGACCCGCCACAGATATCCCCTTTGCAGTGAGATGCCTCACCTAGCGGACATACAGGTAACACAATCATTCAGGAATCCGTTCATACATATTGTCAAAGGGTCGGCTAAGTTTCTCATATCTCGCATGCAAAATCACTGAATGACTCAGTGTCACTTGAGTTGGTGCAACTAATAAAAAATTCTTGATTAAACATTGATAAACAGACTAATATTTTATGTCTCCTAACAGTACCCCTCTTGTGCTATTTTAAATGTTCCTAATTATGTTTCCGAGGTCTGCTACAATAGGTTTACATGCATCCAAGGTCAAAACACACTTTAATGTTCTCATAAAATACATTGCACAATCACCTCTTTTCTCACAGTGTCTGAAACGCTTCAATAAAGGATTCGGTGTCTCTAAACAGTAACACCTTATTTTGATGGTCCACTTTAAACATTCTGCTAACTATAAGTAACTGCATGTCAACTCACTCTCATTAGAGTATTAGTAGACTGTCTGCTTAATATCTGCTAACTCTTTATTCTGATGCTCCCCAACAGACAAGTAAATATGCAAGTACATGTCAACTTATTCTACTAACCCGAACCCTAACCTAACAGTCTACTAATACTGAACTAATACTCTAATGAGAGTTTGCAAACTTACTTATAGTGAGTAGAATCTCTAAAGTGGACCATCAAAATAAAGTGTAACCATCTAAGCCCCTCCTTTCCGTGAGCTTGCCCTGCTCTGATTGGTCAGATGGCCCAGTCTGCTGTGATTGGTCTACAGCTCACAGCGCGTGTCGGAAACCAAACGTCCATTAGCATATCTGAATACCGCATCAATCTCATCAAAGTGTCAAAACGGCGTCTTCTCCACATGAACAACATGAACCAAACTATTCCATTATGAATTACTGACGACTCGTTTCAGTTCAGAATCACTTCTTTGGGAGACAATAACTTTTTTTATCTGCAGTTTGAACTTTAAAACTTTACAGACCTTTTACATTCACAAACAGCTTTATTACTGCATGAAAGGGAACTTGACTACACTTGATTTTACCACATTAACTGCCAGGAAAGCATTGGACAAAGTTTGAAGCTTTTTTTGGTGTGAGATTTTGTTTTGATTCTTTTAGATTAGAAGAACATTAGTGTCCCTCAGAAGAATAAAAGAAACACAATTCAGAAAGGAGGAGGTGATTAAAAGTGCTTCTCTAACACAAGGGTATCACATCTTCAGCTGTAATGACACCTACAGTACATTGTGTGTTTCTCACGCTACCACACACAAACAGCCACCTACTATAAAAGTCTTAGTGAATATTCAACATCAAGACAAGTCTTTATACTCCTAGCTAACTCGCTTCAGTTCCCAGCTGTGCTGTTGAAAACACTTTTCAGTATCTTTCCCTCCTGAAATCCATTTTAAACCACTGTTAAAGGTAAGTAAAGATAGCCCAGTGTCTCCCGGAGTCAAACATATTCACTTGACCAAAGACAGATTGTTAAAGGACACAATCTCCAAACCAAAAGTAGAAGTCGGATAATGTTCTTAAAGGATTAGTTGATTTCTGAATTAAAATCTCCTGATAATTTACTCTCCCCATGTCATCCAAGATGTTCAAGTCTTTCTTTCTTCAGTCGAAAAGAAATGAAGGTTTTTGAGGAAAACATTTCTCCATATAGTGTCTTCAATGGGGTCCAACGGGTCGAAGGTCCAGATGTGAGTTTCAGTGCAGCTTCAAAGTCTCGACAGGATCCAGCCGAGGAATAAGAGTCTCATCTAGACAAACCAGCCGACATTTATAACAAAATAAACATTTATATACTTTTAAACCACAAATGCTGGTCTTGCACTAGCTGTGATGCGACACACATTATGTAATCAGGTTGAAAGGTCACACGTGACATAGGCGGAAGAACCGACCTAGTGTTTACAAACGCCATTAAAAAAAAAAAAAAAAAAAAAAAGGTCAAATAACAATGTTGGGTGATTTTTCTCCCTACCCTATCTTTTCCGCCTACGTCAGGTTATCGCCTGACCTTTCCAACATGATTACTGTATGTAATACGTGAAGTCGTGGACGTGCAAGACCAGCATTTGTGGTTAAAAAGTATAAATGTTTAGAGACTTTGAAACTGCATTAAAACTGCAGTTTGGACCTTCAACCCGTTGGACCCCATTGAAGACACTATATGGAGAAAAATCCTGGAGTGTTTTCCTCAAAAACCCTCATTTCTTTTCGACTGAAGACAGAAAGACATGAACATCTTGGATGACGAAGGGGAGAGTAAATTATCAGGACATTTTGATTCTGAAGAGAACTACTCCTTTAACGCACAACAAAAACAAAAAAGGTTTGTTGAGGTTAGTAGTTTGAAACCATACGCTCACCCGTGTACACAAACACCCTCCACAGTTCAAACATATAATACCTTCTCTCTAGACCAGGGATAGGCAACTCCGGTCCTGGAGGGCCACTGTCCTGCAGAGTTTAGCTTCAGCCCTGATAAAAACTCACCTGCCTGTATCTATCTAGTAATCCTGAAAACACTGATTGCCTTGTTCAGGTGTGTTTAATTAGGGTTGGAGCTAAACTCTGCAGGACAGTGGCCCTCCAGGACCGGAGTTGCCTATCCCTGCTCTAGACATAGGGACAGGGCAGTGGTGTAGTCTACGTGATACGCAGGTATACGCCATATACCCACTAGAAAAGGCCAAGGATTTCCGTATACCCACTTAAAAAATCGTGAGGATGCGTAACAACTTCGTTTTGTGTCAGAACTTTCACTTTCATTCATAAATTCACCCCGTCTGTGTTTGCGAAGCGACACCGAATCGCGGAATCCAGTCACAAATGGAGCTTGCTAAGCAGAACGTCACCGAATTTGGCTATTTTTGAATGAATAAATCAAAAGTAGGGCTGTACAATGAATCAAATCTCGATATGGACTAGTGTCTGTGAATATTAAAGTTAAAAGAGACTGGAATTGTTTTCCGCGTCTCTGGGATGAATGAGCGCTCAGTGTGTGCTCCACTACACACACACACACACACACACACACACACACAGAGACTGAAGCACGCGTGATCACGCTCGTGGTGTTTTCAGCGTTTCACTGTATTGAGACATGAGCTACTACATGTGCACTTCATCGCAGAGCTGCTATGAGAGTCACTTCACGAGAATTTCACCATTTCATTTGATAAAAGTCATTCATTCGTTTCATATACAAACACATAGAAACTGTAATGTCTTTACGACAACCTGTCAAAATAAAAGTTCGGTATAACTTGAAGAAATTATAACAGAAATATATTACTATTGCACAGTAGAGTATACTTCAAGTAGGCCTAATAATAATAGTTTATTAAAACACACAGAAACTCAAATGTCTACAACCCACCAAAATAAAAGTTCGGTCTAACTCAAAGAAATTAAAAAGAAGTAAAAATGAATTTTAAAATAATAATAATAATAATAATAATAAAATCTATTAAAACGTTATTTTAAGGGAATATCACACAAGTTTTCATACGTTTTAATTTAAAGAGTAGCCTAAACTTGCCAAAACAATAACACCATTTTTTTTTCAAAAACACCATTTCTAAAAGTAAATTTGTATTTGTGCCTATAATGTTTCTTTTTTTTATTTTTTATTGTCAACTGATAAAACCTGTGCTTCAGGGACCATATTCATATAACATCTAAGGCTAAATGTAGCTCTTAACTGGCTGAGTTAGATGGTGATTAACACTAAACAGTATAAAATCAGTCCAGTCTCCCCAGCTGTAAATGGCTGTTAAAGTCTTGTGTTGCTTATAATAAATTGACATGTTGATAACACCTAATATTTCATAATGCTCTCAATTACATGTCGATGCATACTGTATGCATTAGTGAGTGTGGTGGTGCTTATGGGGTGACGGTCTGGGATGGGCGGGGGGGGGGGGGGGGGTATATTACAGTATACTCACTACAAAAAACTAGACTACACCACTGCTCAGGTGTGAACAGATTATAAATCAACAGTCATAGACATAAATGGCTGATACATCACATGACCTAATGTGAAGAAACACTAGAGTAAGGGCACTTTTGTTCACATGAACGCTCCCTGTCAAAGCACATCGGAATAATTTCGCAATTATCACCTTCATGTCAGGTTGGTGAAAGCAGCTGTTTGTCTGCCAGCTCTTTTCATTATTTGTTCATTTCACCCATTACCACCTTCATTTCTTTTACAATCATGCTGACTGGATCTGTTCCTGACAGAAGCCCTGAATGCTCTGTGCAGAACTGTGTCTTTTACACGATGTGCTCAGACCTACAAGATGAAAGAGCAGCGTTTCGTGTTCCCAAACTTCACTTTTCGACCCCTCGCCGTGAGGTTGAAGCCATCGGAGCTTGCGAATCTCCTTGAGGTGGCTCTGACATCCAGCTTTTATTTCGTTGTACCTTTATCTCTCTCGTCTGCCTTTTAACGGGATGCAGCAATCCATTAACGCTTCTCTTCATCCACAAAGTGACCCAGTCGACCTACTTTCTTTTCCTCTAACTCTGTGCTGCTCTCTCTTTCCACTCTCTCCATCTTTTGTTTTTGCTCAGTTTTTTTTTTTTTTTTTTGTCCACTATGAGTCACCTTTTAAGGTTTTGACCCTGAATGGATATGGCTTAGTGCACAGCCCACCCTTCCTTTGTCACAGAGTCCCCAATCGGTCAGAGACGCTGAAGCATGAATGAGGAAATGTCAGATAAAAATGGGTCGCACAGCAAATTTCTGTATTAAAGGTTTAAATAACTACCATATTTATATCCATCAGGTCTAAGAAATGTAATAAGGGGTCTTTGTACAACATTGAGAAACAGTATTGTGCATTGTGTTGTCACACTAAGGCTGTGTTCACACTTGGAAGGATTGGTTTGATTTAAACAAACTTCGGGGGATTGCTCTGTTAGTGCGGTTCATTTAAATAAGTGTGAATGCTGCCATCTGAAACTAGACGACCAAAACCTGCATTTTCAAAGGGGTCTCGGTCCACTTTCAAACAATCTCTGGTGCAATTCGGCTCAAATATGAATGCAACGTGGACCAAATACATCTAAAAGGAACCGTACTGATGAGCCAAAACATTATGAGCAGTCAAAGGTGAAGCGAATATCGTATCGTCTCCTAACAAGACAACATATTAAGGTCTGGGTGGATTAGTTGGAGAGCAAACAAGTCAACTCAAGTCTCCTTCATTTATACAGAGCTTTAACAATATAGATGTTTCACAGCAGCTTTACAGTGATAATAGGAGATTACAGTAACAGAGATTGTTTAGGCTTTACAGCAGCTCTAGAATACAGTTATTGTCCAGATAAAGTTAGTTTTAACTGATTCACTTCCGTTGCAAAGATCATTAGTTATTAGCTTTGGGGTCGCTAACAAGACACCGTTTTAACTGAAAACAAAAAAACTTTTAATGCGTTCTGGCCTTTCATTTGGTGGCTTCAGTTCCCGTAATCAACGTGTTGGATGCAGGAGAAATGGACAGGAATGAAGATCTGAGTGACTTTGACAAGGACCAAACAAGGCGACTGGCTCAGAGTATCTCTGAAACGGCAAGGCTTGTGTGTTGCTCCGGTCAGCAGTGGTGAGGACTTACGAACTGTGTCTGAGGAGGAACAAACCACACACCGGCCGAGGCTCATCGATGCATGAGGGTAACGGAGGCTATCCCGTCTGGTCCGAGCCAACAGAAGGTCTACTGTGGCACAAGGCACATAAAGTTTGAATGATGATTATGAGAGGAATGTGACACAGTGCGTCACACTCTGCTGAGGATCAGAGAGCCTACGATGACCCTGTCCACCGCCGAAAGAGCCTAGAATAGGCACACGAGCGTCAGAACTGGACCTTGGAGCAGTGGAAGAAGGTCGCCTGGTCCGACGAGTCCTGTCTGCTTTTACATCACGTGGATGGATCATCATAGGCTCTCTGAGCAAACGTTTTTTAGCACTCTTAAAATGAATTCATTTTCACAGTTTTTCTTCACTTTTTTCACTTCAGAGCCTGAGGATTGATTCTTTCTCTGAGAAAATGAATTAATTTTAAGAGTGCTGAAAAAAAAAGTTTGATCAACTAAAATGTGTAAATTAGTACAATTATACAACACATTATTCAATCAAATCAAATGCGCTAATTGGGAGAAGGGTTGAAACAATACTCATGTTTGAATGTCGCAGTGCAATTAGTGGAAGTCACATCACACTACCTAAAGATGTCACCCCTAAACTCTCTCAGTACAAACAAGGAGACTTGTGGGAAAATGAGCTATAAAGGAGCAGATGAAATGCTCCAGTCAATATCATATCTCTGTAACTCTCTGGTTCTCTCAGGAACTGGCAGGAGACAGGCAGGAGACAACTGAAGACAGGCAGACAAGTCCAATGAAAACCAACTAAACTGAACACAACCCCGGCCTCAAACCACAAGAGTGATAAACTATGTTAACACTTTAGTTTAGGGTCCAATTCTCACTATTAACTAGTGTAAATTAGCATGCATATAACTAGGATAGTGGCTGTTTATTAAAGCACATATTAATGCCTTATTCTGCATGATCATTTTCTACATCCCTTAATCCTGTCCAATACCTAAACTTAACTATTAATAAGCTGTAATTAAGCATTCACCATTATGTCCACTTGTGTTCATTAACACAAACCTTGAGAGAACATGCCTTATTGTTTCTCCAGCGGTTTCACCGGCAGGACATGCTTTGTTGCAGATATGCTAACGGCGCTCTAACAGTCAGGTGCACAAAGAATTAGCATGCCGTTCACTGATTTTTAATGTCAATTAAAACCAGGAGTGTGACAAGTCCTCCATAAAACAACTGCTCCATGACGGGAGCTGCTCTCTGCAGTTGCTCGGTGGCCCTTGAATGAGTTACGCTAATAGACACCAGCACTGGCCAAAATGCCATTTTGATTTGCATATAGCACATTTCTCTCTTCATTGATTTTGGGATGGAAGGCATGACTGGACTGACAGTTTATTTGATTAAAGTGATGCTGCGTGACATCCTCGACGGCACAATGGGCTTACTGCATTTTTGCATTCTCATTTTCACTTAGCACAAATCCAATAACGATTGCACTATACTTCAAATGGTTTCAAAAGTGCTTTGCAATCAGGTTTAATGAATTCAAATTTGTGATGGACATTGTAGAGGAACCTGAAGATATCCCTGTGTACCATCAGTTAGAGAGAGCCGAGTTTTAAATGGGCCAAAGTTCGTCCATGTTCAGAATTCTTGGATTATTTTGCCTCTGCACTTTACGTGTAACTACATCACCTTAAAATAGTGAGTAACACTTTATTTTAAGGTGTCATTGTTACAGTGTAATTATATATTTAAGTACTAAGTAATATTAAGCAACTACATGTACTTACTATATAGGGTTAGGGTAGGATTAGGGTTTGGTTGAGGGTTAGTTGCATGTAATTATGCATAATTTACTGTTATTACTATGGTAAGTACATGTAACATATATAACAACAACACAGTAAAATAAAGTGTTACCAAATAGTGTTACGTATTTTGCTTGATCCAAGTGAAAATACTCAATGTTTTATTTGTTAAATTGGATTATCTTTGTCTGTACATCTGATCATGATCACGATGTTGGTCAGTTATTGAAGTTCCAGATGCACTGCTGATCTCCTGATCTTTGAAATACATGCATTTGGAGCACATTTGTGTTTAAAAGCTCTCAGAAAATAACAGGGCTGTGTACTTCAGAAAAAAAAGAAAGATATTCATTACTACAACTCCTTCCTCCTCATTCCAGGGATGTCCGCCACCGCAAGGACACATCAAAGATAGCGTTAACCCTCCTCCCACAAGAGCGAAACAAATATATCTGAGAATGAGACACACTCGGTCGCACATAACGGTTTGATGCGCCTGGCTTTCACACCTATGAAGTGGGAAATAGCGCTCCGTAGCCGACTGAGGGTGAGATTAGGAAGTCATTTTGATTAATGTTAAATCACACACTGTGGAGTGGGAGTAAAATCATCCCAGCCCAAGAAGTGAGAACAACGTTACACAGTCCCTTACTGCTACTGGAAGCAAAGCACACTGGGAGAGAGGAAGCGCATCTACTGGCGAAATCAATTTGTAAAAGCTGCTTGGATGCTTTTGAACCCAGTCTTTGAGGAGAATAGTCCCTATCTCCCTATTCTAACGACACAGTCCTGGTCAGAATGAAGAGATGAGAAAGACTGAAACAGACATAAGAAACATTTGAGCGAATCAAATCAAGCTAAAATCTGTTGTATAACAAAAAAGAAAGAAAAAAAGGAATGGTTGAAGCAATTATTAGTTAAAACGCTTATAAATCATGGAAAAAATGACAGTTCTGAATTTGATGACTTCATTAGATAAAATGTAAAAATACTAAAATTAGTTCAGAAATGAAAATCAAAGTGTTTGCTTTTCAGCCACATCAGATGCAGCCAATCAGCATTTAATCTCCAGACCATGGGCAACGTTTATGACATGGACTGGTTTTTTTCATGTGATTTTGTCCCGGGGTTGATTATGGACTGGACACAGTAGAGCCAGTTTGTAGGGGCCCTTAATCCCCAATGATTTGGTCTTTGTCACTCATTGCAGGCGGAGGAGGGGCCTCTGAAAAACATGCACTCTATTCCAGGGAAATAAAAAAAGATGCACATTGTTTTTTGTGTGTCCTTATTTGGTTGTCATGGCGATTCATTGATTTTTTTATTTGATTCACCTGTTCCTTGTTTTCCCTTGAGTTACTCTCTCTCTCTATATAGCCTTCAGTTTTTGTTCTTCATCTGCTGTAACTTCTAATGTTGCTTCAGTGTGTAGTTATTTTACGTTCTCCAGCCTGTTTGTTTGTTTGTTTGTTTGTTTGTTTTCTATGAAGAATTAAAACGTGTCTTCTGCAATTACATCCTGCCTCAACTACTCTCTTGCTGCGACCCGCTGTGACACTGAGCCAATTTTCTTTTTTCAAAAACGCTTAAAAATTAGAGTGCTGATATTTATTTATTTGAATATTTTCTTTATTTCCTTGAATTAATGGTTGCACCCACAGTTTCATGTTTTTTTTCTTTGTCACCAAAAATATTACAAAATGCCACCTGCAACATGAATGAGATCAAATGTTCACTGGGTTTTGGTATACTCACTTTGATTAAATATTACGAACACAAACATTTTAAATAGGCTCAATCAATAGGCCAGTGTAACAGAGCTGACGTGGATAATTGCATTTAGTGTAGACTCACTGAGACTAAAATCTCTTTTACGGGAGTGTCCTGGCCAAGATAGGCAGCTCAGTTTACATAGACAGTTTTTTATGACACACATAAACATAAAAACAAAAACATCATTACATAAATATAAAACATGAAACTGGTTAAAAACATTTACACACCATTCATTTACTCTGACGATTGCTTAATAAAAATTTAAACTGACTACAAGACACCAAATTTTTTAACTTAATCTCAGTCTGGAGAAGATTCCAGTCCGAGACTGCGACATATTTAAAAGAGGTTTTACCCAGCTCGGCTCTTGCAAAAGGCACACACAGATTGTGGATTGATTTAGAGCGTAATGAGTAATTACCAGGCAATTTCTGTTTAATAAGACAGCAAAGATAAGAGGGCAGATAACCCAATATAGCTTTGCAAATCAACAAATACCAGTGTGTTTTTCTTCTAATATTCACCGAAGGGCAACCAACCATTTTATATAGATCACAATGGTGCGTTGAAAATCTACAATCAGTTATAAATCTCAAAGCACCATGGTACAAAGCATCCAGAGAGACAAGAAGATAAGACAGCGCGTGCTGATACACTACATCCCCATAGTCAAAAACTGGTAAAAAAGTAGCAGACACCAATTTCTTCCTCGGATTAAATGAAAAGCATGAATTGTTTCTAAAATAAAATCCTAATTTTTTATTGAGTTTTTGCCTCAGATATTTGATATGTGAACCAAAACATAATGTGTTATCGATAATAATACAGAGGTTTTTGTACTCCGATACTGATGTAATCGGACTACCCTGAGAAGTCCAAAGAGAAATTTTAGAGTTTGAAAATAACATACATTTAGTTTAGTTTTTTTTTTTAGTTTTTTTTTTCATTTAAAAAGCTTCAAGGCACAAAACCTATTTTGGATTACATAGAAAGCAGATTGTAAGAAAGCCACAGATTGTTGCTTAGAGGAAGCTGAACAACATATAATAGTGTCATCTGCATAAGTGAAACCTTGAATAATCAATATTAAAATCCAGACTATTTACATATATATATGCTGAATAATAGCGGCCCCAGCACAGATCCTTGAGGGACTCCCTTAACAATAAAATAACATTTTCTGATAGTCCTACTGATCAAAGCCTTTTTAATAACATATCATGATCCACAGTGTTGAAGGCCTTTGATAAGTCAATAAAAAGACATGCACAGTGTTTCTTATCATCTAAGGACTCCACTATGTCATTTAAGACTTTTAAAACGGCTGTAGACGTACTGTACCCTTTACGGAATCCGGATTGGTTAATAGACAAAATATGACTATTTAAATACTGTGTCAATTGCTCACTAACTAATTTTTCCAAGAGTTTTGAGAGAATACATATGGGTCTATAATTGTCCATTAAAGAAGGATCACCCTCTTTGGGCAGAGGAACAACAAATGCTAACTTCCAGATCCATGTAATTTTGTTAGTTAATAAAGAAAGGTTAAACAAATATGTCAGGTGAGGGAGAAATAAGATCAGTGGCTAATTTTAAAAACAACGGAGCAATATGGTCAGGACCTGGCGATTTATTCGCATCCAGTTCTTTTAAAGCAGAACAGACGTCAGAGCAAATCATTTCAAAAGCAAACTCTCTTTGCCATAGATTACGTTCTGCTTCGAGGAATTCTAAGTTTGAATTTATATAATTATTTGTTTGAAATAAAGACCCTGATTCTATATTTTTTATTAAAACTATTAAGCATTTCCTTTTTATCTACGATTTTGATAGAATCTTTTTATTATACTGGAAGGAAGGTCTGTAGTAGTTTTATTACCAAAACTTCCTAGAGTTTGTTGATTTTTTTTTTGTTTTATCAAGAAAATAATCTGATTTAGCCATTCTGGTCGCCACAGTGCATTTATTTCAAAGCTGCACCTAAAGAAATTAAGATTTGTTTGTCTAGCCTTAGCCTATGCGGCATCCCGCTCTTGAATGAGATCGCACAAGGCGTTCGAGAACCACGGATTATCACGACATTTAACTCTGTATTTTTTCATGGGTGCGTGCTTATTGATAATTAACATAAAACTATCATAAAAATATTCCCATGCGCAATCAACATCTGGTATTAAAATAATTGTATCCCAATCAGTTTGAGCAAGATCGTATAAGAATGCTTGATCATTAAAATATTTCATGAAACGCCTAGTAATATTTCTGGGCTTTTTCTGAGGTAACGTACTCGGTTACTAACGTAACCTCGGTTCTCTCTAGAAGAGGGAACGAGTACTGCGTTCGTAGAACGCTGCGGGAAAAGTCTCTTTTCACGAAATACTGAAGCAAAATTATCCTTAATTTTCATATTTGTAAAACGCATTGCGGCAGTGCACAGCCATGGCGAGACGGCTCGCTCACTCATTGGCTGTTCTGCGGCAACTGCATGAGCCTATCGAGCGAGGGCTGATGCAACATCAGACCAATGAGAGTGCTTCGCGCGCTCCTCGTCACATCCCGCCGAAACGGGTGTGGCCATCCCCTATAAAAGGAGCTCGAGTAGGCTGATTCAACTGGTTTTCATCGCCGAAGCGAACCAGAGCGAACCGCGCGCACGGCAGGGAACGCAGTACTCGTTCCCTCTTCTAGAGAGAACCGAGGTTACGTTAGTAACCGAGTACGTTCTCTTACGAGAGTTCTCTCGTACTGCGTTCGTAGAACGCTGCGGGAACCACTTGTAAGACGCCGTGCGTGCTGGGATGAGAAAACACCGACCACTGGAAGCTAGTCCAGGTATACAGTGCATAATCACCCGGTAGACTTCGGAGAGTCTGGAGGGGGGGGGGGGGGGGGGGACAACCACCCTCAGATAGCTGCGTCCTAAGACGCGATATAACATCACATAGGCAGGGGGAGGCCTGGCTAATGTGGGAAATGTGGGTCTTACGTAATTTCGCCCAAATGGATGCGCCCTTAAGCGCGATACAGCGTCACATAGGCAGGGAGAGCCTGGCTGATGTGGGAAATGTGGGACTTACACACTTTCGCCCAAATAGGTGCGTTCTAGACGCGATATAACATCACATAGGCAGGAGGGAGCCTGGCTAATGTGGGAAAAACATGGGTCTTACACAATTCTGCCCAGAAAACTTCGGCGGCGCTGTGCGTCTACGATATCAGTGCCGTGTTTAGACAGCTGACTCGAATACACCGAAAATACTTGGCTTGCAAGTGCGGTGAAGTCTTCGGTGGCGCTGTGCGCCTGCGAAATCAGTGTCCTGGTTAGACAGCTGATTCGGCTAAACCGAAAACAACCTGGCCTGCAGGGCGGGAACTTCTAGGTTGTAGAACCTTATGAATGTAGACGGCGAGGCCCAGCCCGCCGCCGTACATATTTCCTGTAAGGAAATCCCGCTAGACCAGGCCCACGATGAGGCAACGCCTCTCGTGGAATGCGCTCTAATGCCCAAGGGGCACTGAAGGCCCTTGGTGGTATAAGCCATTGTTATGGCGTCAACCACCCACCTGGACAGGCTCTGTTTCGAAACAGCCGTTCCCTTGGAACGTCCACTGAACGAGACAAAGAGCTGCTCCGTCTGTCTGAAGGCAGCGGAGCGGGACACATAAGCTCTTAAAGCCCTAACGGGGCAAAGACAGCTCGAGTCCCCTTCCTCGTTTGATCCCGGCAGGGCAGACAGGGAAATAACCTGAGCCCTAAACGGAGTGTTGAGGGATTTCGGCACGTAGCCGTGCCTAGGTTTGAGTATGACTTTGGAGTCATTGGGCCCAAACTCCAAGCACGTTGGACTCACAGAGAGCGCGTGCAGATCGCCTATGCGCTTCACCGAAGCGAGGGCCATCAAAAACACCGTTTTGAAAGACAGATGTTTGAGGCTGACAGATTGGATAGGCTCAAAGGGGGGACCTTTCATGGCTGCCAAGACCGTAGAAAGGTCCCACACCGGGACTGAGGGAGGTCTGGGGGGATTCAGCCTCCTAGCTCCCCTGAGGAAGCGGATGACTAAATCGTTCCTTCCCAGTGACTGGCCTGGCGTTGCTGTCGAGCACGCTGCGATAGCCGCCACATAGACTTTGAGCGTGGAAGGGGATCTGCCCTTGTCCAACAGCTCTTGTAGGAAGGAGAGAACCTCCGTCACCTCACAATCGAGGGGTGACAGGCCCCGAGCTGTACACCAGCTGGAGAAAACCGACCACTTCGAGGCATAAAGCCGCCTGGTGGAAGGCGCTCTAGCCTGAGTGATGGTGTTCAGCACTCCATCCGTGAGACTAACGGGTAACCGTTGAGCGTCCACGCATGAAGGGACCACAGCTCTGGGTGTGGGTGCCAAATCGAGCCCCTGGCCTGCGAGAGGAGATCTCTCCTCAATGGCACTGGCCATGGAGCGGAGTCTGCTAACTGCATCAGGACTGGAAACCAGGCTTGGTTGTCCCAGAACGGTGCTATAAGCAGTACTGGGCATTTCACTTCCCTGACTCGCTCCAGCACCTGAGGTAGGAGGGAGACTGGGGGAAACGCGTATAGCGGGCAGTGCGGCCACTTGTGGGACAGTGCGCTGTCGTTCTTCGAAAAGAACACGGGGCAATGAGCGTTTTCTGGGGACGCGAATAGGTCCACCTCCGCCCTGCCGAATCTCTGCCACAACAGCCGGACTGTTTGTGGGTGTAGAGACCATTCGCCCGTGGGAACGTTGTTCCTGGACAGCCTGTCTGGACCCAGGTTGAGTGTCCCGGGCACATGCACCGCTCTCAGCGAGCGCAGGTTGCGCTGAGCCCATATTAGGAGGCGCTCGGCCAGCCTGAAAAGGGAACTGGATCCGAGACCGCCCTGGCGATTTATGTAGGACACCACGGCCGTGTTGTCCGAGCGGACTACGACGTGTTGGTCCTTGATGTGGGGACAAAAGCGCGTCAGCGCGTTGTGAACTGCTAGCATTTCCAGGCAGTTGATATGCTGGAGCTTTTCTCGTTCTGACCAAAGGCCAAAGAACGGCCTGCCCTCGAGCAGCGCTCCCCATCCCGAGGTGGATGCGTCCGTAGACACCACTTTCACTCTCGAGGAAGTCCCCAGGCTTACACCTGAACGGTACCAATCGCCCGCCGCCCATGGTCTCAGGGCTGCTGCGCAGTCTTGATCGACTTTGAGGCGCAATCGGCTGAGTGCCCACGCTCCGCGTGGCACTCGCGCTTTCAACCAGAACTGCAGAGGGCGCATGCGAAGCAGGCCCAGCTGGAGAACTGATGATGCTGAGGCCATGAGGCCCAGCATCCTCTGAAACCGTTTGAGCGGGATAATCGCACCGCAGCGGAAGGACCTCGCTGCGTGCTGTATGCGCAGCGCGCGCTGTTGCGACAGCTGCGCCGTCATAGAACGAGAGTCCAGAACGATGCCCAGAAACGATATAGTTTGGCTGGGGTTCAGGGAGCTCTTCGTCCAATTGATCATGATACCAAGATTCTCGAGGTGATCGAGTAACATGGTTCTGTGCTCCACGAGCTGAGATCGTGATTGAGCTATGATCAGCCAGTCGTCCAAATAGTTCAGCACTCGCATGCCCCTGAGTCTGAGGGGAGCGAGCGCTGCGTCCATGCACTTCGTAAATGTACGGGGTGCCAGGGACAAGCCGAATGGCAGGACTGTATACTGGTATGCCCGACCCTCGAAGGCGAATCTCAAGAATCGCCTGTGGCGTGACGCTATCTGTATTTGAAAATACGCGTCCTTTAGATCTATCGACATAAACCAGTCTTCTCGGCGAATGTGCGCGAGGATTTTGCTGGTCGTGAGCATTTTGAAACTGCGTTTCACTAAAGCTCTGTTTAGTCGTCTTAGATCTAGTATGGGTCTGATACCACCGTCCTTTTTGGGGACTAGGAAGTATCTGCTGTATAGCCCCCCTTCGCTTTGAGCTTGGGATACATGTTGTATCGCCCCTTTGCTCAACAGTTTTGATATTTCGGCGCGAAGTAGGTGTGCTACTTCTGAATTCACCGTAGTTTCGACGCGCGCTGTGAAGCGTGGAGGGCGTCGACAAAACTGTAGCGAGAAGCCTCTCTTTATAATGTCTAGCACCCAGTCCGAAACCCCTGGAAGCGCGGCCCATGCGTCTGCATGGCCGGCTAGGGGTTGGATGCGAAGCGCGCTCTGTTCGCTGTGCGACGGCGGCGCTTCGGGGTGCGCTAGCATAGGCGTTACGCCTGAGACATTTGAGGCGGGGAGCGCGCGTAATACAGCGGGCAAAACGCTCATCCTCGACCGCGCTACAGTGTTTATCTGAGCGGGGGAGGTCTGAGAAGGTCTCATGCAGCCTACAAGTGAACGTGGGCGGGGACCGGGCACGTTTACTGCTTTGGCCGCGCTGTCTGCTTGAACAGAGCGGGCGCGCACAGGTCCCGTTTTTACAGGGAGCCTGTGGCTTGCCAGACATAGTGTTTGTGGGCACTGGGAAGTGGGCACTTTGACTATGTTTGGGGCGCGATCGAACTGCGTCGATCTTATGAGTACGGGCCCTGTGTGCAGGGCTGTGCTTGTGTGTAGAGATGGGCACAGAGAAGTGGGCATCAACACTACATTTATAGCACCATCGGCCATGGCCGGGACACCAGAAAATACACTCTTTTCGGGATTTATCTGGGTAGCCGTAAAAACGGCTTTTGTGTGCAGGCAAGCGGGCAGCTGTGCGGGCTTGTGCTCTGCTGAGAACGCTGAAGCAGTCGCAATTCCTGGGACTGAGACAGCGGTGCGCTTTGGTGAGGGCCCGGTCGCAACGGGGCTTACACACCTGCGCTTTCCTAGGCGTGCTAGGATTTCTTTGGGGCTTCCGGCTTCAACACAACCCTTGGTCGCGGCCCGCGGTGAGTGGGGCGGCGGCTAGTAGAGCGAGAGCGAGGGCGTGAGCTGCGCTGCTGTCGCTGTGAGGGGGCGGCCGAAGGCGGGGGCTGAGGCTGTGAGCTCCGAGGGGCCTGTTTCTCACGGCCCGCTGCAGAACTGGGGCGCTTCGGCAGGAAGTGCTTGAACGCCTGTGACGCTTTTTGGGCTTCGGAAAATCTCTCCACGAGCTCGGAGAGAGAAGATCCAAAAAGGCCAGCGGAGGATAGCGGGGCGTCGAGGAACGCGTTGCGCTCTGCATCAGCCATCTCCGTGAGCGTCAGCCACAAATGCCTCTCGGCTACGGTAGCGGAAGCCATACAGCGTCCCATGGCTTGTGCTGCAGCCTTGGTAGCGCGGAGGGAAAGATCCGACGCGCTTCTCAGGTCCGCGATGTAGATAGCTTCAGGTCCTATCTCGTCCAGTTTGCGGAGGAGATCGCCTTGGAAAACCTGAAGCGTGGCCATGGTGTGGAGAGCCGATGCCGCCTGCCCAGCGGCGGAGAAGATCCGCGCGAGCATCGACGACGTCATGCGGCAGGCTTTTGACGGCAGCGCAGGCTTAGTCCGCCGTCCAGCAGAGGGCGGGCAAAGGTGGGCTGCTATCGCCTGTTCCACCGGCGGCAGAGTGAGGTAGCCTCGGTCCTGAGCATTATCCAGGGAGGAAAATGCTGGGGATACAGACGAACGTGTTCGTGCAGAAAAGGGAGCGTTCCAGGCCTTCGCCACTTCTTCATGAAGCTCAGGAAGAAACGGAGCGGGCTTAGACACAGGAGAAGTGCGCTCACCAGGGAGGAAGCTACCATCAAGCCGGGTGCGCGAGGGGAGTTCCGGTGCAGACCACTCGAGGCCGAGGCTCGCCGCGGCCAACGCGAGTACTCGCATGAGCTCCCTCTCGATGCTAGCTCTAGCCGACGGCTTTCGGGCAGGAGGCGTGAGATCCGCAGAGCTCGCCCAGTCTTCACTGCCTGAAGCTAGCAGAGAGCAGGAATCCTTTTCGACCGACTCGACTTCAGAAACAACTTCCTCAGATGAAGCGGCGGCAGACTGCGGGCGCTGAGCATCAGGAAGTGCTTCGGGGGAAGCCGGTGAAGCTGGCGGGCGAGCCGGCGAGCTTTGTCGGGAAGAGGTGGGTTCCGGGGCCCGCTGCGAGCGGCGCTTCTTACGGCGCGGCACCGCGGCGGGGGGCGCAGGCTCGGAGAACTGTGCCAGGCGAGTCCGCAGAGTCACCATCGGCAAAAGCTCGCAGTGAGGGCAGCCGCCGTCAGCGAGCGCGAGCGCTGCGTGATCTTCGCCCAGACAGGAGACGCAAATAACATGGCGGTCTCCCTCGGTGAGCGGGGCTCGGCACGAGCCACAGGATGGCATCTTGAAAAAGACGCGGCTCTTTTAGGGGTGAGTGTTCGGGGAACACTGCACACACACACACAGAACAGAGCAGATAAAGGATATGAAGCGCCGGAAAGCGCAGCAGGTACGGCAGTAGAAGGCGGCGAAGGCCAGCGGCTTCAAGGGCTCGTCCCGCTGAAAAGCTTGCCTCGACGACGCTTGCTTCTCCGTGATCCAGCGATGCGTGAGCTTCGCTGAAGAGATGAAAATCAGTTGAATCAGCCTACTCGAGCTCCTTTTATAGGGGATGGCCACACCCGTTTCGGCGGGATGTGACGAGGAGCGCGCGAAGCACTCTCATTGGTCTGATGTTGCATCAGCCCTCGCTCGATAGGCTCATGCAGTTGCCGCAGAACAGCCAATGAGTGAGCGAGCCGTCTCGCCATGGCTGTGCACTGCCGCAATGCGTTTTACAAATATGAAAATTAAGGATAATTTTGCTTCAGTATTTCGTGAAAAGAGACTTTTCCCGCAGCGTTCTACGAACGCAGTACGAGAGAACTCTCGTAAGAGAACTTCATATTTCTAACTACTGCCACAACACAGTGGTCACTGATATCATTTGCGAATACAGAAACTGAAGAGTATTTATGTGGGGCATATGTAATGACAAGATTTTTCCAGCGATTTCGAGTTAGGCCTAGTGGGTGAGTCTACCAATTAAAAAAGATTTAGATTATCACAAAACATGTTAAAATTATCGGATATTGTATGCATCCAATTTAAGTTAAAATCACCTAATAAGATCAGTTCCTTATAATTCAAAAACGACAACTAATTCATTACTGAATGTAAAACACAACTATTTGCCGACGGAGGTCTATAACAACCACCCCACCCCCCACCCCCCACCCCTCACCCCTCACCCCTCACCCCCCACCCCTCACCCCTCACCCCCCACCCCTCACCCCTCACCCCTCACCCCTCACCCCTTTTTGGTCTATCAGCTCTAAAAACCTTACATATACATATTGCTGTGATTTTCTTTTGGTTCACTTTTGTTTTTACCAGTGAAAATTGTGACCGATGGATGTCATACAGTATGTTATCATTATTCCAATGCATTTTTAGCTTGCATCTTGAGACATGAAGTGATTGAGGGTTGTGGCGCAGTGGCCCGTGCCCTTGCAGAGTGCGCTGGCAGCCTGACACCTGGCACAGCTGTGGGAACAGATTAGCCGGGCATATGCTGCCTTCTGCATTCTGGAAAACACATCTTGGGACTGGCAATAAAAGTGGCAAGTAATTTACCTTCCCCGAGTCCCTGTCCTATTTACCCAGAGAGTTAGGCCGTGCCAGACCCAGTCCAGGATACGATTAATGGAAAATCTTTATGAACAGTAAAGTGTAATCTTGTGTTAATGGATAAACAGGTTCTGTTATGACCACTGCAAACATTAAAGATGCTCGTCCTTGCCTGTTGTGCTGCGGTCAATAGCTTTGGTTCTAGTAGAAAATTCTTATTGCATGATAAAGGAGAGTCTAATCGTACATCTGCACTTCGATGCAATAAATAGTTCATTTATATTTCATCTGCTTCAGCCATCAGACCTCACGCAGGGAATGATGCATCCGGTCCTGAGACTCATTATTGCCGTGACTTTTAGCAGGTGTAAAGGTGACGATGATTCTGCATCGCAGACGTCGCTGCTGCTCGCTACAGTCATTTATCACGCGTGTGATGTCAACCCGTATGGATTTCTAATACAGCCTTATGAGAGCTAGAGAAAGGTAATATGCTGTTGGTGTACAAACTGATCCTGAAGGTGTTGTCTGGGTGTTTTGTGCAGGACGTCTCTCTTTGCAAATGGCTATAAAACACTCTCCCCAAGCACGGATTCTCACTGCATGTGCTTCACAGTAACAAACAGGAAAATAACGATCAGTGATGGAAACTTCATTTAATATGAGACAAATTCAAATTCTGCTGTGAAGCACCTCGACAGAAGATTATAGTTATTGAACTCAATTAAGATGAAAAATAACACTGTAAAATTCATCAGTTATGATAATTCAATGACTGTGTCGATGTTGCAAAATCTGTCTATTATGAAGGCATTAGCATTAATATTTGTCATCATTGAAATGACTGGAATAACGTGAACATGTTGATTAGAAGAGGGTTTCCACACAGTAGACACAGAGTATTTTAGCCTGTAAATGTAATGTCACATTTGGTTTTGGTTTCTGTTTGGTTTTGATAGACTCTTAGTTTGTATATCACTGTTTCCTTGGCTGTCATGGTTTCATTTAGTTGCCACGGTTACTCATTGTTTGACTGATTACTTCCACCTGCTCCTTGTTTAGTTCTCGTTATCTTGGGTATTTAAAGCCTCAGTTTGTTCTGTTCCTGGTCTTGTGCTGTTTATGCTGCCAAGTGTTTTCTCTGTTTATTCTTTGTTGTTTCCCAAGTTGGTTTAAATATGTTAAAAGTTTTGCAATTAAATCCTTTTCTCATCTTGCTTACATTTTTATATTAAATGCAATTAGTTTATCTTAATAGTGCTTTTTTAAAGTCCCCCTGTGGTGGAAATCCAGCTTTTAATGTTGTTTCTATGTCTGTGTGGTGTTTTTAATATGCTTTAAAACAAACCATGTGTAAATTCATAAGTCGACACCATTGCTGAGTATTTCCTCCTTAAAACTGCAGTGAACCAAAGACAGTCTCAAAAACACGCTTTGAAATCGCTGGTGTTTCTGACGTCACAAACTACCTTGTAACCAATCAGATCAACGTGTGATCGTCAACCGGTGGATCTCTGAGCTGAATGAGTGGAGGCGGGGCTCATTTGCATATTCATAGAACCACGTATACTAAATGAGGCAAGGGTGTCAAGTTATACATAAGATATTTTAGGGGATGAATTTTTTAAAGGAAAAAAATTAAATATGTAATTTTGGTGATCAAAGATGAGTTTTAAGTGATAAATGATTGACTACAGGGGGACTTTAAAAACCACTTAAGTAGGACTTAAGTACATCTTTATATGTAATTTAATTTCGATTGTCTGTGAAATATGGTTAAAGTGTACTGCTGAATGAAAAGCATTTGTGGTAAATTAAAAATATGTTAATGTAATTTCTATTGAAACTTGTATGTCATGTGCTTCAATAAATTTGCATTGACACCTTTATAATAATGGAGTTGCAATTTGATGCATTTAACAAATAATTTATTTTTCACCAGGGCCTACGTTGTTGGCATTACATTTAATGCATAGCTGATGTATCCCATGCGTACAGAAAACAATGTGCACAGTCTGCATACTATCTACAGTATTAGTGAGAGTAGGATAGTGTGCTATTCTGAACATCGGCACTGTGTCTGAGGGAAAAAATGGGGTGACAAATGAGCTTGACTTTAGGTGGAAAATAGCAACAGATTTTGGTAAAAGTTTATGGACAAATCTCTCTGAAGATGAGAACAGCATATAACCTATTATTTGCAACAGTGATAACTTGATTCCCAGAAGATGCCAGGTCCTGAAGGGTCAAACTGAGCATGATGTTCTCAAAGTTGAGACTAATGTGCTAAAAACGGTTTGAGTCAACCTGAAGGGAAGTGTACCAAACCAGACTGTGTGTGGACGTCTGCATAAGGTCAGGGGTCATTTCAGACCGAATCAGCACTGATAGTTTGTCAATTTAGTGAAAAGTATCCTCATAAAGTCCTTTAAAAGCAAACACTGAAGTGTTTTTTTTTTTTTTCAAACAGCACGTGGATTATAGCAGACAGATGCAAATAAATGCAAATAAAGCTGGTAGTTTATTTAAATTGAAAATATTATGACCAAAGGTTAACAACATTCAAATCTGACGGCGGTGTGAAATATTACTTTTCTAGATAAGCCCAGAATCCTAATGTTGAATCACTCATGATACATGTTATGACAAATCATTTTTATGTTAATCAGTCAGTAATTATACAGTAGTGCTTTTGTAAATCTTCATGCCTGCATATGAAATCACTCTCTGTGGCTCTGCGATGCGATTCACTTCTCTGAAATAATTTTCTTTATGTGGGTAACGTGTGGAAATGGCACATTAGACTTTTTAGATGATGTGAAATTCAACCCAGACTCATTATAAAAAGTGCCTCATCCAAAAAAAAATTTTTGTGCAAAACTTTACAAACGTACACACAGTTTACTGCAGTTTCCAGCTGAAATGAACACTATTGGCCAGTGGCGGCGCTAGGGCGGGGCTTGCTAGAACAGAAATTTGCATAGCACTGGGACAGCCATAAAATATATAAACGTCAAATAATATAGATTTTAATATAAATTCTGGCACTTTGTTAGCCTAGCCTAGTGGTGATGAAAAAGAGAAAGTGTGTTTTCGATCTAAACATAATGCATTAAACAGACATCTTAACTGATGCGCCTCATCTTCTTTTTTCAGTTTCAGCGCACTTTAAAACGTTGTATCAAGTTAAAAGTTCAACTTTTAAAAACACTCCTCGACACCCTGCGCTCTTTTTCCCTTTTCTTCCCTTTTTTAAAAGCACACTGCGGTTTTTAAGTCCTCATTATCTGTTTCGGCCAGTAGGTGGGGCTGTCAGTCGGCAGATTTCAATAAACCGTTATTGATTTAAAGAGCTGATGAGGAAATAATAAAGATGATCAGCTAAATTGATAACATATGCTTAATAATGGTGCACACTTTACAATTTGACCGTATAAATGTACAGTTTTAAGGTAAAATGGAAAATGTAAATGCAGGATATTGAAGTTATTAATGCACATTATTTACGGCACGTCCCTTTTCAGACTTTCTAACGCCGATTCATCATCTTTCAATCGACGAAATCAAGCTCCACCAAGCCAACAGGGTAACACACTGATCCTGACGAAGTGTGTGTTGGTGTGAATGGCCTTAACAGGTCATCAGATGAATATCTTTCTAAAGTGACTGTTAAAGGACATTAAACGAGCTCAAGCCGCAGCTACATTAGCACTTAAAACATCATTAAGCTAACAACATGCCATTCTGCTCTGATTAAAGCACCTGTGTTCATGGCTATCCTCTATTTTTTGATGAGTGTTCGTAATAGTATGATCATGTTACTGCACACTTTGATCTTATGAACCTCATAAAACACTCCAGACGATGAATCCTCTGAAGATACTCCCACTGGCCAGTCTTTAATAATGTGCACTAATGTATGTAACGGTAATTTGAGCACAGCACAGACTTTGATATTGAAAGGAGATAGTTAAAGGGATAAGTCACTCAAAAATGTAAATGATTTACTCAAACTTGTGTCGTTTTAAAATTTTATAACTTTCCTTCTTCAGTGGGATTGAAAAGGAGATATTTTATATAAAATACTAGGTGCACTTTTCCATCCAACTACCACTGTTTGAAGAATTCATCTTCCAGAATCTGACAGTAAGTTTTGGGAGTTCATTTTTAGTCCATCTCTGCAAAACGGACTTCAGGGTAGGAGATGGACTACAAATGAACTCCCAAAACTTACTGTCAGATTCTGGAAGATGAATTCTTCAAACGGTGGTAGAAGAGGATGTGGTGCTGGTCCTTCAAGAGTCACTCTCAACCTGTCTGTCTATAAAGCGTATAAAAAACAGTCTTCATGTATTTTACTACACTTCAGCTTGTGATTCTTATTAAGTGGGGGTCATTTTTAGGATTCTTTACCTAACCCAAGTC
Organism: Abramis brama; assembly: GCF_963993115.1. Taxonomy (NCBI): domain Eukaryota; kingdom Metazoa; phylum Chordata; class Actinopteri; order Cypriniformes; family Leuciscidae; genus Abramis; species Abramis brama. The sequence continues at coordinate 2,062,094 of NC_139977.1, forward strand.
TCTGAGATCCTGACACCTTGCTCTTCTGGAGACTCCAGGTTCTGGAAAATGGTGGCGCTGGAGACTAAAGGGTTCCTGATGGTTTCACACTTAATTCTTCACCTTAATTCTTCATTCTTTTGCAGTTAACATGTGTCTTTTCTTCTCCACCTGTTTTTGTCTGACCCTGCTGACCCAATGAGCATTTCACTGTCCAATGGTCATGCCTTAACTGCAATCTCTAGTATTGCATCCTTCTCATGGGCATTTAATAATTTTTGACAGTATAGTTAAATCTCTTTTTTGGCTTATTTTATTTGTAAAAGAAAACGTGCGTTATAAGGCGTTTTTCATTTCCAGCCTTCATGAACAATTATATATCACTTATAAATGATTAAATACAAAATGAATAGTAGTTATTAAGATTAATATGGTTTGGAATTGGCAAAATGTGCCTGGGAATAAAATATGATCAGAAAATCAACGTGCCTAATAATTCTGCATGCACTGTATATATTTATATATATTATATAGGTTAGGGCTGGGAATCGATTAAAAAAAATATTATATAGGCCATTATGGATGAGTGTTTGAACTGTACCTGACATGGATAGAATTGGAACAAAACTACTTGTAATTATGAATGAACTGTGTAAAATATTAACTTTTTATAGAAAATATTGATCATACGTTATTTTGCAGACAGTTAAAAGAAATAGTTTTTGTGTCGTAATGTAAAAGCAAACATTATTCCAACTGTACTCAGTCTGCACTATGAAATGAGCACTAGCGTAGTAATATCAGCGTTTGACTAACAAACACCACTAACATGGCAGTGATTGAAGAGCAGTGATTTGTAAGAAGGGTTTTTATCACGTGACTCATTAACAGACAGAGACTGGATTCTTGCTTCATTTCTGGCTCCACACTTAACCAAATGCTCACGAACTGCTGTGTATTCTGTTCTCCAGGCCTCTCTCTCACCTCACTATCGATCTCATGTCAATACACAAGTGATGTAATTGGGTCTTTTGTGGATGGGTGTAAGTTTAATTATGTTGACTGTCCCGATAAATTTTGGGCTGAGATGACAGACCTTTCCAGACGTCGCTTGACGAAGCATTAGGAAATGGCGTAAAGATTTGAGACGATGGGGAAACTGTTATTGTTATTATGATGATTTTCATATTGAGGTTTGCTGAGTAATTCAATGAAAATTCTTTGGTAAAAGAGACAAGTGGAGCGCTTGCCTCTGGGTGAGCAGGCGTGTTTTATACTGAGAGAGACGTTTTATTTCTCCAGAGGGAACAGCCATTAAATTGAAACACTGTTCATCTGACACTGAAAGCCATTCACGTCTCATCGCCCATAAATAGACTACTTTGCACAATTTTATCTCTTGTGTATTCCTCTTTTCTGACCTGATCTGAAGTGTGAGCCCATATTAGCAGTGTTGGTATATATGTGCAGTGTTAGAAAATGTCAACATGCTGTTCATGTTTGACTAACTGTCAGATAGCTTTATGATTTAGGTTACTGTTGAACATCACCAGTTCACACAGTCATTTGTCAGCATTAATGTTACAGCAATAATAGCACATAATAGATTTGAATTGTCTTTTTAAGCCTTGCCAATTTAAACATTCAAGTGCAAGAAGACATGAAAGAAAGCTCAGTTTAGTATTTGCACGCTGTCTGAGTTCGTGACTTTCTGCGCTCGCTCCGAAAGCTTCTCACACAGCGCACGAGTACGAAATGAGTTCTCTTTCGCGTCTTCTTGCACTTGAATGTTTAAATTGGCAAGGCTTAAAAACACGTGCAAATGATAGACGATCGGGATATTGACAGTAGTCCCTTTAACTGTCTTTAAGCGCGCCTGTATCCGCCATATTCAGCACTGAATGAATGACAGGCTCCCCGCTGTAACATCTATTGGAGAAGACTGATGATAAGATTACAAGTTAATCAGATATTATTAAATAATGAAAAAAGATCAAATCATGGCTTTTGAGGAAACAATCAGTTGTGTTGTTGTTGTTTGTTTTTTGCCCAGCCCTAATCATCATTGAGTGGTGGAACTGTTCTGGGGTGTGCACTTGACCTTTCACCTCCGTGTCCTGGTCAAAAAGCCTCCTCAGAAGTGTGTGTTTCCAAAGCGGAGCAGATCCACCACAATCCAGCTCTGAAACACACACCTTACACCATGAATGATGAAGGATGTCTGCTACACATGAAGAGAGCTGTCTGTCTGCTTCATTTCAGAGCCCTAAAATTCATGAAAAAATAAAACACTTTTCATTAATAGAATGAAATATTTGAGATTTATCAGGTGCCTCCTAAAACAACAAAAAATATTTCATCAAAATACAAGGTTACACTTGGGGGGCATCAGAATAAAGAGTTAGCAGATAATAAGCACAGTCTACTAATACTCTAATGAGAGTGAATTGACATGTAGTTACTTATAGTTAGCAGAATGTCTAAAGTGGACCATCGAAATAAAGTGTTACCAAATCCAATGAAGGAAGATCCTTTTTGGCAGCCAAACCTTCATCCTCTGGATAAAACCGAGTCCTGTGTTAAAATGGTGTGTGAATGCAGTTGGTGACTGTCAAGCTTAATAAAAAGACCTTGATGCCACGAGGAGCTTCTCCACAGTGTTCGAGATGATCCGGAGAGTTCCAGCAGAGGTGAAGCGAGGAGACGTTCATCTGTCTCCTGAAATCTCTCATTCATCGCTCGCCGCTCTCAGAGGACAGCCTCACCTGAGCATGATGTCATTCAAAGGTGACAGCATGGAGAATTACCTGGGAAAATATGATATTTATATGGATGAGTTCCTGTGTGACTGACAGTGTCATTTAGAGGGAGTCGGCACACACTGTGTGTTTACATTTGCACACTTCTCTTGATATGAGCCAATCAGGATTTTGAAAATAAGAAATTTGACCAAACATGCTGAGCAAAGTCACCAGAATATGATGTGGGAAATAATCTGTAGAGAAAATGGCTGGAAATTACTTTCAGTTGAAGTTTACAGATTTCCTTCAACCCTAAAGCACAGCACAATCCACTGCATAATGCAAAACACCGGTAAAAACAAATCAGTATAGAAATACAGTGTATACACTTTAACGTTAGTGAAATGAATTAACCTGCACTGAAAAGGCATCTCAAACCTCCAGGCAGATTTGAACAACAAACAGACTATACTGTCAGTAGCCGCGTTTCCATTACAGATTCGTGCAAAACTATTGCAATATTTTCTAAATGTCGATAAAAAACGATTGCAAAATGACAGCGTTTCCATTAACTGATGTTATGCGACTAAAACTTCATTTTTTCCTTTTCCGATTCATGATAAGTCATTTCAATAATCATGGGAACGGATGTTTGTATGTTTACATATATCTCAGCCGCCGCTGCACTAGACATTATATTTAATGGAAGGAGATGTGTGTGTGTTTTCCAAGCATTAATGGCAAGGAAAGGCCGTTATACTGAGAGCGGCTCATATGAGGAGTTTCTGGGCGTTTCTCCCTCAAATCTGCTTCAAGATCTTGATTGTGGCGTTTCTTAGTGGTTTAGAGTCCAGTATTCCCGTAATTATTTTGTCTTTTATGAGTTTAATGAAGAACTCTGTCTCGTCTTCTGTCCAAACACACCTCGTCATCTACGGCAGGGGACTGTAAATGTGCAAAAACTGTTTCCATTGCATTTGAGAAATATTCCTTTTTCAAATTGCCTGAAAAACGTTTTCCGATATATGGGAGTTTTTGCAAAATTGACGTGTTTCCATTGGGCGTATTTTCAATTCACAATTTTAATTTGTGCAATTTGAAGGGTAATGGAAACATGGCTAATGACAGCAGTTAGAAACACGCACGAGCAAACTCTGCTGAAAGAGATCATGTCACTCTTGGTTATAATGCAGGATGAATATTTAGAAGAATCCTTAAACGCTAACAGAGTGTGTCCTTATTCAGACTGGAAGAAAACACAGTCCAGGTCCCAGAGCAGTTCCTCAGAAATAGAGCACACACAGCTATCTAATCGAGAAGTGTGTTGTTTGATGCTCAAGGACAGCATCACCTCCACCCATATTGAAGAGTTTAATTGAGAGCACCATTTAAGAAAGTCAGAGAGCTTCGGCAATGTCAACACACGGCTATGTCAAACACAGCACACAATCCCAGGCGTCTCCTTCCCATCAGGAACAGCATGATAAGTTGTTTGTTTCCAACTTTTGTCCCAAGCACAGTTTTGATGCAAATGTCTCCGAGCACGAGGTGAGAGGACTTGTCAAAGTCACAGGAGAAAGTGGGGTTATCATAAAATACAAACACGCAGACCACAAGGGCAATTACTGCCCTAATATACCACTTTCCCCTCAAGACACACATAACCTCAACACTAGATGATTGCCAGCGCAATATGAAGCCAACCATCTCGAAGTCACCTTTCCATGATGAAAAGAAAACAAAGTCAATGGTGAGAGCACAAAATACTCTATAAGATTTTGAAGCTATGAGGTGCAATAATTCAAAATATAAATAATTTTGTGTGATCAGCTGTATATTGCTTTTGCTATCAAATCTGTGACCAACTGATGTAGTCATTGGGAAAAAAAACATGATGATAATGTAATCTGTATTCATGTTTATTTTCATGTGCATAGTGCTGTTATTTTAACCCTCTGAGGGTTGTTCCATAAAAGACGCTTAGAAAAGCAACTTATTAACAAATAAGTTGGGGCTAAAGTGGTTCCATAAAAGGTCATTGAAGTTCACGCAACCTCACTAATTTGATCCAGGTTTATCAAGTCTAGATAATTGCGTGTGCACGCGTTTCTGAAGCAGCCCTAGAGGTCGATCGTGGATCAAATCGATCCACCATCAAACGGCGTATATTTTGTGCTGTTTTATGCGTTTGTGACATGTTTTTTTTCCCCTCAGTGCAAAACTTACATTTTACAGTTATATTCTCCAGCTGTAAATGTTAGAAAGTCATGCAAATGTATCCATTTTGCTGCTAATCTTCATATTGAACGAGCGCTGCTGCGCGCATGCGCGCCAAATAGGAGCGCAATAATTCTTACTAAAATATACATTTTGCTTGGAAAATTAATATGCAATATTTTATAACACTAGAAATATCTTCTAATTATAATAATTTATCTTTAGGATGTTGGATAAGTTGCAGTGAACTTCTAGCGAACAGAAGTACTTCAGTGAACAGAAGTAGCCTAATTCAGGGAAGTTTATTTTAAGAAACTAAATAAATAAAGATACAAAATATAGTTTTGGGTATAGGACCTATGCTACTTAATAAAGATGATGTATACTTATTTAGAATGCTGAGAATTACAGCTTTTAATGCAATAATTTTTTGGAGAAAGCAAGAATCCCCAGTTTTAAATGAGTAGATTTAGTTTCTAAAGTACATTATGGAGAGGATAACATGAAATTAAGAGCAAATGTATACAATTTGAAAAGATATGTGCAACTCTAAAATCAAAGAATATTCCATAAAATAAAGGAATATATATTAGCCTACATTAACTACATTTTTATATAACCCTCCCTCCCTTTTATTTCTAGGCTAGTTATTTGTTATTTTATTTATTTGCTTATTTAATATTGAATATTTGATATTCAAATAATATTACTTGAATAACTATTAGGAATTATGTGTCATTATAAGAGTTTGATATAAATATGTGAATGTTAAATTTTTATTAATATTTATTTATTGTTTTTTGTCTTTTCCCCCTTAAATCATACACTGTAAAAAAAAAATTACATCCCCAAGTCAAAAATTTCAAGTGATCGATAACATCTAAATTTTTAAATTAGTCTGACGTATTATTTCTCATTGAGCCAATGTTAACAGACTATTGCAACAAGAATTTCACTTGGGCCAATTGAAAAATGTAGATGTTATCGGTCACTTGAAATTTTTGATTTGGGAGGGTTAGAAATTTTTTACAGTGTATGTAAAAGTGTCTAACTATGTACTTTTTGGTTATTGTTCTAATCATGTGTGTTGGTGGGTATTATCACAAAAGAAAAAAAGTAGAACGAAAAATAAGGAATATTTATTGGGGGAAAATATGATGTCTTTAAAGGAACTGTCAATTTGTATAATTGTGTTAAATGTGTTTGAATTGAAAGACATAAAGTACATTTTATATATATATATGCTAAAATATTTGTTGTTTGGACATTAGATGTGCCTTATTTAGAATTTTAAACCTACAAGTGTATTTTTATGATAGCAATAACTGTAAAGGGACTATTGTAATGGGGTAAATCAAATGTAGGCTAATATACTGTCAATTACTAAGCTCAGATTCATCTTACCAGTTAAAATTCATACTGTGATTTTGTAATTATTTATTTTTAATTTTGTGATTTTAACTTCTGCTTTACAAAGCTTTTTTTTAGATTGTGTTCTAATGTTCTTCTAATAATCATAAACATGCACTACAGCTGCCAAACAAAACCAGAGAGAAATGTATTCATAAATCTTTAAAACAATCTAATTAAATCTTGGGCACAAAACATTCAGCCAGTAAAAAAAGAAAACCTGTAGTATATATATTGTATTTAGGCCTATCTATCTATATATCTATATATATATATCTATATATATATATATATATATATATATATATATATATATATATATATATACAGTATATATATATGTCTATATTGTCTAATTTATCATTGTAGCCTTATTTAAGTTGATTTTCTGTATACTGTGTATTTATTTTTGGACTAATAATGGTTAATAAAGTCCAATAATGGTGAGAGAGTGTCAGTGGTAATATCATTGTGTTCTTGTCGGTCAGTGTTAGAGGATCTGTGTAACAGCTGAGGCTTAGCCTGACAGTTAGCCTGCCCTGGACCAGGCTAGTTTCCCACCATAAGTTGCCAGGGTAACTGAGTTTTAACTATTTTTGCTTTATGAAACAGAATCCACCGACAATAAGTCTGACTAACCAAAATAAGCCTGGCTTGTATTCTAATCTTGTTTTATGGAACAACCCTCTGGTGCTCTTCGGTCCAAAAATATTTACCTTTTATTTTTTTGTTGAATTTTTTACTTCATCGGAATGGTACGAAACTTGGTAAAGGTCATACATGATTTGAACAGGTTAAATGGTCCTGAAAATAGTCACTTGTATTGTTCGCCAGTCAAAAACGCCAGCGCATTGGAAATTAATGGGAGACGAATTTCATCTAGTGAAAACTTTTCGGTACACAGCTTGTTTAGATATATATATATATATATATATATATATATATATATATATATATATATATATATATATATATAAATTTGAAAATAGTATTTTTTTTTGTCCTTTAGTCATACTAAATACTAATAACAAAGCAGATAATAATACGAGATTTAAGATAGATATGTACGTTAAAAAATTAAGAAAAGCATATATGCATGCATACAGAATTGTTGTATATATGTATTTTTAATTAACTTACTGCATATGGTCACTACTTATACCATCGAAAAGAAATCGTCATCTAGATATGCATCTATACAAATTTATATTTATGTATATGAATATATGTGTATTCTATACAAATCTTCAGATATATCCAGAAGATATATATATATATATATTTATGACAATAATGCATGGCTTTATAGGTAGCATATATGGCATTATCACTTTTGATATCAGGCAATATATGTCATATACCATATTACATGCTTAGAAATTAAATTGTAATATTGCACATGATGAGGTAATATCTTGAGTTGTTATAGTCTATATTGCAGAAGCAGCAGGTATGAGGAGAGAAACAGATACGTTTGAAGAATGGCCACACACACTCCTGGATCAGAGAGCAATGACAGATTTGTCCCAATAAAAGGCTTGAGCACTCCAGGAAAGCATTGTGTTATCGCTTTCATTCCCTGCAGTCTTCTCATGCTTTCACGGCTCCGTTCTGCTCTGAGTGCTGGATGCAACACAGACAGTGTTTGAAGAACAAACAGATCCCTTCCTCCTCTTATCTCTAAATGTCTTTTTAAACACATCACAGCTCCTCATAGGCTTTTAATGCAGCAGTAAATGCTTCACTGTAGCAGTCAGGCTGAAAAACAAGCAGCAGCAGATAACAGTCCCACAAAACCTCACAATATTACCTCATTTCTAAAACTATTGAGCACTTTTCTTTATGCATGTTAGACATACTGAAGGTGTGTTATTTTGTTTGATGTTACAACACTTTCTTTGGCCAGTAAACAACACGCTTGATCCCAGAAAACACAAACCTAACCACTATTTTCACTAAGAATATTTGAGCATTTCTGTCAGATGTTTCAAATCAGAACTAGCAATGAATCATTCTCAAATTAATCAATCTTTCGAGTAATTTTCGGTGAATTGGCCAAAAATAATTGATTTGTGATTCGGTTCAATTCATTCAGACCGTTCTCTTACTAAATAATTTTGAGCAGTTACTCAGTCAGTATCGGGATACTTAATGAAACTGAGAACAAACAGAATACTGGATGAAGTGGATATTTATTACGATCAATTGAAATTTAAACCCAGTGACCGCTCATATGGCAGTTAGCCAGAAAGCATGATTTATAGTTAAAAATGTAGTTATATAAGCAACCAGACAGCAACATAGTGTCGGCCCTAGTGGATTCCACGTGTACCAGATGTGGGCCGGATCTGGGCCGACACTATGTTGCTGTCTGGTTTCTCACACACACTTAAGGCCTCTATATTTAATGGTGAAGTTCTTTTTCGTGTTTCACTTAGGGGTAAAAAGAAGTTGGAAATACATGACCAGCTGTTAACGACATATACTGTTAACGAACATCCAGACACCATACATTTTAGATGTTAACATACGTTTTAGATGTGCAGTGGTGTGAAGCGTGGGATGCAGTGGTGTAAAGCGTGGGATGCAGTGGGGTAAAGCGTGGGATGCAGTGATGTAAAGCGTGGGATGCAGTGGTGTAAAGCGTGGGATGCAGTGGGGTAAAGAGTGAGATGCAGTGGTGTAAAGCGTGGGATGCAGTGGGGTAAAGCGTGGGATGCAGTGATGTAAAGCGTGGGATGCAGTGGTGTAAAGCGTGGGATGCAGTGGGGTAAAGCGTGGGATGCAGTGGTGTAAAGCGTGGGATGCAGTGGTGTAAAGCGTGGGATGCAGTGGTGTAAAGCGTGGGATGCAGTGGTGTAAAGCGTGGGATGCAGTGGTGTAAAGCGTGGGATGCAGTGGGGTAAAGCGTGGGATGCAGTGATGTAAAGCGTGGGATGCAGTGGGGTAAAGCGTGGGATGCAGTGGTGTAAAGCGTGGGATGCAGTGGTGTAAAGCGTGGGATGCAGTGGTGTAAAGCGTGGGATGCAGTGGTGTAAAGCGTGGGATGCAGTGGTGTAAAGCGTGGGATGCAGTGGTGTAAAGTGTGGGATGCAGTGGTGTAAAGCGTGGGATGCAGTGATGTAAAGCGTGGGATGCAGTGATGTAAAGCGTGGGATGCAGTGGTGTAAAGCGTGGGATGCAGTGGTGTAAAGTGTGGGATGCAGTGGTGTAAAGCGTGGGATGCAGTGGTGTAAAGTGTGGGATGCAGTGGTGTAAAGCGTGGGATGCAGTGGGGTAAAGCGTGGGATGCAGTGATGTAAAGCGTGGGATGCAGTGGTGTAAAGCGTGGGGTGCAGTGGGGTAAAGCGTGGGATGCAGTGGGGTAAAGTGTGGGATGCAGTGGTGTAAAACGTCTGATGCAGTGGTGTAAAGTGTGGGATGCAGTGGTGTAAAGCGTGGGATGCAGTGGGGTAAAGCGTGGGATGCAGTGGTGTAAAGCGTGGGATGCAGTGGTGTAAAACATCTGATGCAGTGGTGTAAAGTGTGGGATGCAGTGGTGTAAAGCGTGGGGTGCAGTGGTGTAAAGCGTGGGATGCAGTGGTGTAAAGCGTCTGATGCAGTGGTGTAAAGCGTGGGGTGCAGTGGTGTAAAGTGTGGGATGCAGTGGTGTAAAGCGTCTGATGCAGTGGTGTAAAGCGTGGGATGCAGTGGTGTAAAGCGTGGGATGCAGTGGTGTAAAGCGTGGGATGCAGTGGTGTAAAGCGTGGGATGCAGTGGTGTGAAGCGTGGGATGCAGTGGTGTAAAGCGTGGGATGCAGTGATGTAAAGTGTGGGATGCAGTGGTGTAAAGCGTGGGGTGCAGTGGTGTAAAGCGTGGGATGCAGTGGTGTAAAGCGTGGGATGCAGTGGTGTAAAGCGTGGGGTGCAGTGGTGTAAAGCGTCTGATGCAGTGGTGTAAAGCGTGGGATGCAGTGGTGTAAAGCGTTGGAAGCAGTGGGATAAAGCGTGGGATGCAGTGGTGTAAAGCGTGGGATGCAGTGTTGTAAAGCATCACTTCTCAATCACGCTTCTCTGTCTGATGGACGAGTCTGGGTTTGGCTGTTGCCAGGAGAACGGTACTTGCCTGACTGCATTGTGCCAAGTGTAAAGTTTGGTGGAGGGGAGATTATGGTGCGGGGTTGTTTTTCAGGGGTTGGACATGGCTCCTTAGTTGCAGTGAAAGGAACTCTTAATGCTTCAGCATACCAAGACATTTTGGAAAATTTTGGACAATTTCATGCTCCCAACTTTGTGGGAACAGTTTGGGGATGTTCCTGTTCCAACATGACTGCGCACCAGTGCACAAAGCAAGGTCCATAAAGACATGGATGAGCGAGTTTGGTGTGGAGGAACTTGACTGGCCTGCAGAGCACCTTAACCCGATAGAACACCTTTGGGATGAATTAGAGCAGAGACTGGGAGCCAGACCTTCTCATCCAACATCAGTGCCTGACCTCACAAATGCACTTCATTAAGAATGGTCAAAAATTCCCATAAACACACTCCTAAACATTGTGGAAAGCCTTCCCAGAAGAGTATAGTGTATTTACAGCGTTAACTACTTTGCACAAGCTGATTGGTTCTTCAAGAAGTGTATTGTCCAGTAGTTACTGTACACATGCTCAAGAAAATTGGAAATAATTCTTACAAAGTTAAATGGAACATTTTTGGGGTTGTTTTTGCCAAAGTTTTCTCCCAGGGGCATAACCCTGGACTCTCCTAAACAATACGAAAAACAATTCATGAAACATTAGCAACTGTATGGCAAAGTCCTGGTATCCACCGCAACAGCCTATTAAAGACAGGGTCGGCAGTTTTTTTCTTAAAAAAAAATAATACTTTTTTTTAAAAACTTTATTTATATACCAATACATAATTAAAATGTAAGTACTCTGAAAAAGAGAGTATAAAAATCGAGTGTCTGTAGTCCTCTCAGGGTGCAATAAACACAGCTACTTATTCCATTCACTCCACCCCCCCCCCTCCCTTCTGGGCTCCTTCCAAAGCCACGCCCCCAAAACACATGACCGCGCGATGCCGACCGCTCAGCTGGAGAACGCGTTTGCCAGCGCCGAGCGGAGAGGAGCGCAGTGCATGTAGTGACATCATGTCAGAATCACATGTAATAAAATACCTAACTTTATCATTATAAATGTAAACAACTAACGTGGCTGTTAGTACTCACCATCAAGCTAGAATATCGATACTGGTAAAGTTTAAAATATATTGAGTTTGATTCGGTAACGAGCTAAAAACAGGTTGCATTGATACACGTTTTCCCATTACCATCAGTTCCACTGTGATGAAGGTGAATTTCGTGTAAGGTTCATAACATACTGTATATGGTGTTTTGCATGTAAGAGCTTCCACGATGAAAGCACTGTTGGCTCTGATGAGGACTAATGATACACTCACTCTGGAGACAAGTAGCCTACCTTTCTACCTTACTAGTTCCTTTTTTTGCCTTGTTTGCCTTCGCTGACTGTATATACAGGTACTGGGAATTTTGACTGCTCTTTCTCTGCCATAATTGTGATTCTTCCTAGCTTCCGTGCCTCTCTCCGTGCCTCTTCCTCTCCTCAAGTCAAACGGGTGCGCGCATGTGGGCAGCTCCTGTAGCGGCAGGGGTGGGAGCCATGGTAGCGAGGGAGAGTGACAATCGCCCAGCCAATCATTTCATTCGTTCCGAATGGAAATAAGTAGCTGTGTTTATTGCGCCCTGAGAGGACTAGAGACACTCGATTTTTATACTCTCTTTTTCAGAGTACTTACATTTTAATTATGTATTGGTATATAAAGAAAGTTTAAACAAATTTGGAAAAAAATTTTTTAGAAAAAAACTGCCGACCCTGCCTTTTTAACCACTTTTCTTTTTTTCTTTTTGACCGAAAAGTTCTACGTGTTTTTTTTTTTTTTTTCATTGGAATGGTATAAAACGTGGTAAAGGTTTTGGCACTTGCTATGTAAACACACAAAAAAAAATCATGAACATGATATGAAAAGGTTAAATGGTCCTGTAAAAAATAGTCACACTTGTGCTCCTCACAGTCAAAAATGAGCGCATTGGAAATGAATGAGATGAATTTTATCTGGTGAAAACTTTTGGTACTGCAGTCAGACAAAATCTGACTGAAAGCTCATTTTTTGAGATAATAATAATAATCTGCCAAGTTTCGTCTGTGAAAAGAGATCAAACTTAAGTCTGTGCTCTAAAGCATTCAAGATTTCTGAGTTTAATATTGGAAATTTAATTTTCAGATCTACGCTCAAAAAGTGAATAAATGGATTTAAATACAGCGTAAATATAATTTAAAAAAACTAAAATTACAAAATATTATAGTACATTCATTTCATTGGTCATTTTTGACCTTCAATTCGAGTTACACACAGAGTTTTGCAGTAGCAATGTCATTATGAAGGTCCACCGTCCTCTCTTTATGCTGATACGTGCAGCTTCATCAGGTTGAGATAAATCCACTGCAGTTCTTCTCCTCTCCTGCTGTGATCAAACAGGCTGATGAAGGCTTTAGAGAGATGCTCTGAAAGCGCATGAGGATCATCAGTTTAACTCACCCTCACCCGAGCTTCATCCATCACAGACACAATGCTCTGCCTCCAGTAATGATGTATGGCACAAGGGGTCACTGACAGGTCATCATGAGGGGGTCATCGATCAGTGGCAGGACACAGGCATTAGGACACACATGGCAGGTGAGCCTCAATCACTGGGAATAAAATTGACTATCTAGTCCAGGAATTTGTGTCTGCTCTTTCGGGAGTGAATGATTAGAACTGTCGAGTGTTAATTTGAAACACTTATATTCGCAACGCAAGCTACATTTAAATTTTTAAGCAGCTTGAAATGCAGCTTCCTCAACACCATTCATTTTGCATCATAAGTTAAAATACTCCTCCGCTTTACCAGAACGACTCATTTCAAAATGGGCTGTGTGGTTTACATGATTTTATTGATTTTTTTAAACACAGAACCAACGTCCGTTATTCAACCTATCAAAAGCTGTGTTTCCATCCAATTGCGAATTAAAATTATGCGCAAAATTGGAATATCGCACTTGCTAATAAAGCACTGTTTCTATCCTGTGTGCCGAAGAGAACAAAACCGTCACTTCCTGATGAACTGGCGCTGAAAGTTGCAGCATTAGCAGAAGCCACTGTTTAATCATTTTGTATACAATAAATGACTTGCATCTCAGAGCGCGCAGACGAAACGCAGTTAAACGCGTAATCTTGCAGTCAGAGGCGGATGCTGCAGTTTGAGAACACAGTCATGTAAGACCAGGACCTAAAACTGTTTTCTTGCCACACCTGCCAATGGCCGGTGACTTAAAGGTGGGGTATAGTGGAGCGGCTAAGTGCTTATGTTTGGCAGAATCGTTCAGTTTATGATACAAGCGTGAAAATTGGCATGAGCAGTCTCCATGGGTCACTTGACAAGAAAATTGTCCGAGCCACTTGAAATTTCAAGATGGCGGACATTTTTCAAGATGGCCGACACCTTAGTGGAGCAGTTAAGTGATATAGTGGTTTATTTGGTGATGCAAGCATGAAAATTGGCATGAGCAGTCTCTGTGGGTCACTTGACAATAAGCCACCTACAGCTACTTGAAATTTCAAGATGGCGGCCATTTTTCAAGATGGCCACCACCTTAGTGGAGCAATTAGGCTTAAGAAATCATTTAGTTGGTGATACAAGCATGAAAATTGCCATGAGCCTAATTGCTCCACTAAGGTGGTGGCCATCTTGAAAAATGGCCGCCATCTTGAAATTTCAAGTAGCTGTAGGTGGCTTATTGTCAAGTGACCCACAGAGACTGCTCATGCCAATTTTCATGCTTGTATCACCAAATAAACCACTATATCACTTAACTGCTCCACTAAGGTGTCGGCCATCTTGAAAAATGGCCGCCATCTTGAAATTTCAAGTAGCTGTGGGTGGCTTATTGTCTAGTGACCATCAGAGACTGCTCATGCCAATTTTCATGCTTGTATCACCAAATAAACCACTATATCACTTAACTGCTCCACTAAGGTGTCGGCCATCTTGAAAAATTAAAAATCGTGAAATTTCAAGTGGCTCGGACAATTTTCTTGTCAAGTGACCCATGGAGACTGCTCATGCAAATTTTCACGCTTGTATCATAAACTGAACGATTATATCACTTAGCCGCTCCACTAGTAAGCGATATTTGAAAAACGCTGTTTGAAAGTTAGTCGGACCGACACACGAACAAACAACACCAAACCTGTAGCCAATCAGCATTAGGCGTATGACGGAGGAAGAGAGAGAACAAGCAAGAGGGAGATTTGAAGAAAGACTGCAGAAATAGAGATGAGACACAATACAGAAGAGAAAAGCTCAGAAAGGGTTATGACCACATTAATATTAGGAAAGCTTTCCAGCGCTGGAGAGAGCTAAGTGGGAAGGCCTGGAAACACACGGATGTTGCTTTGATTCGGGTTTACACTGGGTTTGAATGTCATTGTTTGTCTGGAGCTGCTGTACTGTTGGCAACTAACAACCAACTCTTGTTTTAATTATACTGTGTACTGTATGTTCATTTTTTTTTAGGCAAGGCAAGGCAAGGCAAGTTTATTTATATAGCACATTTCATACACAGTGGCAATTCAAAGTGCTTTACATAGAAGAAATTAAAATAATAAAAAGAAATAAGAATAATTAAAACAGTTTAGAAAAATAAAAAATAAAATACAGTACAGTACAGTACAAACAGTCGGACGAACATTGGCACAGTGCTCATTCATTAAATGCATAGTTAAACAGATGTGTTTTTTAGCTTGTCATTCGTTCATCATCTGGCGACTGACACCGTTTCATAGTCTAGTGTCAATTATAGGCCCTGTGTAAGACTGTACTGGGAGGGAAATTATACTGAATCACTTTGATGACAGACTTTCCTCTGGCATTTCAGAACAACCAAAAGCACATTTCAAACGCTGTCCACTGGTTAGTCCAGTCCCATCGCAAAGTCACATGACTTTTTTGATGCACATCTAGGAATTTATTCGGTAAATGTGTTTCCATCATCATTTATGCGCATGTTTTCTTATCGGATAAAAGGTTTATCCGACTCAATTAAGTGCGTAATGTTTTATATAGATTTTTTTTTTTAATTTATGTGCATTTTGGCGTTTCCGTCCAGCGATTTATATGCAATATCCCAAAATGCACATAAACATAGGTGGTTGGAAACAAAGCTAATCATTTCCCACAGGGATCCTCTTCAAACTGCTCTGTTTATTACTCCTCCTGAGGCAGAGTTGAGAAAAGACGATTGCTGACGGAGCCAATTTACATCTGTGACCTTTAGGATTCACAAGAAGATAACAGAGCCATTCCACGTGCGAGGACAGTCTCTCTGTGAACTTCATCAGCAATTAAGATGAGTTGTATATTACAAGGACAGCTTCACGAGTGGGTTTGTTGATATTTTACTCTGGTGAATATGTTTTCCTCCAGTAAACTCACATGAGAGACAGCAGATAACAGTCGCTAGTGGAATTCACCAGTGGAATAACAGAATACAGAAACATAGAAACCTGTTCTGTCTCACGTTTGTCTCATGGTTAGTCCAATTAGAAATAGACAAAAGATCATCATAGTGGATTATAAAAGCTGATTAACATTCAAGTCCTTGATAGAGCACAGTTACACATTATTGCATCACTAGACAAAAGCACAATATTGACTACTAAGTGAGAAACGTAATGTCCAGCCATTTAGTTTATTTTTTGTCCGCATGACTTTGTCTTTTAAGGGTACCTACTGTTTCATTTCATAGGCGTCTCAATGTACACATGCACCCTACAAAACTCCTCTCCAAAAGCAATACAATTGCAATTTATGGGTGAATTAGAAGCTTTCCTGTCATAAGCAGAACTGTTCTGCAGTCAGTTCCTCATACAGGTCACATTAATGGCCATATTTTGCTCATAATGTTTTTCTGGTGGTGTTAGTACTCTCCATTTACAGTTCCTCAAAAACAAGACTGTATTTTAGATATGATGTTATTTCATATAAAATGTCATTAAAACTAGGCATTGATTTTTGTTCTTGTGGCATTATTGAGACGCTCCAGTAAATCCCACAGGCTCACTATTATATTTAAAATGTTCAGCACGAGGCAAAACTGTGCCAGCTGATACGACCAGAGCTTATGCCCAAAATATTCTATCGTCTCCTTGCATGTTTCTCACTTTTCGAATTACTATATAACACTTTTTTTTCCCTTCTCAGTTCAGTAAGCATATAAGCTTCTTGAAATGCACAAATCACTGGTGTATGCTTGCTAAATGTCACAAAATGCAACCTTAAAAAATATTACCACAAAACACTGTGACCCATTCTCCAATGTAATTTAATAACGATGAGCTTAACAGAGGCTTAATAGCAAGGGCTGTTTAATGAACATGGGGATTTAGTTTGGAGTTCACAACCGCCTTACATAGTGGTGTTACTAAACCCTTGAGCGAATGAAGCGATGGTTTTTATTTCCTTCCAGAGTATCTGCGAGTTTCAGTTTGGAGAAAGCCAAAGAACACCATTGCTGCCAACTGTTAAACACGGTGGGAATCAATGACACTAAGCTGTCATCTTTTGGGACTCATTAAGTTTAACGGTTACTCTGCATGCTGTATAACAGAGAAGTTAAACGACTCTAAGAACATCTGCTGAAGAAGGTGGATTTTCTTATAGTTCTTCAGCTGTGGAATCGCCCGTCTGCGTAATTTATTAAGGAAATACGCATCAGAAATGATATATTTTAGTGATGAATTAAAGCATTAATTTTTAGTCAAATGTATTATGAAGTCGAGGCATGCTGGCAAACCAAAATAATACTCAAATATAGTTGAAAGATGGAACACAATCATTAAAGAAACTAAATGTGCCTAAAATGACATTTATTAAAGTGGTTTAAAACTATATAAATGTTTATTTTGTTATAAATGTCCGCTGGTTTGTCTAGATAAGACTCTTATTCCTCGGCTGGATCGTGTCGAGACTTTGAAGCTGCACTGAAACTCACATCTGGACCTTCGACCCGTTGGACCCCATTGAAGACACTATATGGAGGAACATCCTGGAGTGTTTTCCTCAAAAACCTTCATTTCTTCTCGACTGAAGAAAGAAAGACATGAACATCTTGGATGATGAAGGGCTGAGTAAATTATCAGCACATTTTAATTCTGAAGTGAACTACTCCTTTAAGGGCAGAAAGCCAAGAACACTGACACTGTTGAATGATTTTAGGGATGTCTGGTATTGTGAAGCAGACTCAGATTCCCTGTTCCCCGTCTTCCATTAACCTGAGCCAGACACCGTTAGGTCTTTCTTAAGTATATGTATGGATTACCGCGTGTGTCTCTCGCGTCACGGTGTCTTCGTGACCACAGTCATCAAACGCACCACTGCAGAAGGTCACCGGTGTCAGTCCTCTGGTGTTCTCAAAGTCATCACATTCAAATCTATTTTCCCTGCGTGTCCTGTAATAGAAAAGAGAAAGACAGCCGGAGGAGGGGGATCTACTGAATATCTACATGAGACTGAGTCTCCATATAAACACATGATTAAGTGTTTCATCAGACAAGCACAGTACATTTGCTCTAGGGCTGTGTTGACGATATGGATAAATCGATTTATAAATCGATGGATAAATCGATCTTCATTTTGACAAACTGATATCAATTCTTAAGTCCTCAAATGGACCTTATAGCCTATGCTGTTTTCTGTTGATGTGTAAACAAAACTTCATTACTTGTAGACATGGGCGGCGCTAGGGAGGGGCTAGCAGGAGCTTCAGCACCCCCAAGAAAGACCAAAGCACCCTGATAGCACCCCCAAAAATAATTTCTGGAAGCAATTATATTCAGGCTGTATTCTATGGAAGCCCTGAACCGCATTTTGAAGAAAAAAAGAAAAAAAAAGAAAACTTATCTTATTTCGAGATATTAAGTCGCTATTTCGACATAATATATGTTATTTTGACATAATATTTCGTTATTTCAACATAATAACTCGTTATTTCGACATAATAAGGGGACATTCTAATCTGCATTAAGCCACATTAAGCGTTCTTATAATGGTTTTCTATGGGAGGAAAATGCTTAACGTGTAAACGTTGCGTTCATATTCTGGGCTCATCTGATTTTTTTGTACATAGCATAGCCTACTTTGTTATGATTTTAGTATCATAATGATTAATAAATGCACATACAATTATCCATGAACTTGATTTGAATAAATGCCTTTCAACTTGTGTGTGCAAAATTCAGAATTAAATAAATGTGCAGCAATTTGTACAAATAGAGAGTCTGTAGGCCTACTACACTGTAAAAACTAAAGGAGCCTCAAATATCCTGTCTGATTCTCAAGGAACTTCAAAATGTAATTTAAGTGCCTCAAAGCTCTTTCTCCTATAGTAGGGTTACTGGAGGAGCATTGACAATCTTTGAGGTTCTTGCTGGAACTTATGGGATCCTTTAAGCGCTTTGTATTTAGTTCAGAGGTTCTGGAGTCACCTTTTCATTTCCATGAGACCTCGAAGTGCTTTGGGGGAAAATAGAGGAACTTGAATGCGATAAAAGGGTTATTGGAAGATCTTTTAACATTTTCTTATGTTAAAACCAGCATCTGGAGGAACCCAATGGTTCAGTGTTCAGTATACATGTGAAAAAGACGTACTATTAAATGTATTAAAAATGTACTTGAGTGTGTTTTTATTAGGCCTACAATACAAATATACTTTAATTCATTTTTAATACATTTAACAGTAGCCTATACGTCTTTTTCACCTGGGTAGCTTACATTTATTTAGTATAGGCCTATTTTATTGATTAATTTAAACCTTAAACAACAACACTAAATAACAATAATATTAATAATATGAAGAAGAAGAACCAGGAGGAGAGAAGTTTTATTCTGTCACGAAACTGCTGCTATTCCTCTGCTGTCGTTGCTTCAGTAGTCTCGCGTAGCCAGACCTTCAGACTGACGGCTGAAGGTCTGGAATTCATAGCAGCTTTCTTTGGCCAAGGCCCGCCCATAAGGCCGTTTGACCGACATGTCAAACAACCAATTACAGTTCGTTTCGTTCAGCGTCACGTTTCGGGCGTGGAAATGTCCCCACAACAACAGACCGGCGTGCAACAAGTCAGTCAGGATAGAAAATCAAAGAAGGAGAAGAAAACAAGCAGTAAGTCATTGATCTGTTCGTGCACGTATACTTTTGAGAATCCTACATTTAGCTGATCTTGATAAATGCTCATTGTCACTCATGTAAACACAACAGTTTTTCTTCCGCAATCACACGTCTGCGCTTTGTTTCCCGGCTGACCGAAAATAAACGCGACACTCGCGCCCCCCGGAAATCCGATAAAATTCAACCAATCAGATGACGACTTCGACATTCCTGAAGTGTTTCCAGTTAAGTGTACCATATGCATCAGACGTTTAGCCAACGTTCCGTGGGCGTGACGTCTGAGGCTGAGACTATTGCTTCAGTGATGATCGCGCGCAACAAAGCTCAGCTGATCGACGTCATCGGGTTTGAAAGTAACGGCTCCTCTCATCAAAGCCTGCGCAGCTTCCGCCGTTTGTTCGGCTCTCCGTCTCCGTTACAAGGTTTGTAAAACTCGCCAAACAAGAAATATAAATACAGTCTACTCACTATATTCAAACACAAACATATATAAACTAAATGTATTATACATTACTACGTTTTTACAGTGTTAACCACTCGTTTATTGCACAATAGCCTATGTGGTATGATGAAGGTTTTAGCTGCGATGCTAACTAACTTAGTCTAATGAACATATGGAAATCATTGACTTATTTTCTTAAATTGTTTTAGCCATTCAATTCAACGTATTGTGTACAACTGTGTCTTCAAATTGCTGATATAACTAATTAGCTGATTCCTGCTGTCGTCATTGGTGTTTGTTATGAATAACACAAGTGGTTAATATAATGTTAGTTTGGTCTGTTTTTGTTTACTTATTACAGGTGCCCTCATTCTCTCAAATACCATTTTAAAGCCATTTACTGGCTAATAAATATTATGTTGTGAATAATCAGCTTTGTTCTTTTGTTTCCCCAGAAGAACCAGTACATTTCTAAAATAATCTGAACATTTCAGTGGCAACATTGAATTACAGTAAGTTACCTGCACCACATGCAGTACTTTATTACAACGCATTCTCATCCTAGGGCATCATATACTGACGCTTTTGAAATTTCTTCAATATCCGACGCAAAGGGCACCCTTTAGCGTCAATATGAGACGCCGGTTATGGGTAGGTTTAGGTCTGGGGTAGGTTTAGGGTTAGACCGCTAGGAGGCGCCTCCTAGACTCATATTTATCTGCGTCTCATATTGACGCCTAAGGGTGCCCTGTGCGTCGGATATTGAAGAAATTTCAAAAGCGTCAGTATATGACGCCTTGGGATGAGAACGGGCTGTTTATTACTATGAACTTTCTCTGTGTGAAATTGTATTGTTTGACTGTGTAGTCTACTTGTATTTTTTAATCAGTTATTCTCTGAAAATCTTCCCTCATGCTCTCAAATCTCATTCATGTTACTCAGAAAAATAATATCACAGATTTGGAGCCAATAATGCTATGCATTTTTTATAGGCTATACCTTAATCATTTGCATTTGAATATAAGACATTTGAACTCTGAATTATAACTTCAAGTTGAGTCTTTTAAGACAAAAAAGCTAGCCTATTATATGGCTTCAGAAGACTTACAACACAAATCATAACACATGAGTTGTGGACTCATTTTTTATTTATTTATTTTTTCATATTTTTACGATCTTTTCTGGAACATTTTTGGAGCTTAACAGAATATTTATCACTTTTTACATAAATTGTTGCATTGAATTGAACTAGACAAGTGTACATAAGAATGGTTTAATGAATGATTTACACTTTTTTTTTCTTCTGCTTGTTTCATGCAGTGAAAGCGAATGGTGACTGGGGTTGCATTATGCTTGAGATCTGCTTTTGGGTTCCACAGACAGAAAGTCAAACAGGTTTAAAATGTCACAAGGCTGAGGAAATTATTTTAAGTTCACAACTATCACTTAAATAACATTACTAACAGTAAATTTTGTACTTTGCAGGGATCTCGGTAAGCTGAAATACAAGTTTGAACAAGAATAAAAATCCTCCTGTACACCTGAAAATCAGTGAAGTGCCTGGACCATCCACCAGAAAAGAGGAAAAACAAACGGAAAATGAAGCTGATGCACCTTTTCACTTTTCTAACTCGTTAAGTACCTCACATGTCCCTTGTGAAGATTTTATTATTGATTGCATTTTATGTTGCAGCGAGTAAAGGTGCGGTCACATTTGTGAATTTCGTGAAATTACACAGGCAAAAAGGTCCATTGACCATTGTCAGCACAGCAGTGTAGCGACGTAATGTATGAAGCACAGCTTTTTTCCCATGTGCATGGAAGTGTATGTATTAAAATGGATCTAAAATATGTAATAAACAATTCTTATTTTGTATTTGGTTCAGTTTGTTTATTATAATAGAAGTCAATGGTAACCATAGTAACAACATGACATTAAATAAATAAAAAAATGAAATTTGGTTCCTGGAGGCACCCAAAGTGGTTCCACACAGTGCCTTATATAAGAGTTCCTCAGGAAACATGTGTGGTTCCTCAGAGAACCGCCCCTTTTTAAAGGGTGCCTAGAGGATCTTCAGACGTTTCCGCCGGTGTGGCAAAGTGAAGAACCCCAAAAGGTTCCTCCAGGCACCTTTTATTTTTACAGTGTATACTGTTGTAGCCATTAAATAAGTGCATTTAGTTTAATATTTGTTAAAATATTATAATGTTCTTTTTTTCCATCTATGTTGATTATGAAAAGTGAACATCATGAGTAATATAGGATGCGCAATATGAGACATGGAGTGGGTCAGACATGATTTTTTGACCACTTCATTAAGTTTTGTTTTGTAGAAAACCTTTCTTTAAAGTGCATTTCGTTTTGTATAAATTGAATCTTAATTTTAATCAATTTTTCAGCAAAGCTTATTTGCAAACATTCCATTTCACTGTGCGGCGATTACGAAACAAAATGCTCAGAACAAACATATATAATCCTGTGATGTGAGCTGAGACGCCATAAAATAAACCATCCACTTGTTCCTGACGCTGGGATCCTTCTGAAGTCTGAACAGATATGAAAAGATTTTTTAAAACCAAACGTTCCTTTATGCTTCCATTTCTTCTGTTGTCGACAGACTCAAGCGTGTGGATATACCATATACTGTATCAGTGTATCAGCGTCAGTCATTATAATCTGAACACACATCTGTAGACTGTATCAGTGTATCAGCGTCAGTCATTATAATCTGAACACACATCTGTAGACTGTATCAGTGTATCAGAGTCAGTCATTATAATCTGAACGCACATCTGTATACTGTATCAGTGTATCAGCGTCAGTCATTATAATCTGAACACACATCTGTATACTGTATCAGTGTATCAGCATCAGTCATTATAATCTGAACACACATCTGTATACTGTATCAGTGTATCAGTGTCAGTCATTATAATCTGAACACACATCTGTATACTGTATCAGTGTAGACAGCATCAGTCATTATAATCTGAACACACATCTGTATACTGTATCAGTGTATCAGTGTCATTCATTATAATCTGAACACACATCTGTATACTGTATCAGTGTATCAGCGTCAGTCATTATAATCTAAACACACATCTGTATACTGTATCAGTGTATCCGCGTCAGTCATTATAATCTGAACACACATCTGTATACTGTATCAGTGTATCAGCGTCAGTCATTATAATCTGAACACACATCTGTATACTGTATCAGTGTAGACAGCGTCAGTCATTATAATCTGAACACACATCTGTATACTGTATCAGTGTATCAGCGTCAGTCATTATAATCTGAACACACATCTGTATACTGTATCAGTGTATCAGCGTCAGTCATTATAATCTGAACACACATCTGTATACTGTATCAGTGTAGACAGCATCAGTCATTATAATCTGAACACACATCTGTATACTGTATCAGTGTAGACAGCATCAGTCATTATAATCTGAACACACATCTGTATACTGTATCAGTGTAGACAGCATCAGTCATTATAATCTGAACACACATCTGTATACTGTATCAGTGTAGACAGCGTCAGTCATTATAATCTGAACGCACATCTGTATACTGTATCAGTGTAGACAGTGTCAGTCATTATAATCTGAACACACATCTGTATACTGTATCAGTGTATCAGCGTCAGTCATTATAATCTGAACACACATCTGTATACTGTATCAGTGTATCAGCGTCAGTCATTATAATCTGAACACACATCTGTATATTGTATCAGTGTAGACAGCGTCAGTCATTATAATCTGAACACACATCTGTATACTGTATCAGTGTAGACAGCGTCAGTCATTATAATCTGAACACACATCTGTATATTGTATCAGTGTAGACAGCGTCAGTCATTATAATCTGAACACACATCTGTATACTGTATCAGTGTATCAGCATCAGTCATTATAATCTGAACACACATCTGTATACTGTATCAGTGTAGACAGCGTCAGTCATTATAATCTGAACACACATCTGTAGACTGTATCAGTGTATCAGAGTCAGTCATTATAATCTGAACACACATCTGTATACTGTATCAGTGTAGACAGCGTCAGTCATTATAATCTGAACACACATCTGTAGACTGTATCAGTGTATCAGCATCAGTCATTATAATCTGAACACACATCTGTATACTGTATCAGTGTAGACAGCATCAGTCATTATAATCTGAACACACATCTGTATACTGTATCAGTGTAGACAGCGTCAGTCATTATAATCTGAACACACATCTGTATATTGTATCAGTGTAGACAGCGTCAGTCATTATAATCTGAACACACATCTGTATACTGTATCAGTGTATCAGCATCAGTCATTATAATCTGAACACACATCTGTATACTGTATCAGTGTAGACAGCGTCAGTCATTATAATCTGAACACACATCTGTATACTGTATCAGTGTATCAGAGTCAGTCATTATAATCTGAACACACATCTGTATACTGTATCAGTGTATCAGAGTCAGTCATTATAATCTGAACACACATCTGTATACTGTATCAGTGTATCAGAGTCAGTCATTATAATCTGAACACACATCTGTATACTGTATCAGTGTAGACAGCATCAGTCATTATAATCTGAACACACATTTGTATACTGTATCAGTGTAGACAGCATCAGTCATTATAATCTGAACACACATCTGTATACTGTATCAGTGTATCAGCGTCAGTCATTATAATCTGAACACACATCTGTATACTGTATCAGTGTATCAGCGTCAGTCATTATAATCTGAACACACATCTGTATACTGTATCAGTGTATCAGCGTCAGTCATTATAATCTGAACACACATCTGTATACTGTATCAGTGTATCAGCGTCAGTCATTATAATCTGAACACACATCTGTATACTGTATCAGTGTATCAGCGTCAGTCATTATAATCTGAACACACATCTGTATACTGTATCAGTGTAGACAGCGTCAGTCATTATAATCTGAACACACATCTGTATACTGTATCAGTGTATCAGCGTCAGTCATTATAATCTGAACACACATCTGTATACTGTATCAGTGTATCAGAGTCAGTCATTATAATCTGAACACACATCTGTATACTGTATCAGTGTATCAGCGTCAGTCATTATAATCTGAACACACATCTGTATACTGTATCAGTGTATCAGAGTCAGTCATTATAATCTGAACACACATCTGTATACTGTATCAGTGTATCAGCGTCAGTCATCGTAATCTGAACACACATCTGTATACTGTATCAGTGTATCAGTGTCAGTCATCATAATCTGAACACACATCTGTATACTGTATCAGTGTATCAGTGTCAATCATTATAATCTGAACACACATCTGTATACTGTATCAGTGTATCAGCATCAGTCATTATAATCTGAACACACATCTGTATACTGTATCAGTGTATCAGCGTCAGTCATTATAATCTGAACACACATCTGTATACTGTATCAGTGTATCAGCGTCAGTCATTATAATCTGAACACACATCTGTATACTGTATCAGTGTATCAGCGTCAGTCATTATAATCTGAACCCACATCTGTATACTGTATCAGTGTATCAGCGTCAGTCATTATAATCTGAACCCACATCTGTATACTGTATCAGTGTATCAGCATCAGTCATTATAATCTGAACACACATCTGTATACTGTATCAGTGTATCAGTGTCAGTCATTATAATCTGAACACACATCTGTATACTGTATCAGTGTAGACAGCGTCAGTCATTATAATCTGAACACACATCTGTATACTGTATCAGTGTATCAGCGTCAGTCATTATAATCTGAACACACATCTGTATACTGTATCAGTGTATCAGCGTCAGTCATTATAATCTGAACACACATCTGTATACTGTATCAGTGTATCAGCATCAGTCATTATAATCTGAACACACATCTGTATACTGTATCAGTGTAGACAGCGTCAGTCATTATAATCTGAACACACATCTGTATACTGTATCAGTGTATCAGCGTCAGTCATTATAATCTGAACACACATCTGTATACTGTATCAGTGTATCAGCGTCAGTCATTATAATCTGAACACACATCTGTATACTGTATCAGTGTATCAGCATCAGTCATTATAATCTGAACACACATCTGTATACTGTATCAGTGTAGACAGCGTCAGTCATTATAATCTGAACACACATCTGTATACTGTATCAGTGTAGACAGCGTCAGTCATTATAATCTGAACACACATCTGTATACTGTATCAGTGTATCAGCGTCAGTCATTATAATCTGAACACACATCTGTATACTGTATCAGTGTATCAGCGTCAGTCATTATAATCTGAACACACATCTGTATACTGTATCAGTGTATCAGCATCAGTCATTATAATCTGAACACACATCTGTATACTGTATCAGTGTAGACAGCATCAGTCATTATAATCTGAACACACATCTGTATACTGTATCAGTGTAGACAGCGTCAGTCATTATAATCTGAACACACATCTGTATACTGTATCAGTGTAGACAGCATCAGTCATTATAATCTGAACACACATCTGTATACTGTATCAGTGTAGACAGCGTCAGTCATTATAATCTGAACACACATCTGTATACTGTATCAGTGTATCAGAGTCAGTCATTATAATCTGAACACACATCTGTATACTGTATCAGTGTATCAGAGTCAGTCATTATAATCTGAACACACATCTGTATACTGTATCAGTGTATCAGAGTCAGTCATTATAATCTGAACACACATCTGTATACTGTATCAGTGTATCAGCGTCAGTCATTATAATCTGAACACACATCTGTATACTGTATCAGTGTATCAGAGTCAGTCATTATAATCTGAACACACATCTGTATACTGTATCAGTGTATCAGAGTCAGTCATTATAATCTGAACACACATCTGTATACTGTATCAGTGTATCAGAGTCAGTCATTATAATCTGAACACACATCTGTATACTGTATCAGTGTAGACAGCATCAGTCATTATAATCTGAACACACATTTGTATACTGTATCAGTGTAGACAGCATCAGTCATTATAATCTGAACACACATCTGTATACTGTATCAGTGTATCAGCGTCAGTCATTATAATCTGAACACACATCTGTATACTGTATCAGTGTATCAGCGTCAGTCATTATAATCTGAACACACATCTGTATACTGTATCAGTGTATCAGCGTCAGTCATTATAATCTGAACACACATCTGTATACTGTATCAGTGTAGACAGCGTCAGTCATTATAATCTGAACACACATCTGTATACTGTATCAGTGTATCAGCGTCAGTCATTATAATCTGAACACACATCTGTATACTGTATCAGTGTATCAGAGTCAGTCATTATAATCTGAACACACATCTGTATACTGTATCAGTGTATCAGCGTCAGTCATTATAATCTGAACACACATCTGTATACTGTATCAGTGTATCAGAGTCAGTCATTATAATCTGAACACACATCTGTATACTGTATCAGTGTATCAGCGTCAGTCATCGTAATCTGAACACACATCTGTATACTGTATCAGTGTATCAGTGTCAGTCATCATAATCTGAACACACATCTGTATACTGTATCAGTGTATCAGTGTCAATCATTATAATCTGAACACACATCTGTATACTGTATCAGTGTATCAGCATCAGTCATTATAATCTGAACACACATCTGTATACTGTATCAGTGTAGACAGCATCAGTCATTATAATCTGAACACACATCTGTATACTGTATCAGTGTATCAGCGTCAGTCATTATAATCTGAACACACATCTGTATACTGTATCAGTGTATCAGCGTCAGTCATTATAATCTGAACACACATCTGTATACTGTATCAGTGTATCAGCGTCAGTCATTATAATCTGAACCCACATCTGTATACTGTATCAGTGTATCAGCATCAGTCATTATAATCTGAACACACATCTGTATACTGTATCAGTGTATCAGTGTCAGTCATTATAATCTGAACACACATCTGTATACTGTATCAGTGTAGACAGCGTCAGTCATTATAATCTGAACACACATCTGTATACTGTATCAGTGTATCAGCGTCAGTCATTATAATCTGAACACACATCTGTATACTGTATCAGTGTATCAGCGTCAGTCATTATAATCTGAACACACATCTGTATACTGTATCAGTGTATCAGCATCAGTCATTATAATCTGAACACACATCTGTATACTGTATCAGTGTAGACAGCGTCAGTCATTATAATCTGAACACACATCTGTATACTGTATCAGTGTATCAGCGTCAGTCATTATAATCTGAACACACATCTGTATACTGTATCAGTGTATCAGCGTCAGTCATTATAATCTGAACACACATCTGTATACTGTATCAGTGTATCAGCATCAGTCATTATAATCTGAACACACATCTGTATACTGTATCAGTGTAGACAGCGTCAGTCATTATAATCTGAACACACATCTGTATACTGTATCAGTGTAGACAGCGTCAGTCATTATAATCTGAACACACATCTGTATACTGTATCAGTGTATCAGCGTCAGTCATTATAATCTGAACACACATCTGTATACTGTATCAGTGTATCAGCGTCAGTCATTATAATCTGAACACACATCTGTATACTGTATCAGTGTATCAGCATCAGTCATTATAATCTGAACACACATCTGTATACTGTATCAGTGTAGACAGCATCAGTCATTATAATCTGAACACACATCTGTATACTGTATCAGTGTAGACAGCGTCAGTCATTATAATCTGAACACACATCTGTATACTGTATCAGTGTAGACAGCATCAGTCATTATAATCTGAACACACATCTGTATACTGTATCAGTGTAGACAGCGTCAGTCATTATAATCTGAACACACATCTGTATACTGTATCAGTGTATCAGAGTCAGTCATTATAATCTGAACACACATCTGTATACTGTATCAGTGTATCAGAGTCAGTCATTATAATCTGAACACACATCTGTATACTGTATCAGTGTATCAGAGTCAGTCATTATAATCTGAACACACATCTGTATACTGTATCAGTGTAGACAGCGTCAGTCATTATAATCTGAACACATCTGTATACTGTATCAGTGTATCAGCGTCAGTCATTATAATCTGAACACACATCTGTATACTGTATCAGTGTATCAGCGTCAGTCATTATAATCTGAACACATCTGTATACTGTATCAGTGTATCAGCGTCAGTCATTATAATCTGAACACACATCTGTATACTGTATCAGTGTATCAGTGTCAGTCATTATAATTTGAACACACATCTGTATACTGTATCAGTGTAGACAGCGTCAGTCATTATAATCTGAACACACATCTGTATACTGTATCAGTGTAGACAGCGTCAGTCATTATAATCTGAACACACATCTGTATACTGTATCAGTGTATCCGCGTCAGTCATTATAATCTGAACACACATCTGTATACTGTATCAGTGTAGACAGCGTCAGTCATTATAATTTGAACACACATCTGTATACTGTATCAGTGTAGACAGCGTCAGTCATTATAATCTGAACACACATCTGTATACTGTATCAGTGTATCAGCATCAGTCATTATAATCTGAACACACATCTGTATACTGTATCAGTATAGACAGTGTCAGTCATTATAATCTGAACACACATCTGTATACTGTATCAGTGTAGACAGCGTCAGTCATTATAATCTGAACACAT
Source organism: Abramis brama (assembly GCF_963993115.1). Taxonomy (NCBI): domain Eukaryota; kingdom Metazoa; phylum Chordata; class Actinopteri; order Cypriniformes; family Leuciscidae; genus Abramis; species Abramis brama. The sequence continues at coordinate 2,091,891 of NC_139977.1, forward strand.
CTGTATACTGTATCAGTGTATCAGCGTCAGTCATTATAATCTGAACACACATCTGTATACTGTATCAGTGTATCAGCGTCAGTCATTATAATCTGAACACATCTGTATACTGTATCAGTGTATCAGCGTCAGTCATTATAATCTGAACACACATCTGTATACTGTATCAGTGTAGACAGCGTCAGTCATTATAATTTGAACACACATCTGTATACTGTATCAGTGTAGACAGCGTCAGTCATTATAATCTGAACACACATCTGTATACTGTATCAGTGTATCAGAGTCAGTCATTATAATCTGAACACACATCTGTATACTGTATCAGTGTAGACAGCATCAGTCATTATAATCTGAACACACATCTGTATACTGTATCAGTGTATCAGCGTCAGTCATTATAATCTGAACACACATCTGTATACTGTATCAGAGTCAGTCATTATAATCTGAACACACATCTGTATACTGTATCAGTGTATCAGTGTCAGTCATTATAATCTGAACACACATCTGTATACTGTATCAGTGTATCAGCATCAGTCATTATAATCTGAACACACATCTGTATACTGTATCAGTGTATCAGTGTCAGTCATTATAATCTGAACACACATCTGTATACTGTATCAGTGTATCAGCGTCAGTCATTATAATCTGAACACACATCTGTATACTGTATCAGTGTATCAGCATCAGTCATTATAATCTGAACACACATCTGTATACTGTATCAGAGTCAGTCATTATAATCTGAACACACATCTGTATACTGTGGAAATCCACCAGTACCACTGCAGTTAAAAACATTATTACAAGCTTACTGTTTTGAATCAAGCTACGGCAAGCAGAGAGTGTTGAACACTGGCTGGTGATGTACTTGCTCAAAAATTTATTCTGGATAATTTTTAACCCCAAAAAGCTACGGACTGCAGCTTTAAGTAAATCCACTTCACGAGCTGATTACTCCTGGACAGCGATGCCATAGAGATATACAGAGCGACCACAAAAACGCAAGTTCAAAGACAATATTCTAAAGATGGCTGTGTGTGTGTTTCTCTGGTGCATAAGGTCTATATGTCAAAAGATCAAGGCAAATGAGATTTCTCGTGTCACGACCCCTTTAAATGTTTGTCTCAGTGCTCAGGTGAACGACACACTTTCATTAACCCTAAACACAATCACACAGACACAGAGGTCACACTTCAAGGGTCTGTGTGTGTGTGTGTTTGATTCTAGTCTGTGATTTCAATCTGATCTGTTCCAGATTTCATCATTCAGACTTTTTGAAGAAGTCTTTCTCACAGTTACATATTTAAACATGGCTTGTTAATATTCACGAGTCCTGAGAGAACATGTTTAACACAGGCTGTTATGGAGGAGCTGTGTGTGTGTGTGTGTGTGTGTGTGTGTGTGTGTGTGTGTGTGTGTGTGTGTGTGTGTGTGTGGCCCAGCTAACCCACACAATCAGACGCCTCAAAAAGGATGTCTTTGTCTTTTAATTGATGTTTCTTTATATATTTCTCTTGTATTTTATTGCTGTAATTGTCATGGTATACAAACATTTTTTAAATGTGCTCTATGAATAAAGTAACTTTGAAAATAGGTGAGTAAATTATGACATTTTGTGCATGAATCTACCAGTCTCCACTTCTAAAAGTGTACACACACACACACACACACACACACACAGCAGTTTTCTGGAAGAATGTTAGTGTTCTTCAGCATGCACTTTTATTCTAGATTTTCTCTTGATATATAGATGTTTCACATTATTAATTGTGATTAACTTAAATTGTGAGTACATTTTAAATAAGCCTGTTTGTATTTGTTTGTCTGAGTTTAGACGTTTGGAGCTTGAGCAACTGAAGAACTGTGTGATCCTGCTCAGTGAATGATCTCTCGTTCTTCAGGAGTGAATGGACACTGACACCTAGTGTTTCTCTGTGGATCTACGCTTTGTGGAACTGTAGGATTTTTCTGCAGAGTTCAGTTGATCTTTCTAATCATTTTCTCATCTGTTTGTTAATGACAGGGTTCCTCATCCCTCTATTTAATCTCTGTCTGAATCGACTAATCAAGGTCTTTGGTTTACCAGATGTTGAAGTTGACAAATGAATTCTGCAGGAAAGTGTCTCTTCAGAGTCCAGAATCCTGGTTGACGAGTAAAACTGTGATCTATTAATTACTATTATTAATAATTCTGGGAGGAATGTCAACTTTGCAAAATGCATTAACAATAATGTTGGAACAATAACACTTTTAGAAGCAATCTAATCAAACACATAATTCTGCTGCAAAACAGAAACTGCACTTTTCTACCATGAAACGTAAAACAACACCTTTCTGAAAACACTTCGAATCCCTCAGAAGAATCAGGGTTTTCTTTCGTTTCTCTTGAGGTTCTCTTACTTCGTTACGCCTGCAGCCCTGTGTGACTGACTAATGCACACACACACACACACACACCTACACCTGTGATATTATGTGATTGTGTCATTTTACAACACTGTTTATCAGTTCACACAGTCGGGTTCTCCAGTTTCCAGTGATCCTGAACTCATCATTAGCCGGTTCAGGTTCAGGTGTGATTAATGAGGGTTTAGCAGAACTAAAGAAAACTAATGCTCATGTGATTCTTGTGATTAGAACTATCACTATTCGTGAAATACTTAAAAATTGGAAACACACAGAGGCGGTTTTGAGCCGGGAGGCTTAGAAATCTTAAATAGAAGTATAAAATCTGTACATGAAGCACAATTAATGTGAAGCGCTTCTTTCCGCTTTTATCATCCTTTAATACTCTTCTGTCTGGACGCACAGAGCGGCTCTTGTGATCTATAATGCATATTGTGAAAAGCAGTTTAGAATAATTTCCAGAAGTCTCAGCGATGGAGGCCTGAAGGAAGGAGATGAGAAAAAACTCCCATTTAACGGGCTAAAATATTCTCTGTCAACTCGCAGGGCTTTGAACTGAATATTCACACGCTCTCGCTCATCACACATCAATGATGGAGAATCATTAAATAAGTCATCGCTTGATTTACGCTGGGACCTGGAGAACAGAGAACCGAAGGATGTTCATTAGTTTGAAGAACCATCCTGAGCTCAGATGATCTGATTAAACACAGTTTCTGACGGTCGAAGTTCTCATGAGTTTGGAGAACAATCATCGTCCAGAATAACCTCGTCTCACGCTGAACTTTGACCTTGGAAAAACTTTGGAAAAACTTATTTTTATTATATTAGGCGGCCTTAACTACTATGTCTAAACTGGGGCGTCTACCATTTGATACAATTTATGTATTATGTACAATAACACTTTATTTTACAGTGTCATTGTTATATGTTTTACATGTACTTACCATAGTATTAACAGTAAATTATGCATAATTACATGCAACTAACCCTCAACCAAACCCTAAGCCTATAGTAAGTACATGTAGTTGCTTAATATTACTCAATACTTAAATAGATAATTACACTGTAACAATGACACCTTAAAATAAAGGGTTACACTTTATTTTAAGGTGTCATTGTTACAGTGTAATTATATATTTAAGTACTGAGTAATATTAATGGACTACATGTACTTACTATAGGGTTAGGGTAGGATTAGGATTCAGTTGAGGGTTAGTTGCATGTAATTATGCATAATTTACTGTTATTAATATGGTAAGTACATGTAACATGTAACAAGGACACTGTAAAATAAAGTGTTACCAAATAAAGTGTAACCTTATATACCTACAATACATGTTGGTGCACTGTAATTACATTTAACATACTTGCATTTAATTAACTGTTAACGTTATCCCTAATCGTAGCCTGACCATTACCTCTATAATCAGTATTTCAGTCAGGACCACTTCGGCAAGTTACTTTGAGTTTAAACACAATTTATCTTTGGCGGTATGGTTCCTTAAGGGGGTTCGGAATATCAACCCGCTAACTTATCTTTAATGTGGATACGTCATGTAGCTCCAGTGCTACTGACACACACCAAATACTGAGGAAATATCAATTCTCATGTTTCAGGGCATTTACAAATGAGGAACACAAGTACAAAGATGAGGCATTTACCTTTTTTGCCCACATGGAAGATCAGAAAAGTCCTGCAAGACTGTTTGAAATTATCAATCGAGACGTAACTCTTACACTGAACACGTGACATTAGTAGAGTTTCCAGAAAGAAATCATTTCTGCCCAGCAACAGGAGTGGTCACAACCCCTATTTATTTCAACAAAATAGTGAAAATACAGTTTATATAGCGCACTCTCTTCTCAGCTGTACATGATCATAACATTAATTTACAATAAAACATACATTATGTACAATCGGACGACGTCATAAGTGCCACACGTTATTATTGCGTAAAAACTATGCAGACGCAGCACATTACATTAAATCTGTGATGTTACAGCTTGAGATCCAGCTGTGCTGTTATAATCTGAAGTACTTTTTAAAAACACAGACATCAAGAATCAGCATATGAACTTTAACAATGGTGACAAACAAACAAAATACTTCATGTTGCAGTGCATGATCCATGGAAACCACTATTCAAAACTCATCTATGGCTCCCAGCATGCATTGCAGCTTGAATAAATTATGCAGTTGAATTGTCATCATCAAAACATAATCATTAGGCTTGTTTGATTTCGTTCAGCGCTGCACAGACCGACCGGCCACTGACTTGAAGCAGTGCATGCTGGTTAGAAACTGTGTCCGACTTGAGACAGCGCCGACACCACATGATGTTTTATTAACAAAGTTCTGGAGAAGCACGTTCAGATAATACATCTAATAACTAAATTAACATCAAGAGGTATATAGCAGTTCTTTACCGCTGTTCTATGACAGTTTTCCAGCATCCCTCCACCAGCCTATCTCCTCACTTACTAGTCCTATCCCAAACCTGGGATGGGGGAGTACTAGGGATGGGAACCGAGAACCGGTTCTTCTTCAGAACCGGTGCCCAGTGAATCGATTCCTTGGAACCGTTAGTATGCCTGCTTAACGATTCCGCTTATCGGTTCCGCTCGTTCAAATGTGACACGACGTCACACACGTGCTGCGTTGTTTTGGTTCAGAACGTAGCAAACACTATGAGCAAACATGGCATCGAGGCAGAAGCGCTCTGACCGCGTCCTAACTACATGCGACGCGACGGCGCGACACGCGATAAAAAGTATAATTTTCCATGTTAATCAAAGTTTAACCAGCCGCGACACGCGACGATTCTATATGAAACGGATCCTATTTTACTGCGACGTCGCGCTGGAACAACAATCTCAAAGTGTGGCAATGATAATATCAGGTACTATTTTTGTGCTTTATTTAATGTTAAAAGCGTGTATAAAGTGACTGAATATCATTTAGTGCTCCCAGCTTTGTAGCTGTAAAAACAACAATGGATAAGTCACATCAGATCTTGAAATTAAACAAATGGAAACAAAAACGTTCAAAATGTGAAGAAAACCCGTGTATTATTTGACAAAGATTGTTTTAGTAACTCAATAGCCTAATCCAAATGAGCACTGTTAATATTCCAAAAGACACAAGCTCTTCCTAAACTGTTTTCAGTCTGTGTTTTTAGTTTTTATGGCACATAAATGGCAGTTTTATTTATTTTTTTGTCCGGACCAATGAATGTGAAAATTGTCAATTTCCTAATCCTAAGGCACTCTTCTTGATAATCTTTCAAGGCACACACTAGTGTGCCATGGCATACTGGTTGAGAAACACTGCCCTAGGCTATAGGTCCCTGGACTTTACTTTGAGAAGTAGCTCACCTACTTTTAGGTTTGTTCTGAGGTTGCTATACATAATTTGTGTATACTCTGTGCTGTGTCTTCTGATCAGATATTAAAGCGAGTTAATACAAACAAATTTGTACTTATTCCCTCACCCAATAAGAATCGATAAGAGAATCGATAAGGAATCGGATCGATAAGCAATATCGATAATGGAATCGGAATCGTTAAATTCTTATCAATTCCCATCCCTAGGGAGTACTCTGGGTAACTTCAACACTGCTTCAACACCCTATAGTGTGGACACATGCCCTGTAAAATCCAACAGGTGTTCCGGTACACATTGTACGATTGGCCTGTCCCAGACCAAAGATGATCAATCGTGGTTTCTGTGGTCGTGGCTCCTAAACAGTGAGAGAGGGTTAAAGACGGCCGATGTCACAGTCTTGCAACCAAAGAAAGACTGCGATAATTATTTGAGTGTCAGAAATTTAGCATGATCATCTTGCAGTGTGTTTGCTGCTACGACCCACGTCTACTGACTTGCAAATAAAAATGCAACATGAAACGGCGAATTGATTAACACGACATGGCGCTAAAACTTAAAACTACTTACCTCCAGCTCCATTTGTAAAATTGGCCTCTTTCCCTAGCCATGACCACATCCATATTCTCCTCTTTCGTTTTCTCCCCTTTTTTCAGCGCACATAAAAACCACAATTGCCAAAGTGCGATTCATCTTGCTCTATTTGTTTACCACTAGCACATACTGATGACATTTTATTCTTCTATTCTAACTTCCGATTCAAGGCTTCTCACAACCCACTTTTGTCCTACGGTTCTACGTCAGAACGCCGACCATTGGCTGCTCCTGCGTCAGCATCACATGCATGTGTCAAGGTGGTCACGTGACCTACATCGTCCAATAGTGAGCCGGCATTCTGACGTAGAACCATTGGAAACGCTGCACTGTTTACACTTCGTCAACAGTGTAGGGGAGTGATGTGGAAGAGAAGAGATTGTTGAATAAAGTCGAATAAAGTATTTGGGGGGGTCGCTTCATAACATTAAAGGAGAACTCCGGTCAATTTTAACATTGAGCTCATTTTTTTGTAAATTTGGAGTGCTGTCAATACAGAGAACAACGACAAAAATCGGTGTTGCCTACACCATGTTATCCTCTTTTTAAAATTTGCACCCTGTTGACTTCAGTGGGGCAAGTTTTAAACCTGCATTTAGCCTCTTAACATCCTTGATGTGTCATTACAAGTGCACAGCCAATGTGATTCCTTCAGAGTGAACACGGGTGAATCTGACTGCAGTAGATGTGAAAGATATGAATAAAAATGATGTTATTTCAGCCAGTGCACATACCTGTATTTACTTCCTGTTTTCGGTCGAAGTCCATAGTAATCAATTGTCGAGTTCACGCGCGTGATCATAGGTAACTAAACCTATGCGCGTGTCAGATTCACCCGTGTTCACTCTGAAGGAATCACTCTGGAGTCACATGGACTATTTTAACGATGTCTTTACTACCTTTCTGGCCCTGAAAGTTGCAATGACGATGCCTATTTGGGGAAACCTCTTGGATTTCATCAAAAATATTCAGAAATGTCCTGTTGCTTCTACATGTTGTAACTTCTACTTGAGTCTCTCCATCTTTGTCTGAATCCGGTTTGAACATAAAACTACGGTGGCCGAGAGAGCTCAACGCGCTGCAACTGAAGAAAACACATGCAAATAGAAAAACACCTGCAAATTAAGAAAACATCTTCATCAGTTTCACAACACATGTGTGCTCCAAATACAACACAAACAAATACAGAAACGCGCTGCAAATAGAACAGAACACAACGGAAATGTTTCCGGGGAACCCAATAAGTGACGGACCTGGCTGGGACGTGCTTACAGCTGTCTACTTTTATTATTATTTAATTTTTTTGCAAAACATACAGAGATGACACGTTTATGACATACAACTTTGTATACAATATACAAAATGTATTTACAATATGTTCAATGTCATAAGAATACTCAAAAGAACAATGAGCTGAAGACTAAAATAAATAAATAAATAAAAAAAGATAGAGAAAAAGAACATGAGGGAAAGAGGGAAACGCGCTGCGTTGTCATGGGAACATCCCAGGTGAAAATAATGAGGAAATTACGTTGTCTTTCGTTGCTCCCTTCATCAACATAATGGCACACAAGTGCCCCGCTCCCTCCAAAGTGCCCAATTCAAGGGCCCTGCCGTCTGCCCTTTTAAGAGAGTAGGGCATAGGTAAAGCTCACGAGCAATAAGCACGTCCCAGCCGTCCGTCCGTCACTTATTGGGTTCCCCGGAAACATTTCTGTTGTGTTCTGTCCTATTTGCAGCGTGTTTCTGTATTTGTTTGTGTTGTGAACTTTTGCAGCGCGTTCCTGTATTTGGTTGTGTTGTGAGTATTTGGAGCACACATGTGTTGTGAAACTGATGAAGATGTTTTCTTAATTCGCGGGTGTTTTTTCTATTTGCATGTGTTTTCTTCAGTTGCAGCGCGTTGAGCTCTCGGCCACCGTATAAAAGGCTAAAAGTTTTTGAAATTTTCAGTGCATGTGTGTGTGAGTGCAAGCTGTTGAAGCTCCGTCCTCTGTGCCGGGAGTCTCCAAATCGACACCAATACCTTTATACTCTAGTTCTTGCGTCTTCAGTCGACAACTGGCCAAGTACTCTAACGGCACAAACAAACTCTGTTTCTGTGATTACTTGTCACAAGGCTTGGGAACTAGTCATGTGTCTAGTTTCACTTCCCCTATTTGTTATTTACACACACACACACACACACACACACACACACACACACACACACTCAAAGTCACAATGGTACTTATGATACGACCATTTGATTGACAAACTTACTGTCCAATGATTCTAGGTGGTCTTGGAAATGATTGGCTGGAGTTTTTCGAGTCCTGCCCGTTCCACAGATGATTAAATTGCTTAATTTTCATTTCAGTGCTTCTAACTCAGTGGCTGTAAGTGGGTTAGGAATAGGATTTCAAGTGATTTTGAAAAAATGGACAAAAAAGAGAATCACATACCCCACCTTTAATGGACTCAATGTTTGCATTCACTCATTTCCCAAAGTCATCTTGAATGTTGAAATTTTAATACAACTGATACATTTGAGAGAACATCACATAAGCTGACTTCATAAATTGATGTTGAATCTCCTAAAATGTTTTTAGTCACCATTATGGCGATTAGTGATCCCTTTGGTTGGGCACTTGGAACGTCTCGGTTACGTATGTAACCCTCGTTCCCTGAGTAGGGAACGGAGACGTTACGTCGGATGACGACGAATGGGGTTTCGCTTAGAAAGCCTCTCACCTTCGAGTATATAAAACGAGCCAATGGCAATGAAATGCCATGGGTCTGCGGAATTTGCATAGCGTAGGTCCGCCCACCTCTGGGGGTATATAAGGAAGTACGCTGGCAACATGCAGATATGTCTTCGCTGAGGAGCCGAGACTGAACTCAGGCGTTCCCAGCGGTACAGCGGAAGTGTCAGGGAGACGTAACGCCTCCGTTCCCTACTCAGGGAACAAGGGTTACATACGTAACCGAGACGTTCCCTTTCGTGGTCACTCCGAGTTACGTCGAATGATGATGAATGGGGTCCCCAGTCTAATCACGCCACCTCAGCTGTCTTCCAGTGCCCTGCGTAAGTCTGAGCTCACTGTCGTGAGACTAGCACGGACAAAGGAGTCCTACTTAACACAGGAATACCAAGGTACACTGGGAAGCATATCTCAGAAGAAATATGCAATTATGCCCAGCCCGAAAAGGGGGGGGGGGGACTTGGAATACACATATGACCCAGAGGGCTGCATATGGAGTATCACTGGGGTGTCCAGCCACAGGTGGAATATTTCAACCCCAGGGGTGGCAAGGTGGCTTGCCGAGGGAAAGACACATGCTCAGAGAGGTTTACAGTGGAAATACACATGTGGGGGTCGCCCAGAGGGGGAATCATGCACATGGAGGCACCTAGCCAAGCGCGAAAGCTGCCGGTGGCATAACTCTGGCATTGACGTCGACAGTGCTGGAGGAGACTCAAGGCTTATTAGGCTCACCTGAGGAAATATCGCACGTATCCCGTCCGTGGAGAGGAATGGCGAGCAAGCGAAGACACCTGAGCAGAATCTAGTACCGGCTAGTTGAAGCGAGTACATGAGCAGAAACTGGCTCCACTCGGAGATTATAGAATCTCGCGAATGTGTTAGGTGTCGCCCAGCCTGCAGCTCTACAAATGTCTGTTAGCAAGGCGCCATGCGCTAGAGCCCAAGAGGATGCCACACGAGTGGAGTGGGCCGTCACACCAAGAGGGCATGGTCGACCTTGCTGCTGGTATGCCAAAGCAATGGCGTCCACCATCCAGTGGGACAACCTTTGTTTGGAGAGAGCCTTTCCCTTCAGCTTCCCACCATAACAGACAAAGAGCTGGTCTGAGGTCCTGAAACACCGCGTTCTGTCTACGTAAGCACGGAGGGCGCGTACTGGACAGAGCAGTGCCAAGGCTGGGTCTGCCTCCTCCAAGGGCAGCGCTTGCAGGTTCACCACCTGGTCTCGAAAGGGTGGGGTGGGAACCTTGGGCACATATCCAGGCCGGGGTCTCAGGATCATGTGAGAGTTAGCCGGCCCAAATTCCAGGCACGCTTCGTCAACCGAAAATGCCTGCAGGTCCCCTACCCTCTTGATGGAGGCCAATGCAACCAGGAGCGCTGTCTTAATTGACAGGAACTTAACCTCCACTGATTGCAGAGGCTCAAAGGGAGCACTCTGCAGGGCAGTCTTAAAACCACTGAGAGGTCCCAAGAGGGTACGAGGGGAGGACGAGGAGGATTCAGTCTCCTTGCTACCCTCAGGAACCTGATGATCAGGTCGTGCTCTCCCAGAGACTTACCATCAACTGCTTCGTGATGTGCGGCAATAGCGGCAACATACACTTTCAGGGTGGAGGGAGACAGCCTTCGCTCCAACCCTTCTTGCAGGAAGGAAAGCATGACACTGATCGGGCATTTCGTGGGTTCTTGATGTTTAGAAGAACACCAGTTGAAGAAAAGGTTCCACTTCAACGCATAGGCATGTCTCATGGACGATGCTCTAGCGGAAGTGATGGTAGCCACCACCGCTGGTGGTAGGGTACTCAAACCTGCCGAGGGTGCCAAGGGGAGCCCCGTCCCTGAGAAAGCAGGTCCTTCCTCAGAGGAATTGGCCAGGGAGGTGCTGTCGCGAGGAGTACTAGTTCTGAGAACCAAGTCCGGTTGTGCCAATACGGGGCAACCAAAATGACCTGCTCCTCGTCCTCTCTGATCTTGCGCAAAGTCTGCGCAAGGAGGCTCACTGGGGGAAACGCATACTTGCGTAGGCCCCGCGGCCAGCTGTACGCCAGTGCATTCGTGCCGAGCTTGCCCTCGGTCAGGGAATAATACAGGTCGCAGTGGGACGAGTCGTGGGAGGCAAACAGGTCTACCTGTGCTTCCCCGAACTGATCCCAAATCAGCTGGACCGACTGGGGATGGAGTCTCCATTCTCCAGCGAGAGGCCAAAGCCAAGACAGCTCGTCGGCCACCTGGTTCAGGTCTCCCGGGATATAAATGGCTCGAAGCGACCTCAGATGCTTCTGACTCCATATGAGGAGGTGGCGAGCGAGTTGCGACATACGGCGGGAGCGTAGACCACCTTGATGGTTGATGTACGCTACTGTCGCGGTATTGTCTGATCGGACTAGTACGTGCTGACCCTTGAGCAGCGCACGGAAGCGGTGCAGGGCGAGACGTACAGCCAGCAACTCGAGGCAATTGACATGCCAAAGGCGTTGGGGTCCTGTCCAGGAGCCCGCGGTATCATGTCCATTGCACATGGCGCCCCAGCCCGTGGTGGAGGCATCTGTTGATACAACAACATGCCGGGAAACTCGTTCTAAGGGCACTCCGGCCCGTAGAAAACTGAGGTTCGTCCACAGGGTGAAGGTCTGACGGCAGGCTGGAGTCACTGGGACTTGGAGCGTGCCGTGTTGCCATGCCCACCTCGGGACTCGATCGCAAAGCCAAAGCTGAAGCGGTCTCATATGAAGCAATCCGAGCAGCGTTACTGCAGCTGCGGATGCCATATGCCCCAGGAGCCTCTGAAATAATTTCAGTGGAACCGCACTCTTGTCCTCGAATTGGCGAAGACAAGTCAGCAGTGACTGCGCACGCTCGCTCGTAAGCTGCGCGCACATGGCGACCGAGTCGATCTCCATACCGAGAAAAAAAATCCTCTGCACGGGGCAGAGTTTGCTCTTCTCCCAGTTGACCCGAAGGTGGCATAGCGCAGCATATAAAGCACAGTATATATATATACACACACACACACAAAAATGTGTCTTGACAATGTAGAGCAAAAGCAATCTAATATTACACTTGAATTTCTGTCACAAAATATCATTTTCCTTTAGCAAAAAACAAAACAAAACAAAAACCAGTGCTATTCCGCATATCCAGTTTAATTCTAACTTTTGCTGATGTAACATTAATCATTGTAGGACATCAATAATTATCATTCAATAATTCACGCTCTCTGATATTCTTTCTTTCATTTGACTGATTTCATTCATGGTGTTCTGTAACTGATTAATTCCTTTCTTCATTTCATCAATGAATGTCTCTGCTTTTTTCTTAAACTCCTCTTCCTTTATTGGTTTTGCAGGCTTGTCCTTGTTGTCTTCAATAATTTCGTCCAAAAGTTTAAGTATTTCACCAATCTTAGCTGAAGTTTTGGAGACGTTTCCAGTCAAATTTAAAGTTTTAAACTTTTGAATGCAGTTGTAAAAACGATCACGTATTTCAGTGAGTTTGTGCTTTGGTATCGTAGGGTCTCTCAGTATTTCCTGAATACTCTGAAACATTTTGTCCAGCAAGTTAATCATAGGACTCATTTTGTTCTGAAGTTCTTCAAGTTCAGTTTCAATGATTTGTTTAATGTTCTTATCCTGCTGTGTTTTTCTGAATTGCCCGACACCAGCAGCAATTCCGCCAGCTGCAGCCACAGCTACTCCTAATCCCGCAACAACAAGAGAAAGCCCCATAGTAATAACAGAAAAAGCTAATCCTGTAATCGCGACAGCCCCTCCAGTTGCTGCTATTGCTCCTCCATTTCTGAGATTAATAGCACGCTTGTAATCTTCTTCAAACCCTTTGATGAGCTTGCTCATATTCTCTATATGTGTCTGACATTCAGCAGATTGTTTCTCATGTAGCTTATTCAATTCAGCTTCGAGATGAATAACATCAGATCTAGAGAAAACAAAGAAACATCAAGAAATGTGACGGATTTAATGTGTATACAGAACATTTTAAAATAAAGCCATTTTATTTTATTCAGGTCATATTTGCTGTTGAGTGAAAGCAAAAATGAGTCAAGTAATTGTCTCTGTAATTTTAATCATTTAATACAATATGGTCTGTAAACAACTTAAAATACCAGATGCAAAAAATAATAACAGCATCAAGAAATTAAATCTTGCCAGAAAAAAAAAGTGCTTAATGATATTTTGCCTGGTAAGAGTTCCTTCTTTAATGGCTATACTAATTTTTCCACATTGCTCTGTACATAAGGTCCCTTAAAATACGAAATCGTCCCGTACAAGTAAGATGATGCGTCCCGTATCAAATCAATAATGGACGGGATTTGTCCCGTATTTTTCATTAGACCCACACATAGTTGAATAAAAACATAAGGATTTTACAGTATGGATAATAATACTAATAGCAAATATAAAAATATCAATTTCACAATAAGTAGTAGAGAAGCTCATTGCATGATTGCATTTTAGCGTCTTTGTTTCTATAGCGACGGAGTTTTATACATACATCATGCCATGATGTACATAAAAAATAAAAATAAAAAAAACCCTGAATTTAAGTTTAATATACAAACTGATCACAGCAGTCAGATCACGCAGTTGTCACTCAAGTGATCATTTATATTTAACTTAAATTCAGGTTTTTATTTTATTTTTTATTTGTAGGCTACAGACCAAAACGCACCACCGCGCATGCGCGTCCAGTACGTATTGGATGTATTGACTACGTCATCGTGCTACAGGCTGCAGCGAGGGGTGTCTCGCCTAAACAGAGGCTTTACTCCCTTCAAACCAAGCGGCAACATTCTAATCTGAAAAATTAAGCCTACCCGGAAGTGCGAAAAACTGCAATACATCGAAAATCCGCTAGAGGGAGGTCCCAAAAGGGAGCAAATGTCCATAGCCCCCATGTTAAAATGTCCGTTTTCACAGCATAAATTCATGTTTTTACAGGTTGGTCCCATGGACTTTTATTGTATTTTTCGATAGGTTCCGAGTGCCTGACAACTGTGAGGGGGGTGAATTTTTTTTCTAACTCGTTAGTTTAGATCGTATTTAGATATAAAATGTATGACAAATAAGGGCGTGGTTAACTTTGATTGACAGCTGATAAGGCAGCGCCAAGGAGAATGACAACATAAGAAGCGCCATTTTTTAATACAGTTGACATATAATACTACTGTTTCTGTATCATGAAATGTAGTTTTAAGAGTTTTTCAGGCGAGAATGTAGTTGTTTAAAGCTCAAATCTGTGGTTTATTTAAAGATTTATGAAAATTTTATCCAGTTGTGAGATCCAGCGATGACCGGGCGCTCGGCGTTCATGTGCCCCGCCTGGAACAGCCTTTCCTCGGCTAGACGTTCTGACGTTTGCCGCTGACTCTGGCGTCTCTGTAGTGGTTAAACATGAGATATAATTCGTCTTGTCTATATCTAATGGGCGATTTTTGGTCTCGTGAATCTATAATTTGTTCCCTGGCCAATCATTTTGGTTGAGGGGACGTTTCATAACTTTATAAGCTATTTAACTTTACCGTTGTATGGTTAGACTAGAGCGCTGACTTTGTATGTTTGACTGAATTGTTTGCTTTATTTGTATAGCTTCTTATACCTTTTACTTATACTTTTATAATGCCTAATATTGATAAAACTGAAATTTAACAAAAAGAGACTGGGTTGAGTTTTGTCATTTTAAATTTTAATACAACGAAGATGATCTGTAATGTTGTTTACTGCAACATCTGTTGTTTAGTACAAATGCACATATTGCCTGGACCATATTAAAATGTTTAATATTTTTATATTATATTTAAAACTAAAAGAGGCAGGTTTGTGTTTTATATTTCGTTTTGTTATAAATAGGCAAACATTATTAGCCTGGTAATACCAAACTCTGCTACTTCGCTTTGCTTCGTAGACAGAGTCTGGCATGACATAATTGAAAAGCGTTTTCTTTCTCGCGGGGGGCGCTTGTCTGAAGTTTAAAATCATTGGTTACCCGTAAGCCAATCACATAACGTTTGGTTATGGCGTGTGTTATGCGCATGCTCAGCATCTAACTTCCACTGTAAAGACATGTATGATGCGAAAACAAAACCATCGAGCGGAATACCGGAGTGAACATGGCTGTGAACGGCTTTTGCAGATTATGTGAAGTAAATCTACGCATCCACGGTACAATCAGCATCTACGTCGTCACGGCTCTCAGCCCGCCCTCTGTTCGTTGATTGGCCGGCTGTTTTCAGGCCGGAGGAAAACGGAAAGCTATTACGCTGTCTCAGACTGAGTACAGAAGCGAAATGAAATTGAGCGGAAGTACGAAGTCTGACGTAGTCAGGCTAAAACATTATATGCAGTGAATATAATCAATACGCGTTGCCTGAACCACATTTGTGTGGCTATAATGTTTAAGATTTCTTTAAATGAAAACGAAAAGAGTTAGTATGGTGTTTTATAACATATTTCATTGCCTAAAATATACACAGAGATAACCGGAGTAGCAGAGCGAGCTGAGTGACGCGCGCTGCGTCCTTTACCCATATATGGATTGACCAGAAGGTGGGCGGGGTTAGGATTTCCCAAGATTTCCCAAGATGGCGCCGCCCATACCCCCCATAAACGGCTTCAAAACCGTTCTTCAGAAAGTCTATGGGTGACGTCACAGACGCTTTGTCCATATTTTTTACAGTCTATGCTTCAAACTTAAATTGTCAATGATTCATTACATCACTGTTGGAAAACACTCTTATCAGAATATTTTTTTAGCTTTATAAAGGGCATTTCTTTCCCTAATTTTTACTCTCTATACTCTTTCCTTACTCTCAGGGAACTGAGGTTACATTAGTAACCGAGTACGTTATTTCTTATTTTATTTTTTTGATATTGAAAATTGTTTTAATCAGGGCATTTGTCCGGTTGGGCAAGTACAATTCTCTTTCACTTGTCCCTTAAAAACACACACGCACGTGTCCCGGACAAGCGATAATGTCGAAATTCTATTCAGATCAGTAAATTACCAAACAATCATAAAAGAAAGAAATATTATCTTACCGTCATCGTGAGGTGGAAATGAGGATCCACTCTGCCAGACTCTCGTGAAAGTGCTTATCTATAGCACGAAATTTATTTCTCGTACCATTTATTCGGCAAAAATAGTTTTTGCGTGCATATGATACGCACTTTATGGCATGTAATACGCACGACACAGGTAAACACACAACACAGCTGACACAGGCAAACACACAACACAGCTGACACAGGTAAACACACGTGCTAGAAGAGTTTTTGTTTTGTTTGTTTCTGGTCCCGCTTCGGACGCCACGATGCCATCAAGCGGTATCTCTGGTCGTAATCAGTCCTTCACTGACCAATCAGCGTTCATTAGCAGAATGCTAGCGTGTTATGGGCAACAACAACTCAACCTGTAAGAAATCGAAAGGACATAAGTACTCGTTCATTCAACTTTCAACCTATAACCCATGTTGAACTTGCAAAACCTACAATCAAATCTGAGATTTCTCAACGGCAATCGGGTGAAAGAGACAAATTTAGCCGTCTAGTCCATAGACTCCCATTCATTTTGCACTCATGGGTGATCACCCCCAGTGGAACTCTGGTGGAACTACAACCAAAATTCGGTACAATAGGACTTAATAGTGAGTGGCCAGGCTCTCCGTAGACGGGCTCTGGTTGTACACAGGCGCGCAGACTTAGTGTTGTTGTGTGGCAGTGCTTCACATTGCCACCTAGCCGCCTGGAGTGCATACTACATTGAATTTCACACACTTTTGCATCACCATATGCACACAGATTTCCCCCCCATAACGCTCATCTAAACGCAGAATAAAAAATGATAACACAATTTTTATTTAAAAAATAAAATAATCTTATATCAGATAATCAGATCAAATCTTGCTGTACTGGTTTGGTTCCGATAGGGCCAAAAACCTAGGAGTAGTTCGATAAAGTAGTTTTTCTATTATTTTTTTAATACAAAATACCTGAAAATGTTGCTAAAACGATGAGCAAATCAGAGGCATGCATTCCAACAATATAAGACTGAGCCATTTTGTACTTTTGACCGCTGTAGCGCCCCCATCATGCCGTTTGGGGCGAGCCTTGGTGACTTTGTAGGCGGTGTGAGTACTACCAGTCCTCAAAGTTTCAAGTCTCTACGACTTACGGTTTGGTCTGCCCGATCACTTTTATGGGAGAATGCTGATCCTTGGGAAAATTTAATAATTAAAATTGGGTTTCAGTGCTACACGCTTGAACCCTTAATAATAATAAAAACAGCTACAACAGCATTCCCAAGCCTTAAGCAGTTCCAGGTATGAGGCCACAACCCACCAACTATCAACCTTTTACTTTTGTAACCCTTTCTTTTTCAAAGCTTGGAGTTTATTTACCCTTTCACAACTTATTTTTCTGTGAGTCTATGGGATAGTACGCACAAAAAAAATAATTCAGTAATTATTTACTCACCCTGAGTTATGTTTCCTTTTAGAACTAACACAATAAGTGTAAGATTTACTGTTAATTAACAAGACTACTGATGTCAGTGTTATGAGGATGTTTCATCATTACTGTCCAGTGACCACCAGATGATGCTCAAGAGCAGGTGAGATGAACTGACATTTCTGATCATAGTCTCTTTTGGTAATTCATCCTTCTGCTCCTGCTCCCCTTGACTTTACTTGTTTTATATTATTCATTAAGAGTAGACTTGTTAGACACGTCAGATGTCATCACGTTTCCTGTTTTCATAAATGGGTGGGGTTTTTTTCCATAAATGTTTTACAATCAACTACCGGCATTTGTTTTTATTTTTCTCAAAGAGCTGGACATTAAAGAGAGAGCCAGTCAGAGCCGAAGTTGCCAGTCTTCCAGCAGGGGGAGGACATTGAGAACTTGCATCGCTTTGAGCATACAAACGCTTTTTGACTCAAACAAACCATGCAAGTTCATCACCATTTCTTCATCCAACGCAGAAGAAATCAATTGAGACTCATGGGACCATCAAAATCCTTCTTCGGGAACTTCACGAAATGCTTTCACTGCAAAGGCCATGCATGTATACATTTAATGAGGTGCTCTGAAAATAATAAGCTAATGGTTCTTTTCATAGTTAAATGGATCTTTTCCATAGTTCCTGCTTCCGGTTTCATTCTGTCACTTACCATTTTACCCATGTATGTGTGTTTAGATTAGTCCGACTGATAACACCCCATATGAAAAAAACCTGCATGGTTCATATACAGCAACCATATATCTTCCTTACATAAATCGACCAGAATTACCTTCTGTGTTTCATGTAAGGCCCATACATGTCTTATACAAAATCAGACCGATTATGGCCACTTTCATACTAAATAGCACACATACAACTTGTAGGGGATTTTTGCGTTATATATGACTACTGTTAAAAGACTTATATGAGTTTTACATGACAAAAGTATGCAAATGTGTATGGTATTAGTAGAAATATATAAAACTCATATAAAATTCATATATAAATCATTTAAAGTTCTTATATTCAATCATATGCTAGTCAAATTAAAGTCATATAAAATTTATACACATTTTGTGTCATTTGTTTATGTGTTTCATACAGATTTCATGTTTTGATGACCAACATCTGAATCACTTATATGCAGTTGGCAAAATTTTTAAATTGTACAGTGCAGAAGCCGGTTCGAGGATTACTGTCAGAGTATCACTGACCTTTAGGAAGACTGTTAATTTTCCTAAAGTATTTGAAAGAGCAGTTGAAAAGCAATGACATTGTAACACTGTGTATTTACATTAATTGTGAACTGTCTGGGCCTGTTGTTTGTGAACAAAACAAATCATAACATATTATTGCAAATGAACAAAGTTGAGTCAAACATGTTTCTAGAACAGTGATTAAAATGTGACATGAACTCTGGTGGTGATGCACTCTAAAAACTTTTAATATGATTTACTAATTTTTTTGGTGAAACATTTTTACACTTAGAATACTGATTAGCCTAGATTAAGCAGTGAAATCAATTACATACACTGTATTAACTGAGTAAATATAAGTAAAACAAATTAAATAGATCAGAGTAACTGCATTTGGTACATTAACAAATAAAATTGAGTAAAAATAATTGGGGGGGGGGGGGGGGGGGGCATTTAGAAACATATTTATGAGTACTATAGAGCTCGGGGGTAGACGTTATGGAATGATGCATTGTGGGTAACGGCGGCCATTTTAGAGGCAACGCAGAAGCGTTCGGAATAAAGTAATAGCGTAGCCGACCGGTCTCCACCGGCACCGAGAAAGAAAGAGAAAAAGTTATGGGCCGTGACAAAAAAAGTTGGCTATACCGTATACTTACAAACTTAATAATGAAGCCAAACAACGCTACTTAAAAAACAAATTAGATTATAGGCGAATCGATCCCTATGAATAAAGTCTGGAGTAGGCTAATACCAAGCCTCAGTTTCCCTGATATTTTCCTACCTGGTCTGTGGAGTGAGCGCTTACACCTCCGATCCAGAGCCGGATTTACAATTTCCTGTGCCCTCGGCAACAACATTCACACACACATTTTAATTGTTTAATAAACAAATGGGTTTTTTTTGTCACAGTCGGCTGCAAAGATGAGGTTGACGATGCTGATTGCCGATCTTCGCTGTAAGTTAAGTGAACGCGCCAGAGAGAAATGCAAATTGCATACGGATTAACTTACTTAAGCAGAGAGCTGTCTGTTTTCTTTCGTTTTGAATTGTTTGTTTAAAAGTAGACACTTTTAGAAAAGTAGAACCTGTCACTGGAGGCTCACTTGCAGTTCACAAATGGATGAGTGCAAGATCTGCAGATCTACAAAGTAAACGCGGAGAAAACAATCATTCGCACCGTGAACCAAGCATCAGTGGTGACACACACACACACACTTACTTGTCAGATTCTGTGAGCTACGAAGCTTGTCTATGTGGGTTTGTTACACTTCAGGAGTTATTTATTATACGTGTAATAATCCACTGTTTTCGTCCGGTTGACGACCAGCGGCGACCCAAGCCATATAGGGAAAACTAATATGATTTATGAGGCGTTTGCCCTGTCGATCATGAGACCGATTACAGCAGTTCACAATACAGCAATACTGAACCATTTTCCAAAAAATAACCTAAATTAATGACCAAATGATCAACGTTACCTACTGCCTACTATACGCTACTATACAATACATCTACTTCCGTACCGTGATTCCCACAATGCATTGCGGCGTGACGCAACGATCCCGAGCTCTATTAACTGTGTTTATATGCCAGTAATATTAACTTTTTTATTTCCTCTAAAACTTTGTAAAAATATTCCATACAACCACCGGTATAACTACATGACATTGGCCTTTATTGTCGATGCGTAGCCTACAGCAATACAGCATATTTTATACTATTTTTAACACGTATACAATATTGCCTACATTTAAACTCATGTAACAAACATTTTCGAAGTAAAAATTAAACATTTAGGCCTAAACATTCAAGTAATTCAAGTGTAATCAACCGGTCTGTTATCCAATATCCACCGGATCAGTGCTGGTTGCCGTGCCGGAGACGGACTCGCCTCTGCGGGGGAACCTCTAACTTTACACCGCCGTCCTGCGTCACTCACAGCCGAAAGATGCTGCGACGCGACTGACACCATAACCTGCCAATAAACAAACAGTGCACAGTTCTGAGGACATTTTATCATCCAAATTAGTTATATTCATTATCTTTAGGAATATAGTCGTGTGTTTTTTATGCAAGGCGTTACAATCACGGGAAAAGGCATGTGCGAGTCGACACTCGTTTAACTCGTGAGTAACATTGCGTCTCTGTATGTTCTTTCGCATTAAATAAAATGATTTAAAGCACATTAATGATTATACAGATAAATAAAAACATACACACACCTGAATTTCACAGAGGAAATGCACCAGTTCAACGACGCTGCGAAGAGAAGAGGAGAACTCTCTGAAGACTGGAGAGAGCTCAAACAGTGCGCGCTCACGTGTCGTCAGAGGGTGGGGGAGGGGTGCATTGTTTTAATTGATTTAATTTTATGCGTGTTAAAAATATAATAATAAAATAAAATATAAAATATAAAATCAGTAATAATATTGATTTTAAGTAATAGGCTATTTGTGGTTCTTGAAACAGATCAGTTTAATTATCCATTCCCAAATAATGTGATGGAAATTTCACAAATATATTAGAGCTAATATATTTGTGAAATTTCCATCATTTCTTAGCTCTAAGCGTATTTTAAATAAATAATTGCTTAGTCAAATACTAAATTATTTTAGTGAAAAAGTTTTAGTCAATTATTTCGGTATGTTCAACTCAAACTATCAAGTAAATGATATTCGGAGATTTTATTAAGTTAATAAAGTTAATTATTACTGTGATATTTACTAAGCCACTGAATTATTTTTTAGAGTGATACGCATAAGAATCACTTCGACATTTAGGAAAGTTTTATGTTTGTAGGTTAAGAATAGAGCTGTTGTATACCATAGTTGTTCTGTGATAAAGTTTAGAGAAATTGTCACAAATGAAAATGAAATCTGGTGATGCAGGATTTAAAATGAAAACTATTGATATGTGAAATATGCAAATGTATCTTTTAGAATATACTCTAATAAATAATTTTGTAATTAAAATGTGTGCTTGTGTAGTTTAAATGTGTTTCATCTAAGGCTGATTATACAGTATGATTGACTACAGGCATAGGGCTCGACTTAGGACAAGATAAGAGCAAGCATGAGTGAAGTACAGCCTTACACTGATTGGTAAACTGCACTGTGTTTTATACACATCCATGCTGGACATTCATATTAAATTAGCATTATTTTCCTATGTTTTTACATCATGAAAATCTATATGGCTTTAGTTGTATGTAGGACATATATGACATATATGATTAAAAATACATTAATATTATGCAATTTATATATGTGGTTTTTGCAGCATATATGTCCCTTACAATATTCTGTTGGAACATATAAGAATCACAGATGTTTTTAGCAAACCTTTTCCATATGGGACTGTATTTCATCTCTGCATTCTCCTTTTTGATTCTAAACTGAACTCAAATGACACTGACTGATCAGAAAACAGATGGTTCTGATGACCAAATTTGTGAGCAAGTGCTCACCTTTCTGTGGTGGAGTTTGAGAGGGATTGACTCATGACGGTCAAGGGAACACTGTGGGGACTAGTGCAGATTACTGGTCTGGATTGGTACAGATTACTAATCTGGTGGGCTCAGATAATCCACGGTATATGAAAATCCACAGAAGAACACTGGCCATGGGGAAATCTCAGAGTCAAAATAAGATACACCATTGTTTTGCCAGATGAGAAGTTTATTTACTTTTTTAATTCATTTTACTCTAATTCATTTTATAACTGTATCATTTATCTCTTTACATTCCTTTTATAACTGTTTTAATTTCCCCTGCTTTTATTTTGTCTATTTTCTATGCAAAGCTCTATGAACTGCTATAGTGTGATTATTATAATTCCTCTCTATGTAAAGCTTGTGAATAACTGTTTGAATTTTCCTTGCTTTTATTTTGTGATTATTTTTATTCCTCTCTATGGCAATTCAAAGTGCTTTACATAGTGTATGAAATGTGCTATATAAATAAACTTGCCTTGCTTTATGTTTGTGAATGAGTTAATAAAACTTGTGCACAATAAGTATTTTATTCTGATTCTCTGCTTGCAAAAAAGTTTATTTTACGATTTAGATTTTGCCTACGGGCTCTTAGTAGGACTGTACAGTAAGAAAGACGTTTCCCTCCCCCGGAAATGAACATTTCTTAGAATTAATAAACAATTAACACAGAGTTCATGGGACGAAATGGTTGATTGATTGTAATATTAATTTTACTACATTACATTTATTTATAATATTTATAATATTCATAATTAATTATTACAATGATTGATTATTAATATTTATTTTGAGCTAACTTGCTATAAATGCCACACATCAACGATCTTTTGGAGATGATCGGCCAAGCCAGGAGTTAGTCCCAGGACAACCAGGTTGGACGCAACCGCAATTTTCAGGAGGAGATTGGAGTTTTAACTTTAATTTCTATATTTCCATAACTGTTCACACTGACATAATGAGTTGTTCTGCAGTGAACTGTACTAACCAAGTCTGCGGGAGTGAGAGCGAGGCAGTGGTACCGCGACTCGGGCGCCAAGAAGCCATATTTGGACATTGCCGGTTTCAATTTTCTACAATGGTAGAGAGTGAAGGTGCGTCGTCCATCTTTTTTTTACAGTCTATGGTTGACATCCATGTTTTTTCAGTGCAAGCTCTAACACGGTTGAGTTCGGCAGAATGTCCCGACGGGACACCAATCGTTAAGCGTGTTGTGTAGTGTAAGCAAGTAAGTAAGGTTAGGTTTGTGCTCCTCTGACTGTCAAAGGCTAAAATCTTTTCCAGCCAATGGGAACAGTCTTTAAGTGTGTTGAGTTGCCTTTGCCAAATGTGTCCCCAGCTTTACACTGAACACGTGACATTAGTGGAGTCTCCAGAAAGAAATCATTTCTGCCCAGGAACAGGAGCGGTCACAACCCCCGATTTATTTCAACAAAATAGTGAAAATACAGTTTATATAGCGCACTCTTATCTCAGCTGTACATGATCATAACATTCATTTACAATAAAACATACATTAAAAAACCCTTTATGCTTATATCATTAATACAATCAATGCTGTTCATAGCAAAACAACATACTCAAAAAATAAAATAACAATAAGAAGAAAAGCATCTGGGTCCAGACGGGTAAAGTAAACCATAAAAATGTAATACTCCAGTTATTGTCCCTTAATATAATACATTTATTTCAACCCTATACATCGAAGGTTTAGTTCATATACAAATGTGTTCATTTGCTTACAGAGAGAAACGACTATGAAACCATTTGCATTCTATACAAAATGTTCCGTCCAAAGAGCATTAACTAACAAGGACTGAAAATGCACATCTAGCATATAAATATATCTCCCCTTGACTAGCAATATTGATCTCGCTCACTATGTACAACGACAGGAGTAGCAAATCCGACATCTGAGACTGTACAATCGGACGACGTCATTATTGACGTTATTATTGCGTAAAAAACTAGGCAGACGATGCGCATTTCAGCGAGAAGAAACACTGTAAACCGAGAACGTGTAAACGTTGCTGAAATCATGCGTAATGAGGCGTAACCTTGTTCATCTCTACACACATCCAGAAGGAGTGCGCCAGTACCATAACCGCTCGTCTCTGGACCATGATTCATCTGTGTTTGATTCAAGAAGTGCTGCATGCACATGGTGTGATGCTCACACACGGAGACAAGAGTGTGTTTTCTCCCAGAGGAACCGGTTGGAGGGTGAACAGTGTGTGTGTGAACTGAAAAGAGGTGTTGGAGAACCGGGTCCGGCTTCACTTCTGGACAGTCTTTCTCCAGCGAGTTGGTTGATGATCAAGGATAGATGGGTTTTGTAGTTAAACGACTTTGTTTAACTGGTGCAAACCTGTACCTTTCTCTGGCATGAACCAGGAGTGTGTGTGAAGCGCTGAGGTCCAGTCACACGGCAGAAACCTGCTCATCTGAAACACACACATGAAGAGGGTCAGTTAAAGCGCTGAGAGCATCATCGACACACAGCGAAGCATCGACACAGACGGACAGCAACGGCACATCCCAAACCTCAAACGCTACTTACACCCGAGGTCACCAAAACACCACCAGCTCACATTTCACCCCAGCGGAAATGATATTTTGCATAAAATAAAGCCTATTTTGTATGAAGACAAAGAGTTAATTTAAGAGAAAAATGCATTGTTTAGACTATAAAGCATTTCTGCATCACCACAGTATTCGTTTTACAGCCACTGAATTGGAAAACATACTAATAATGATTCTGCGGGATATTTTCGGTAGTCTTTATTAAATATGCATTAATTTGCATTTCCAGAACAGAAATCTGCACTACATTGGATAAACCAGGTTCTAAATTCTTGTTTGATTTTGTTGACATATTAAAAGGGAAATATCATGAAAATCTGACTTTATTCCATGTTTAGGTGGTATAATCGGGTCCCCGGTGATGATATTGATATGAATGATATTTTGCATAAAATAAATCCTATTTTGTACGCAGATCGGCAATCCAGAGACGATTAGTTTGACTGTAAAGAGTTTGTTCACTTGCTGAGGAAAACACATCATTTACACTATAAAGCATTTTCTATTCGTTTTACAGCCACTGAATTGGAAAAACATAGTAAGTATGATTTTGTCTGGTCTGGGGGGTCGTCCGGGATATTTTGGAAGAAAAATGCATTATTTAGACTATAAAGCATTTCTGCATCACCATAGTATTAGTTTTACAGCCACTGAATTGGAAAACACACTAATAATGATGATTTTCTGATTAGCGTTGAGTTTGTCTGATCTGGGGGCTCGTCCGGGATATTCCCAGTGAGTATTCTCCTCCCTCTAGTGTTATTTTAGTTAGGCAAGACACCCCAGGTGAATAGAGTAAAAATATAATAGATTTCACCCAAAAAACAAAAACAAATGTATAACAAGTTTTCTGAAATGTTGCTTAAATATACAAGTGAGGCATTAGATTATCTAATTAAATATGCATTCTTTTGCAAACATTTCTGGAACAGAAATCTGCACTACATTGGATAAAGCCAGGTTCAAAATTCTTGTTTGATTTTGTTGACATATTAAAGGGGACATATCATGAAAATCTGAGTTTGTCCGTGTGTAAGTGCTATAATCGGGTCCCCAGTGCTTCTACCAACCCAGAAAACTTGAAAAGTGAAACCCAGTAACTGTGTTCTGGTGAGTCTTTCTCTGCAAGCAAGTCAAAAAATAAGCCGATCAGATTTCGCTCTCCTTCTGACGTATGAAGAGGATCTTATTATAATATTACCGGCCCTTAATCTGCACGTTTACACACACCAGCCGACATTTGGTTTCAGAAGCGACGACAGAGACCAGTTCTAACGCACTGATGAAGATCCAGCAAAGCCTGAAACTGAGTCTCTTCCTGAAAAACTCTTGAAACTCATGAAAACTCTTCCTGAGTCTCTCCGTAAGGCTGCACTCGCTCCTGGTGATTCTGGGATTCTGGATGAGTGAGATTGGCCTGTTCTGTTATTGCCGGAGTTTCTGAAGCTTGTGTAAAGACTCCGCCCTCTTCTGAACGCGTTTTTACTCTATGGGACACCATAGAGTTATATTACATCTTGTGAAAAGGGGCATAATATATCACCTATAAAGGTTTTTTATGTAGAGGATTTCGGATTTCTCTTTATATGACTCCATAAATTAGAAAATACAGTCGAGAGAGAGAGAGAGAGAGAGAGAGAGAGAGAGACAGAGAGAGAGGGCGAGAGAGAGACAGAGAGAGACAGAGAGAGAGAGAGAGAGAGACAGAGAGAGAGGGCGAGAGAGAGAGAGAGAGAGGGCGAGAGAGAGAGAGAGAGAGACAGAGAGAGAGGGCGAGAGAGAGACAGAGAGAGAGAGAGAGACAGAGAGAGAGGGCGAGAGAGAGACAGAGAGAGAGAGAGAGACAGAGAGAGAGGGCGAGAGAGAGAGAGAGAGAGGGCGAGAGAGAGAGAGAGAGAGAGAGACAGAGAGAGAGGGCGAGAGAGAGACAGAGAGAGAGAGAGAGAGAGAGAGAGAGAGAGAGAGAGACAGAGAGAGAGGGCGAGAGAGAGACAGAGAGAGACAGAGACAGAGAGAGAGAGAGACAGAGAGAGAGGGCGAGAGAGAGAGAGAGAGAGAGAGAGAGAGAGAGACAGAGAGAGAGGGCGAGAGAGAGACAGAGAGAGAGAGAGAGAGAGAGAGAGAGAGAGCGAGAAACATTTTCAACATGTTTTTAGCAATTAAATGGTCATGAACAAACCTTCAGAATATAGATAGAAAAGACATTGTAAAGTATGGAGTATTTAAAACTCCTGAAGTGGAGAAAAAAAAGTCACAATCCATGAACACAAATAAAAATGGCAAAATGCAAATAAAAACCAGTGCATGTTTTTGCCTGTATGTCTTGCCTTAATATCAGCTTTGATTAAACTCGGCACAACAAATACTACCGTGATACAGAAGAAGTTAAAAAAATCATATTTTCTCGTGTAAAATACCATTGTCTTCTTTAGATGTGGGGGTGAGAAAATTATCAGGAAATTGTAATTCTGAAGTGAACCACTCCTTTAATATCAGCTTTGATTAAACTCCACAAATGCTACTGTGATACAGTAGTCATAAATCATATTTTCCTGGTGTAAAATACCATTAGCTTCTGTAGCTGTGGGGGTGAAATGCGAGCCGGCCGTGTTTCCGAGCTCCGCAGGGATCGGCCACGTACCCTCCTCGCTCTCAGCCTGAGTTTGGAGAGCAACACTGGGCGGTCGGGACCGGCTGGGCTCGGCCAGGCTGTGTCTCAGCTTGCACCTCTGCAAGGCCACGCTATAATCGGGCGGCTTTACGTGGGCTTTTCCTCCGTCCCGCACGAGTGTGTCGCCCAGACTCAGGCCCTGGTACCCCGCCGGGGTCGGGGGCGGCGCCGTGAACCTATCGTCTTTGCAGGGTGATGTAACACAGTACACTGGCAGGAAGCAGGAGGACAGGTGCAGGAAGTGATGTGATGAAGGGGAAGGAGCACAGAAAACACACACAAACACACACAGACACAGACACAAGGCAAACATCAATTAAAGAAACGGGGTACGTAAATCAAAGAAACTGACACAAGCATGCACGAGTCACGTCGAGGATGAACGCTGAACGCTTCACACAAACAGGGCACAAAAACACGTCCTGAACTCCTGCAACATTTATCTCTGACAGAAGAACATTAAATAAATAGAACCAGGGTTTGAAATGAACTTTTTTACTCATCGGCCAATTTGGCTACTAAATTTTTAAGTTACCAGCCATTCAGAACTTCTACTAGCCAAAAAAAAAAAAAAAACGTAATAATAAATAAATAAATAAATAAATAAACCAGATTAACTCGCTATTAGTCACAGCTAATATATATACATATTATAAAATTTGGATTTCATACATTCATTTCTGATTCAAACCTGTGGTCTCAGGATAAGCCAGGATTTGCTAAAATTGTAGGATGTTGGAAAATAACAGTGTTTTCTGTTCACCAAATGCTTTTTAATCTTCGCTATTGCTTCAATGCAAATGAACAAGCGCGCCGTTATTTTTAGCGTTGTGACGTGTGTGTTCAAATGAGCCAGATATGAGCAGATTCTGTGCAATACGTTGTATTAATATATCATGACTCACGAGTATATGCGCTAAATCTGTGCATATTTTGTCTTGCACGAACTTCCAGCAAAGTGAGTAAACATAATAAGTAACAGTCAAATTGTCTCATGATTTGACAGCGTTACACGCCACAGTTGATTTGACCCGCATTTGGCGAGTGTTCATTTCAAACCCTGAATAGAATGTAGAAATGAAAATGTGTCATGGGTTGATTCTCTAACTAGTTTATAGTTACTGATAGTGATGCTCATGTCCTTTTTGTTCTTTTTAGAACAAATGTTCCAATGTTTTTTTAATGAGGCTGAATGTTGGTTTTGGTCATTAAAAGAAGTGACTAATAAACTGTGTTCTTCTACTATGAACTGAAGATCAGTGCAACAGATTTTATATGAATTTAAGTGCATTTGATGTGTGAGAACTGAACTGAGCGGCTATATATATATAAATAAACTAAATTAATAACTTTTTTACAACAAAAATGAACCATCACTGAACTTTCTTAAGCTGGAATATGACGCTATTTTCTTCTAGAAACAAACTTGGTTGCATTATTTTCCTGTTATCTCTGTAAAGCTGCTTTGAAACAGTCTGTACTGTAAAAAGTGCTATATAAATATAAACACCAAAATATCTACAATATTTGTATTTTTCAACCACAGTAAGGAACGCCATCACTTTTTAGTAATTCTGCCTGAAATCAGAGACATTACTAGTTGAAAATAAAGGTAATCTTTTAACTGTCAACCCCTTTTTGAGCATAGATGAGAAAATGCACTATCCAAATACATCTGACTTTGATTAAACGGATGTCTTTATTGTAAAAGTGTATCAAGACACCAGTTTATGCCCTATTTGTGCAAAGCGCAGGACGTCCTGGGTAAATCACTCTACTGATGTACAGTAGTCCACATTTTAAGTGGATCAAAAAAGTTCGGTTCAAGAACGGGTATTGTTCAAAGTTCATGTATAACTTTGATGAAAGGTTTTGATCCACTTCAAATGTTGACTACTATATACTGTATATATATATATGTGTGTGTCCTCGAGGTATCAAGACACAAGCACTCAGCAGCGCAAGCCAAAAGAGCTGCACATTGAGAGGATAGTGAAATCTGCCGTGTCACATGTAGAAGCCGAAACTCACGCTCACCTATGAGTCCCTTCTCCGTGCTGGACGTGATCATCTTGTACGCAGGATCTGTGCTGTTCTGCCCGTCAGAGGCGGCGTGATCTGAGCTCTTGCGTTTGATGGTGCCGTAGCTTCCCTCGTAAGTGTCCGACAGCGAGCTAGAGGACTGACTGAGCTCAGAGCCGTCTCTGGAGCCGGGCTCCACCTCAGCGATTGGGCCGCCCATGGGCGTGTGGCGGTGGGTGAGCAGGTCCGGGACGCGTGGCCCTGGGAGAGTCTGGAGGCTGTCGTGGGAGTTACTGGAGCAGGAGGTCCAGCTCCCGCGCCCGCTGTCGGCCATCTCAGAGACCGAGGAGTGTTCGGGTACCGTCAGCTCCTCACCGCTTGTCGAACACGGGACTCTGGACTCCCTCGTCGCAGAGGGTCGAGGTGAAGATGAACTACGGCGAAAGAAAAGTGCACAGTGACTGAGAGTCGAAAACTGGAGACTAATAAATGGAGACTTACAACTGGAGACTTATAACTGGAGACTTACAACTGGAGTCAATAACTGGAGACTTATAACTGGAGTCAACAACTGGAGACTTACAACTGGAGTCAATAACTGGAGACTTACAACTGGAGACTTATAACTGGAGTCAATAACTGGAGACTTATAACTGGAGTCAATAACTGGAGACTTATAACTGGAGTCAACAACTGGAGACTTACAACTGGAGTCAATAACTGGAGACTTATAACTGGAGTCAATAACTGGAGACTTACAACTGGAGTCAATAACTGGAGACTTACAACTGGAGTCAATAACTGGAGACTTATAACTGGAGACTTATAACTGGAGACTTACAACTGGAGTCAATAACTGGAGACTTACAACTGGAGTCAATAACTGGAGACTTACAACTGGAGTCAATAACTGGAGACTTATAACTGGAGACTTATAACTGGAGTCAATAACTGGAGACTTACAACTGGAGTCAATAACTGGAGACTTACAACTGGAGTCAATAACTGGAGACTTACAACTGGAGTCAATAACTGGAGACTTACAACTGGAGTCAATAACTGGAGACTTATAACTGGAGACTTATAACTGGAGACTTATAACTGGAGACTTATAACTGGAGACTTACAACTGGAGTCAATAACTGGAGACTTACAACTGGAGTCAATAACTGGAGTCTTACAACTGGAGTCAATAACTGGAGACTTACAACTGGAGTCAATAACTGGAGACTTACAACTGGAGTCAATAACTGGAGACTTATAACTGAAGACTTATTACTGGAGACTTACAACTGGAGTCAATAACTGGAGACTTATAACTGGAGACTTACAACTGGAGTCAATAACTGGAGACTTATAACTGGAGTCAACAACTGGAGACTTACAACTGGAGTCAATAACTGGAGACTTATAACTGGAGTCAATAACTGGAGACTTACAACTGGAGTCAATAACTGGAGACTTACAACTGGAGTCAATAACTGGAGACTTATAACTGGAGACTTATAACTGGAGACTTACAACTGGAGTCAATAACTGGAGACTTACAACTGGAGTCAATAACTGGAGACTTACAACTGGAGTCAATAACTGGAGACTTATAACTGGAGACTTATAACTGGAGTCAATAACTGGAGACTTACAACTGGAGTCAATAACTGGAGACTTACAACTGGAGTCAATAACTGGAGACTTACAACTGGAGTCAATAACTGGAGACTTACAACTGGAGTCAATAACTGGAGACTTATAACTGGAGACTTATAACTGGAGACTTATAACTGGAGACTTATAACTGGAGACTTACAACTGGAGTCAATAACTGGAGACTTACAACTGGAGTCAATAACTGGAGTCTTACAACTGGAGTCAATAACTGGAGACTTACAACTGGAGTCAATAACTGGAGACTTACAACTGGAGTCAATAACTGGAGACTTATAACTGAAGACTTATTACTGGAGACTTACAACTGGAGTCAATAACTGGAGACTTATAACTGGAGACTTACAACTGGAGACTTACAACTGGAGTCAATAACTGGAGACTTATAACTGGAGTCAATAACTGGAGTCAATAACTGGAGACTTACAACTGGAGTCAATAACTGGAGACTTATAACTGGAGACTTACAACTGGAGACTTACAACTGGAGACTTACAACTGGAGACTTACAACTGGAGACTTACAACTGGAGTCAATAACTGGAGACTTATAACTGGAGTCAATAACTGGAGACTTATAACTGGAGACTTACAACTGGAGTCAATAACTGGAGACTTACAACTGGAGTCAATAACTGGAGACTTATAACTGGAGTCAATAACTGGAGACTTATAACTGGAGACTTACAACTGGAGTCAATAACTGGAGACTTACAACTGGAGTCAATAACTGGAGTCAATAACTGGAGACTTACAACTGGAGTCAATAACTGGAGACTTATAACTGGAGTCAATAACTGGAGACTTATAACTGGAGTCAATAACTGGAGACTTGCAACTGGAGACTTACAACTGGAGACTTACAACTGGAGTCAATAACTGGAGACTTACAACTGGAGTCAATAACTGGAGACTTACAACTGGAGTCAATAACTGGAGACTTATAACTGGAGTCAATAACTGGAGACTTATAACTGGAGACTTATAACTGGAGACTTATAACTGGAGACTTATAACTGGAGACTTACAACTGGAGTCAATAACTGGAGACTTATAACTGGAGACTTATAACTGGAGACTTACAACTGGAGACTTACAACTGGAGTCAATAACTGTAGACTTACAACTGGAGTCAATAACTGGAGACTTACAACTGGAGTCAATAACTGGAGACTTACAACTGGAGACTTATAACTGGAGTCAATAACTGGAGACTTATAACTGGAGTCAATAACTGGAGACTTATAACTGGAGACTTATAACTGGAGACTTATAACTGGAGACTTACAACTGGAGTCAATAACTGGAGACTTATAACTGGAGACTTACAACTGGAGTCAATAACTGGAGACTTATAACTGGAGACTTATAACTGGAGTCAATAACTGGAGACTTATAACTGGAGTCAATAACTGGAGACTTATAACTGGAGTCAATAACTGGAGACTTATAACTGGAGTCAATAACTGGAGACTTATAACTGGAGACTTATAACTGGAGACTTATAACTGGAGACTTACAACTGGAGACTTACAACTGGAGTCAATAACTGGAGACTTACAACTGGAGTCAATAACTGGAGACTTATAACTGGAGACTTACAACTGGAGACTTATAACTGGAGACTTACAACTGGAGTCAATAACTGGAGACTTATAACTGGAGACTTATAACTGGAGACTTACAACTGGAGACTTACAACTGGAGTCAATAACTGGAGACTTATAACTGGAGACTTACAACTGGAGTCAATAACTGGAGACTTATAACTGGAGTCAATAACTGGAGACTTATAACTGGAGTCAATAACTGGAGACTTATAACTGGAGACTTATAACTGGAGACTTATAACTGGAGACTTACAACTGGAGTCAATAACTGGAGACTTATAACTGGAGACTTACAACTGGAGTCAATAACTGGAGACTTATAACTGGAGACTTACAACTGGAGTCAATAACTGGAGACTTATAACTGGAGACTTATAACTGGAGACTTACAACTGGAGACTTACAACTGGAGTCAATAACTGTAGACTTACAACTGGAGTCAATAACTGGAGACTTACAACTGGAGTCAATAACTGGAGACTTACAACTGGAGACTTATAACTGGAGTCAATAACTGGAGACTTATAACTGGAGTCAATAACTGGAGACTTATAACTGGAGACTTATAACTGGAGACTTATAACTGGAGACTTACAACTGGAGTCAATAACTGGAGACTTATAACTGGAGACTTACAACTGGAGTCAATAACTGGAGACTTATAACTGGAGACTTATAACTGGAGTCAATAACTGGAGACTTATAACTGGAGTCAATAACTGGAGACTTATAACTGGAGTCAATAACTGGAGACTTATAACTGGAGTCAATAACTGGAGACTTATAACTGGAGACTTATAACTGGAGACTTACAACTGGAGACTTACAACTGGAGACTTACAACTGGAGTCAATAACTGGAGACTTACAACTGGAGTCAATAACTGGAGACTTATAACTGGAGACTTATAACTGGAGACTTACAACTGGAGACTTACAACTGGAGACTTACAACTGGAGTCAATAACTGGAGACTTATAACTGGAGTCAATAACTGGAGACTTATAACTGGAGTCAATAACTGGAGACTTATAACTGGAGACTTATAACTGGAGACTTACAACTGGAGTCAATAACTGGAGACTTATAACTGGAGACTTACAACTGGAGTCAATAACTGGAGACTTATAACTGGAGACTTATAACTGGAGTCAATAACTGGAGACTTATAACTGGAGTCAATAACTGGAGACTTATAACTGGAGTCAATAACTGGA
The DNA here is from genome assembly GCF_963993115.1 of Abramis brama. Taxonomy (NCBI): domain Eukaryota; kingdom Metazoa; phylum Chordata; class Actinopteri; order Cypriniformes; family Leuciscidae; genus Abramis; species Abramis brama. The sequence continues at coordinate 2,126,004 of NC_139977.1, forward strand.
GACTTATAACTGGAGACTTATAACTGGAGACTTATAACTGGAGACTTACAACTGGAGACTTACAACTGGAGTCAATAACTGGAGACTTACAACTGGAGTCAATAACTGGAGACTTATAACTGGAGACTTACAACTGGAGACTTATAACTGGAGACTTACAACTGGAGTCAATAACTGGAGACTTATAACTGGAGACTTATAACTGGAGACTTACAACTGGAGACTTACAACTGGAGTCAATAACTGGAGACTTACAACTGGAGACTTATAACTGGAGACTTACAACTGGAGTCAATAACTGGAGACTTACAACTAGCCCTAATCATCTGCTGTTTTTAAATATTAGCCTAATTGAAAAAGCATTATGTTACCCATAATCAATTTTGAAAATTCAACAAAACGCTGAGGTGTAGTGTGATATGCACCTGGTGCCGGGCTGCGTGGGGTCGGCGTGAGTGTTCGCGGGCGTCTCTGACGGGCAGCTGACGGTGTTTGCTGTGAGCATGGAGTCCACAGAGCTGTTACTGACGATGCTGGAGCGGGACGAGATCTCGCTGGAGTCCGACAGCTCAGATCTGACGACGGGCATCAGGGCGTAACCTATCAGAGAGAGCAGACAGATGATCAGTGTGTGTGTCGTCACACTCGCAGGACATCAGGAGCACACCATGGAGCCAACAGAGCAATGCAAACATCTGCCTTTATTACACAACTGAGGAAACTCACAGCCAGATCATTTAAAGTGAAGAACCATCGACGATGGCACAATCACAACACATCTCAACTCATCAGCTCTCTGAACAACACATCAACTCATCAACTCTGCTCCCTGAACAATGCATGACATTACACTTAAAAGCACTTCAAAGATCCTGCCATCATTCACTCAACTCGTGTAAAACACAAACGGTGAGTGTTTTGTGTGAAAAAATAAATATAAATGAATCACACACTCGATCTAATCGTGTTGCGACCTATCTTGACGTGTCAACTTTGATCACTCAAATGACATCTGAGAGTGTGGCTCGATGATGATGACAGGATCTTCATCAACTCATCAACTCCCTGAACAATGCATGACATCACACTTAAAAGCACTTCAAAGATCCTGTCATCAATCACTCAACTCGTGTGAAACACAAACGGTGATGGTTTTGTGTGAAGAATAACCAATAATGAACCACACACTCGATCTAATCGTGTTGCGATCGCTGTCAAACCTGTCAGCTTTGAGAGAAAACTGCGAGTGAATGTGGCTCGATGATGATGACAGGATCTCTGGCTGAACTAGTGTTTAACTCAGTGTTTAACAGGTCATCACACAGTTTTCCTCCTGCAGTGTCTGTCTGTCCTCTCAGTGTGTTTCAGACTGTCTGTCTGCTGATCGTCCTGTCTCAACGCCTCGCTCCTGTCCCTGGACTGGCTCCTGTCTCTAAAGAGTGTGAAGGGGGACCTGAAGCGCTTGCGTGGCTTCTCTTGCGGTCTCTGTCTATGCTCGTGCTGTCTGTCGCTGTGACAGGTCATCTTCAGGATCTGTCTATGAAGGAAAGCCCCACCTATGCCGTATGTGCGCGCCGGCGCTCGAGTGTTGACCTCGCTGGCCAGAGACGACGACGAACCCGACAGATTCAGTCTGGGAGCTCCGCCTGCTGGGAGAGAATCATGGGAAAATTTCAGGATCAATTCAATTCACATTTATTTGTACAGCGCTTATCACAATACACATCGTTTCAAAGCAGCTTTACAGAAAATGCACATTATAATTTAGAGAGATCTGTTATCAGAGGTGATCTAAGTAATGCATTTCAGAATCAACGAATCATGGGAATATTTCAGAATCAATGAAGCCTTAATGCATGCATATCATTAGAGACACAATTAACCCATGTAATGCCTGACATGTAAGTTTATCAGGCCTTTTAACAACATAATTAAAAAAAAAAAATCTAGTGGATATAAAAATATACACTGACATGTTTTAGTGCTGGGCATCCAAAATAAAAGTTTGTGTTTACATAATATATGTGTGTGTACTGTGTGTATATATATAAATACACACACATATGCATGTATATATTTAAGAATTTTTTTAATTTATATATAAAATATTAATATTATGTATACATATATATACAGTTTATACATGGAAATATTTCTTAAATATATACATGCATGTGTGTGTATTTATATATATACACACACATATATTATGTAAACACAAACTTTTATTTTGGATGCGATTGATGGTTGCCCAACACTAATATATTTATATGGCCAAAAACTAAGATGAAATTCTGATGCTTGTGATGTAAATCAATGAGATCTTTATAACAGTATAGCAGAAACTGCCATAAAATCATATAAAATCACTCTCGTCACTCTATATCTGCCAATAATGTCTTAGTAAGATGATATTTAAAAGCTTAGTTTTATGATCAAAGCTCTGTAGTTTTAAAACATATAATGTAATGCAATACAACGATGATTGAGAGATGAAAAATAAACGTGATCAAAAGCCTGATGATCATATTTGATACTTGATTTTTCTAAAAATAACAAATATTATGTATGATAATCAAGTAAACCTGCGTCAGTTTGAAATATTACTAACACTATGAAAGTTATTCTTATGTTTCCTTGATATAAATCAGAGCAGATTTGACAGCAGAAACACACGAGCTAAAGGAGGATGATTGTACAATTACACTAAAAGATTTTTACTTGATAAAAGAGAAAACTCTCAATCAGAGACAGAAGGACTGGAGGAGACTGTGTGCGACAGGGTTACTGATCATGTTAGAGGCGTTAGAAATGTGTGAATCTAATATGATACAGTAGCTTTATAGGGTTAGCATCTGCTCCAGTGCGTCCGCTTTCAGCACGTACATGATGGGAAGTTGAGAGCCACTACTGAGCTGAATACAGCAGAAGACCAGGGACAGAAAATACAGTCATGACTTTATGTTTAAAAAACGTTCTTTAACCCTCGCTTGTCTGGCTCATGCTGTGAAAGTCAGTAGGGAAAGGGCAAACTCTGTTTGGCTGCTGCGCTGCACGCGCACCTGCGCTGAGCCTGCATGAGCGGCCCTAGAAGGAGATTGTCACGGTTGTCGGGTGAGACGACTCAACGTTGTCGGAAAAGGTGAGTTTGTGATGTATAACAAACGAACGATCATCATCAGGGTTCCAGACTGCGACCATTTTTTGAGAATGTGCGAGTTAAAATTTTATGTGGTCGCATTTGTGCGAGTACATGGTCATGTACTACTCAGTTAAATTCACGCATGAATTTTCCTGTTTTAGCGCCCGCCAAAGTGAATTTTTGTCCCCGCCAAAGTCTTATTTGATCGGTGAGTAATGTAGATGAACTGCCGCGCTTGTGACAGAGTCACAGTGCATGTTTAACTGAAAGAACGAGCAGAGAGAGAGGGAGACCCGGTCGCGCGCGCACACTCTCTCTTCAGAGCCAGGCGAAAGTGTAAACAAGACTTCACCGTCTCCAAACTAGGCGCTGTGTTGCTCTCTCTCCCTCGCACATATTAATCAAAATAAATCGACACGGCGGTAAAAGGTCGGAAGACCAAAAGTTTCATGTGGAGCATTCTGAGATTTTTTTCTTCCTGAATTACCGCTGGGCTGGGTGTGAATTGTGCTAAATAAGTTGCCTTATCTTCTCTGAAAAGCGTTCCGGACATTCAGCTGACATAAAACAACACTTTAATTAAACGAAATAAAACTATACAGTGATGAAATGTTTTCTATGTTGACACAAATCTTGGATGTCCATGTCCTAACTGCTGGAATAATCACACAACGCGCACGACACGTCCAATTCGCGAACTAATGACTCCTTTGAACCGATTCATTTTAATGAATGGTTAAAACAACTGATCTTTCCAACAGTCTAAATCGGTGTATGTATAACTAATCAGTAACACTTTACAATAAGGTTCTATTTATTACATACATTACATAAAAAGTACAGTTTGTTTACTCA
>NC_139977.1:2132500-2225000 GCF_963993115.1 Abramis brama
TGTTTATTGTTAGTTCAGGTTAACTAATGTAAAGAGATAAAACACCTTATTATAAAGTGTTACCGTTAAACTTGCAGCGTTGGATGGAAACAGAGTTACTGACGTTCATTCATTAATTCAACTAAACACTAGGCTATAGTGCAACTCTACAGTCTGAGATGAACAAAAGGACCAGATCGTTATCATCACAAACATGAACAAAACTAGAAAACCCACTGAGCTCCTGAGGCTACTCATCTGAATCACAGCATCATGGGAATCAAGCAAACCCAGATTAAGTGAACTCCTCAATCTGATATCTAGCACTTCTCCTTCCGCCCACTAGATGGCAGTGACCAGCCGTATGAAATCTGGGCCCAGTTGCAGAAGAAATTAGTCAAGAGGTAATCAGTCTTACTTTCTGACTCAAACTGATCTACCTTTTTATGTAACTGACTTAAAGAAGTTAGTGCCAGTCTTGAAGAGAACATTTAGATGACTAACTTTTAAGACTAGCCTAAGCAGTTTATGCAAACGGCCTCTGGACAGCTCGATCAGCAGCGACAGTTAGTCTGGTAACACTCACACACACACACACACACACCAGGAACTGAGTTTGAGTGACAGGGACAGTTAGTCTGGTAACACTTTACAATAAGGTTCATTAGTTAACATTACTTAATGTATTAACTAACATGAACTAACCCTGAGCAATACATTTGTTACTGTATTTGTTAGTTAATAAAAATCCAGCTGTTCATTGTTTGTTCGTGTTAGTTCAGTGCATTAACTAATGTTAACAAGATTTTAATAATCTCAATGTGATTCTCCTGGTTAAGTAAGTCTGCTTCACATCGGGGTCTTCATCACCCTGAGGGGGTTTATTCTGAGATAACAACCGGCTAGATGTGCACTATCCCGCTTATTACACAGATACTCGTCACATGAGTAATAGCTGAAGAGACGCACGTGTGCTGTAGGCCGGCTCGCACTGCAGGGACATGATCTGGAGCTTGTCCTCGTCCTCCTCCACCTCCAGGTGTGCCAGATACTGCTTCACCCGCCGGGACATCTGGGCGTCCTCGTACAGCTTCCTGGCGTTGAGCAGAGAGCTGCGCCGCACACGCTTCTTGTGGCCCGCCTGGACCTCCAGCAGGTTTGAGTTGGTGCTGGCCTGACTCAGAGACCTGAGGAAGAGCGAGACACGACACACATCACCGTCACTCCCGGGGGAGACGCTCGCGGGCAAACGGGAAGACGTTCACAAACAGAAACAGAACATCTAGTCAAGTCATCTTCATTTATACAGCGCTTTAACAATATAGATGTTTCACAGCAGCTTTACAGTGATAATAGGAGATTACAGTAACAGAGAGTGTTTAGGCTTTACAGCAGCTCTAGAATACAGTTATTGTCCAAATGAAGTTAGTTTTGATTGATTCACTTCCGTTGTAAAGATCATTAGTTATTAGCTTAGGGGCCGCTAACACGACACCGCTTTAACAGAAAACACTTAGGGCCCCTATTTTAACGATCTGAAACGCAAGTATCAAGTGTGAAACGCAAGTCACTTTGTGGGCGGATCTAAGGCGCTGTTGCTATTATACCGGCGGGATAAATGACTCTTGCGCTCGACGCAAATCTAAAATGTGTTGGTCTGAAGTCGCTTCATTACTCATAGGTGTGGTTTGGGCGTAACGTGAAATAAACCAATCAGAGCGTCATCTCACATTCCCTTTAAGAGCAGGCGCGCTTGTTCCATGGCGGATTGCTATTATAACGGCGGATTTGCCAGGAGCGGTTCACAGCCGAGGAGACCGACGTTCTCGTCAGGGCCGTAAAACACAGAGAAGTGACATTGGGGATGGAGAAACACACCCAGATTAGCTTCGGTTAAACAGGCGTATAATAATTTGGGTAAATGTGTAAGCTAGATTTATGCCTATTTTTTCACATCTTCATGGACACAATGATTTCCCTCGTGTGTTAATATTTTTCCTTGTAATAATGTATGGTTTGCAAAAATGAAAACTGCTGCATCTGTGTAGAGTAGAGAAGCAAAGTGTGTGTGTGTGTTGTGCACACACTACATTATGGCCAAGCATGCGCCCTTAAAATAGCATCTGAATAACGCGCCACTGACTTTAGACTGGGTTTCTCCTGGTCTGTGGAGGAATTGTTTTCTGAAACTGCAAAATAGCACCAGGGAACGTTTGCACCGGAACACGCCTCCTCTTTTCGCTGAACCGCCCCCGGGAGCGCAAGTTCATTCCCTAATTTACCGACGTGCGTCTGTGGAGGGAAAAGTCCGCTGTGCGTCGGGTGAGAAATAGGAATGAAACATGTGTCGGTGTACAAAGTCAGTTGCGCTGGGTGCAAGATAGGGCCCTAAATGTGTTCTGTCCGTTCATTTGCACAACAACAACAGTGCTCGAGAACGCAAACCTCGGAAACAAAACATTTGGAAAAAAAATGCAAAAAAAGATAAAGTTTTCATCTTTGCGCAAACTTCAAAAACGCAAATCTGTGAGAAAGCTGACGGCGTGCACATGCATATTACGTGTTCAGTCTATAGATATGCAGGTTTGAATATATATGTGCGCAGGCGTGTAGTCTTTCTCTACAAATGACCTGAATCTACAAAAATGTAACGGTTTCACAGATAAATGAGACTTGATGCATTTCTTCTGGTCTTGCAAATGTGAACAATGGAAACTCATTTTTGTGAATCTTGTTTTTCAATTCCTGAAATAGTTTCATTTAAAGGTTTGGGGTTAAGAATTGTTTATATATTTTTTTTTTACGAAATTGATACTTTTATTCAGGAATGACGCATTAAATTGATCAAAAGTGATGTCGAATATAACGTCTATTTCAAATAAATGCTGTTCTTTTTAACTTTATATTCATCAAAGAATCCTGAAAGTAAAATATGAACTGTTTCGAACATTGATAATAATCATAAATGTTTCTTGATCTTCAAATCATCATATTAGAATGATTTCTGAAGGATCATGTGACACTGAAGACTGGAGTAATGATGCTTAAATTCAGCTTTGATCACAGGAATAAATGACACTTTACTATATATTCACATATATACTATATAATCTGTTTTTACTGTATTTTTGATCAAATAGCCTTGGTGACTTCTTTCAGGAAATGTTTTGGAAGTATGTGATGTTATGAAATTTCTATTTGTGAAAGTCCTTCCATTTATTTGTAAATATGAAATGTTAAAGATAAACCTCATTTATTTGGCAGTCAGAGCAAACAATGCCTACAGCAGCGTAACACGGCCATGCAACGCATTCAGCTCCATTAATGCAACACAAAAAAAGAATAAATAGATTAAAACAGACGAGCATGATCAGTTACATGAAGATCAATGGTTTAGAGGATGAGAGGAATGAAGGAAGAGTGGCAGGAGTTGCTGTGTCCAGTGAACGGTCAGGACATGCAGGACAGCACACTTACCCTAAACTCTTCCACCTCTTCTTTCTGTACGCAAAGCCCATGAGAGGCAGAAGACAGGAGAAGAGAAAGAGACACTCAGACAGACAGAAAACACCAGCAGCACCACAGACAGAGAGGAATCATCTGATACACCACCACCATCACACACTGGTAGAGCTCCACCGGTTCATCGTTTTTAGCCTTTTTAATCGGTAAAAATCCATACCGATGGTTTTTCCGGGTTGCATCCGTTGCGTGAGCGGCTAATAAAGGGTGTGCGGTCGTATTACAGTAAGAGAGCGGCCTCTAGTGGCGGAATAAAAACTAGCACTGGCCGCGTTTCCATTACCCTTCAAATTATGCAAATTCAAATTGCGAATTGAAAATACATCCAAAAAAATATGTTTTGCAACAATAACGCAAAAAAACTTTTTACGCTCACATGAGGGGGTTTTTCAGGCAATTCGAATATTTCTCAAAACTGCAATGGAAACAGTTTTTGCACATTTACAGTCCCCTGACGTTGATGATGAGGTGTGTTTGGGCAGAAGACGAGACAGAGTTCTTCATTAAACTCATAAAAGACTAAATAATTACGGGAATACTGGACTCTAAACCACTAAGAAACGCCACAATCAAGATCTTGAAGCAGATTTGAGGGAGAAACACCCAGAAACTCCTCATATGAGCCGCTCTCAGTATAACGGCCTTTCCTTGCCATTAATGCTTGGAAAACACACACACATCTCCTTCCATTAAATATAATGTCTAGAGCGGCGGCTGAGATATATGTAAACATACAAACATCCGTTGCCATGATTGTTGAAATGACTTTGAATCGCGAGGAAAAAATTACGTTGCACGTTCATGTTCAACTTCCTGTTTGAACAAGGCGTTTCGAGACTCACACCTGTAAGTAAATGCAGCTGTCAATCACAAAAACTGACATTGTGAACGCAGCCTATGTGTCCACCGTCAACATTCACAGGGGCGAGCGACTGACTGACATTAAATGAAGATGATCAACAAAAGATCAACAGTAGGGCGAGACTTATCTGACTGGACTGTGATGACTGAGCATTACATTTATGTATAAAACTACTGGACTAACATGGCCTACAGTTGGAAATCTGGAAACTGGAAATCAAAATTGATTCCTGCACTTATTGTGAACGATTCATTAGTGCACATTATTGTGAAAGGTGTATTGACTTTAGTTCATGCTCTGTGTGTGTGTGTGTGTGTGTGTGTGTGTGTGTGTGTGTTTGTGTGTGTGTGTGTGTGTGTGTCTTCACCTCTGTCTGAACATGAGTGCCGGGTCCATGTTGGCTGATGTCATGCGCACAACGTTTCGGATCTCCTTGGCGATCATTCGCAACTTTTCGAAATTGACCAGTCCGTCAACACTCGAATCGTTCCCTGAGCGAGATAAGAGATGACGGACAGTTCAAGGACCTGACATGTGGAAACCCACTAATGTTGAAAGATTAGTTCACTTGATAATTTACTCTCTTCCTCGTCATACAAGATGTTCATGTCTTTCTTTCTTCAGTGGAAAAGAAAAGAAGGTTTTTGAGGAAAACACTCCAGGATGTTTCTCCATATAGTGTCTTCAATGGGGTCCAACGGGTCGAAGGTCCAGATGTGAGTTTCAGTGCAGCTTCAAAGTCTCGACACGATCCAGCCGAGGAATAAGAGTCTCATCTAGACAAACCAGCGGACACTTTATAACTAAATAAACATTTATATACTTTTAACCACTAATGCTGGTCTGGCACTAGCTGTGGTGAGACACACATTACGCAATCAGGTTGAAAGGTCACGCGTGTTCCGGTTTATGAATGTAGAATAGGGCGAAAAACTCCACATTTTCTCCTCCAACTTTGTTGTTTTACCTTTAATTTATTTTAATTTATTTTTTGTAAAGGGCATTTGACTCAATCTTTGCACGTTGGCTTTGTAAACTTTGTAAAATGCCCTTTTACGTCACGCGTGACCTTTCAACCTGATTACGTAATGTGTGGCGCATCACAGCTAGTGCAAGACCAGCATTTGAGGTTAAAAGTATATAAATGTTTATTTTGTTATAAATGTCCGCTGGTTTGTCTAGATGAGACTCTTATTCCTCGGCTGGATCGTGTCGAGACTTTGAAGCTGCACTGAAACTCACATCTGGACCTTCGACCCGTTGGACCCCATTGAAGACACTATATGGAGAAACATCCTGGAGTGTTTTCCTCAAAAACCTTCATTTCTTTTCCACTGAAGAAGTGACATGAAAAGAAATGTTCATGTTCATGTTCTAAAGAAAGACATGAACATCTTGGATGACGAGGGGGAGAGTAAATAATCAGGAAATGTTAATGCTGAAGTGAACTACTATTTAACAGGCTTGTGTGTAGACTTGACCCACTGACCTTCGTGCAGGAAAGTGAGGTCCTTCTTGACCACAGGGAACAGGGGGATGATGGGAGGTTGCACGCTCTGGCTGCTCAGTATGTTGCGGTATTTGGCCATGTTTCGTGACGGGTCGAAGATGTCCTGAAGGTCGCGGAACAGCTTCTCATACTTACTGGGTAGTTTCTCCCACGTGCTCCTCAGTCGAGCGACTGAAGCCAGATTAAGACCACTGAGGAGCACAGAAGACACATGAACATCTGCGGCCCTGCTCGGAAGTTCACACACCAACCACACAATATGCAAGATCTTTAACTATTAAAACATAAAATATCTGCATTTTATGTTTCTGATGAAGCTGCATAACCACCATAAAACACTGAGGAACAAAGAGCATGTCAACTTTTTTTGTAAATGTAATCGTTTGTTATTATCTTGTGGATAATTTAGAAATATGCTGATAACTTTATCAGGTCAGCATCACTATTAAAAAAAATATGATTTTTTTGGTTGTGAGTGCAGAGAGACTCCGCCCACACCCTCTTCTGATTGGCTGTGATCTTTGATTGATTTGGTTGTGAGTGCAGAGACTCCGCCCACACACTCTTCTGATTGGCTGTGATCTTTGATTGATTCGGTTGTGAGTGCAGAGAGACTCCGCCCACACACTCTTCTGAATGGCTGTGATCTTTGATTGATTTAGTTGTGAATGCAGAGACTCCGCCCACACGCTCTTCTGATTGGCTGTGATCTTTGATTGATTTGGTTGTGAGTGCAGAGAGACTCCGCCCACACACTCTTCTGAATGGCTGTGATCTTTGATTGATTTAGTTGTGAGTGCAGAGAGACTCCGCCCACACGCTCTTCTGATTGGCTGTGATCTTTGATTGATTTGGTTGTGAGTGCAGAGACTCCGCCCACACACTCTTCTGATTGGCTGTGATCTTTGATTGATTCGGTTGTGAGTGCAGAGAGACTCCGCCCACACACTCTTCTGAATGGCTGTGATCTTTGATTGATTTAGTTGTGAATGCAGAGACTCCGCCCACACGCTCTTCTGATTGGCTGTGATCTTTGATTGATTTGGTTGTGAGTGCAGAGAGACTCCGCCCACACGCTCTTCTGAATGGCTGTGATCTTTGATTGATTTAGTTGTGAGTGCAGAGAGACTCCGCCCACACGCTCTTCTGATTGGCTGTGATCTTTGATTGATTTGGTTGTGAGTGCAGAGAGACTCCGCCAACACGCTCTTCTGATTGGCTGTGATCTTTGATTGATTTGGTTGTGAGTGCAGAGAGACTCCGCCCACACACTCTTCTGATTGGCTGTGATCTTTGATTTAGTTGAGTGCAGAGACTCCGCCCACACACTCTTCTGATTGGCTGTGATCTTTGATTGATTTGGTTGTGAGTGCAGAGAGACTCCGCCAACACGCTCTTCTGATTGGCTGTGATCTTTGATTGATTTGGTTGTGAGTGCAGAGAGACTCCGCCCACACACTCTTCTGATTGGCTGTGATCTTTGATTGATTTGGTTGTGAGTGCAGAGAGACTCCGCCAACACGCTCTTCTGATTGGCTGTGATCTTTGATTGATTTGGTTGTGAGTGCAGAGAGACTCCGCCCACACACTCTTCTGATTGGCTGTGATCTTTGATTGATTTGGTTGTGAGTGCAGAGAGACTCCGCCCACACACTCTTCTGATTGGCTGTGATCTTTGATTGATTTAGTTGAGTGCAGAGACTCCGCCCACACGCTCTTCTGATTGGCTGTGATCTTTGATTGATTCGGTTGTGAGTGCAGAGAGACACTTATTGTTACCAATGTCCTGTTACACATTTGTACTTGCACTTACCATTCCGTGGGTTGTTACATATGTGTAGTTACACAAATATTACAGCTGTAGATACTATGTACCAATGTGTACTTATACTGTAGTTACATACTATGTACACATCTAGTTACCATGTAAGTTCACAGGTATTAGGGCCACTTAAAGGTGCAGTGTGTAATATTTAGGAGGATCTGTTGACAGAAATGCAATATCATACACATAACTATATATTTCAGTGGTGTATAAAGACCTTACATAATGAACCATTATGTTTTTATTAGCTTAGAATGAGTATTTCTCTCTACACACACCGTGGGTCCACTTACATCGACACGTTTCTACAGTGGCCCTGAGCGGACAAACGCGTTTCGTCACTATGTTGTTCTTCGTATAAACAAGCTAGCTAAAGTCAGCGAATTAAACACTGACACAATGATGAACAGGTAACAATAATATTCGCAATAACATCGTTGGACTGAATAATTAAGTAAACCTAATTTCTTAATTTATCTTTGTAAAGAAACCTCAGTGTTTAACTGGCTACTCTCTGCTCTCTCAGACGACGACATCACTTCCTGTCGGCCACCGTAACTTCTGTTGGGTACAATTCGCAACCTCACCACTAGATGCCGCTAAAACGTACACACTGCACCTTTAATATAAAGTGGGACCTTAATTTCTTATAATTATTGAGAAACAGTGAGGAGAACAGCCCGAGAACTGTCAGCTCGAGCGAAAGGCGGACTCACCTGATGATGGCAAACATGGAGTTGAAGTTCTTGCACTCGCGGCAGTGCAGGGCGATCTTGATGAAGTGCTTGATGGTCTTCATGCGCTTGAGCGCGTTGGCCTCGCGGAGGATCTCAGTGGCCACCCAGAACGTCTCCTGGTTGATGATCTCCTCGAACTGCTTCAGATGTCGGCCACCGCCCGGGTCCAGCTTGAACAGGTCGTCCACGTACTCGGTGGACTCGATGTTCCTGAACAGGCCGAAGTCCCGCATGGAGAGCTGAGCCGCCACCTCCACGGTGCTGAGCTGGAGGAGCCCGATCTGACTCTCCCTCAGCAGATCCTGAGCGTCTTCATCCGAGCACAGCGTCTCCGTCTCCATGTTGTTCTTCAGGTAGTACCTGAGCAAACACACCAATCACGGGATCACTGTATAGTAGGGGTGTAACAATACCCAGCAAGCAAAGACGTCTAATAGCCGTTCAAACACATCCCAGACGTCTAGCTCAAAACAAGACTAAGTTTGAGCTGTCAGTGAAAATTTAACAGACGTCTAAACCATCGCCCAAGAATAGACTAGTCATCAGTTATATAACACTTCAAAGAAATGAAACCAAACACTTTGTAATCACTGTTGACTTCACTGTGACTGGTGCTTACAGGGATAGTTCACCCAAAAATGAAGGGGAAGTAAAAAGTAAAAGAGAAAAGTAAAGTAAAATTCTAGCTTCCGCCATACGCAGTCTACTTGTGTATAAAGCGCAACTCATGACGTCAGAAGTAGTGTAGTGCGTCATGGCGTAGTGTAAATATCAGCAGTGCGTCGCATTACTCGCATAAGTTGCGCTTTAGACTTAAGTTGAATCCCTATGTTCGTTTGGCCTGAAGCTAGTTATTTTAATTTATAAAGTTTTAAATATGGATATTTTTCTTACACAAACACATCGCTTCGCTTCAGAAGGCCTTTATTAACCCTGTGGAGCACTTTATGATGGATAGATGCACTTTTATGATGGATAGATGCACTTTTATGATGGATAGATGCACTTTTATGATGGATAGAAGCACTTTTATGATGGCTAGATGCACTTTTATGATGGCTAGATGCACTTTATGATGGATGGATGAACTTTTATGATGGATAGATGCACTTATGATGGATAGATGCACTTTTATGATGGATGGATGCACTTCTTTTATGATGGACAGGTGCACTTTTATCATGACAGATGCACTTCTTTTATGATGGATAGATGCACTTTTATGATGGATAGATGCACTTTTATGATGGATAGATGCACTTTTATGATGGATGGATGAACTTTTATGATGGATAGATGCACTTTAATGATGGATAGATGCACTTTATGATGGATAGATGCACTTTTATGATGGATAGATGCACTTTTATGATGATAGATGCACTTTTATGATGGATGGATGAACTTTTATGATGGATAGATGCACTTTAATGATGGATAGATGCACTTTTATGATGGATAGATGCACTTTTATGATGATAGATGCACTTTTATGATGGATGGATGAACTTTTATGATGGATAGATGCACTTATGATGGATAGATGCACTTTTATGATGGATGGATGCACTTCTTTTATGATGGACAGGTGCACTTTTATCATGACAGATGCACTTCTTTTATGATGGATAGATGCCCTTTTATGATGGATAGATGCACTTTGATGGACTTCAAAACAGAAACAACCATTCACTGCCATTATAAAGCTTGGAAGAGCCAGGACATTTTTTAAAGGTCCCATATTGTACAACTTTTTGAAGTTTTATTTTAGGTTGTGATGTCCTTAAGAATATATATTTGCGGTATAAGTGCCAAAAAACATCCCAAATATATTTTTACAGCTCCTTTCTCAGGAGGCCTGTCTAATTAATATTCATGAGACTCTCTTCTGATTGGCCTGTTGTTTTCTGAGTGATGCACGGGCAGGTCAACCACAGGTAACTAGGCTCATGTTTGCTGTAGCCTGATGTGTCTCATGAGTAAGGTAAATAAAACACCTGTAATGATGGACACTGCTGAGGGAAATGTTATCCGGCCTTATATGTTCGAGCCGGACTCAGGAGACAAACAACCACCTCCTTACTTTCAGCGTTATTGTAAGAGTATTATAATTACCATTACATCAATACTGCACGCAGATTTAACGTTAACGCTAATTTAAACTGTCTGTAAACAAACTCAGACTTTTTTTTTGTCAAATTCGATTTAAATCTCCAAAATATGTACGTTAATAGCTAGTTATACACTATGTAACGTTAGCAGACACCGAATGCAGTAAGCTATGTAACTATTGCTTTCCTACTGATACAGTAAGTTAACGTGCTACAATTTCATTTACAATGTTACTTTTTTTCTGTAAAAGGTGTACTTGTGGTAAATATGCAAGGATAACCACAGAACGTGAGAACATATGCTGCAAGTGATGCCCAAGGTAAACTTGAACTGTAGAGACTGCAGCATCTTTGAGGAGAAGCTTCTTTGAAAAAACGTTGTCCGGAAGCCTGTGCAATGATGTCGTTTCCTGACGGTGGGCAGTGTTTGGTGGCAGTGTTTGGTGATCACATTTATACGACAACGGCTCGTGAAAAGGCACAGCTACTTTATGCAGGCTGTGTGCATTTGTCTGTGGATCGACTGTTTTGAAACGTATATGGTAGTTTCATCGCCCCTAGACCTCTGCTATCATGAAAAAAGCCAGGGAATTTCAGTTTTGACAAAATGGGACCTTTAATATAACTCTGATTGTATTCGTCTGAATAAAGAAAGTCATATACACCTCGGATGAGTGAATCATGGGCTAATTTTAATTTTTGGGTGAACTATCCCTTTAAGAGGTGTTGACTCTGCCCTTACCTGCCGTTGAGTTGGATGCGGTCTGCTAGTTTTGAGAGCTGGTCCGGCAGCCGGCGCTGTTTAATGACCCCTTCAGGACTAACAGAGACCTCACACAGCGAGTAGGTTTCCGAAGCTGCGATGAGGCCGAACTCGCTCACTACATGCGAGACGACGTCTTTGGCTGTGGTGTCTTTACTGATGATGATATAGCAGCTCTGCTGGTCCGCCTTGAACACGCGGATCACCTGATCGGGAATGTCTGTGACCCGCAAGAGGAAGGAGACGCAGTTAAACACACACAACCGGTGAAAGCATTTGAAATAAAGGTCAATGGTGAGATGTTTGGCTCAGATTTGGAAAACAAGGCAATGGCTCAAACACTATCCCATCATCCAGATGATTTAAATTACAGAAATCTCTTTCAGGTTTCATTCACATCTTCACTTGATGAATGAAAGTCCTGTGGCTGTGGAACACAATCCACCATAATGACGGCGTTTCCGCATGCTTTTGACGTCGAGTGTAAATCATTTCATGCCACAAACTCATAACCACATGCAGTGTTGGGGAACGTTACTTTGAAAAGTAATGCATTACAATATTGAGTTACTCCCTTAAAAAGTAACTTAGTTACTTTTTTAGAAAAGTAATGCATTACGTTACTTTTGCTTTACTTTTTCTCACCTGGGCTGGGCTTTTTTTTATAACAAAAAAGTTATATTTTTGGGCCAATGTAAAGGCCCTTTCAGACCAAAATTTAAATAATAAGGCTGAAGGAAATGCAGATTCACACATGTCCTGTAGAGGAGCAGATCAAACAAACCTGCCGTTCTGGGTCACAGAAGAATAGATGAAGGAGAAGAACGTTTAACACTTACTTCACCAATAAAGACAAAGTCATTTTTGTTTATGGTTTAACTGAATCATCGAAGGTCAGAATCAAGTACATTGGTCAATAAAGTGAGATTAAATGCATAAAAAATATTTGTTTTATTGAACATATTCAGTTATTGGAGGTTTGCGTATAGTATTCTGATTCTGCATTTCACTGATTTTATTCATTTTGAGAAATACTGAATCTTTTTTGCAATTAGTCAATGCATGCTCACATTTAGTCTAGAACGGTCAGTCAATAAATGTGAAAAAGTAACTTGCGTTACTTATTTGAAAGAGTAACTAAGATATTTTGCTGTAAATTTAAAAGTAATGCGTTATTTTACAAGTTTCTTGAAAAAAGTAATCGGATTACTTAACTCAAGTTACTTGTAGTTACTCCCAACACTGACCACATGCAATTAAGTTCAAAACAGCATACAAGAGTTAAACGCATGAAAAGGAAAAGAGTGTATGACGTGCACAGTGTACTTACAGTAGAAACCAGCCACTGGTGGAGCCAAGAAACACACACAGAGAGAGAGAGAGAGAGAGAGAGAGAGAGAGAGAGAGAGAGAGAGAGAGAGAGAGAGAGAGAGAGGATTGACACATGACAGCTACAGCGCACACCAGTGGAGACATCACAACTAATCTAAAGATGTCCTCCTCATTATAAACACTCGTGCTGCACATCAACTTCATCAGGTTTCCAGATTAGTGTGCAGTGGATCTGAAACCAGCTGCACACTTTCATTTGACACAACCCAGAGCTGAGGTTTCACAAAGGAAACATTTACTGGAATCCTTCCTAACATCCTCATATATTCTAACTATATCTAAATGTAGATTGTTTTCAGAGCTTGAAATAAGGAGAAATAAACAGCTTCAGCTTCACTCATACACAGCAGAAACCCTCTATTGTGAAAAGAAGTACACTTCAGGATACTTTCAAAAAGAGTGCATACAACGGATATCATACACTTTAAACAAATGCGAAAGGAAAGAAATAATTTAAAACAAATTAATGTTATTTACAATTAAAAATGATTACAGTTTAAATGTATATTAAATGCAATACATGTTTGAGTTTTTTTATTTTTAATAATGATATAAATAACATTGATATAAGTGATCATCTGGATTTAGACCTATATTATATTTATATAAAGCGTTCACAGGCAAATTTGCGTTATGTATTGCTCCGATGTTAAAATCAGGCTCATATAAATGTGAGGAAACATGATTCCTGCTGCCTGTCAATGTCCATGATCACTGGATCTCTGGTAAGATGTAAGAAACACTATATCGAGTCCAAACTTTAGTTTAAACTGATAATCGCTCGTTTTACTGGCAGTTTCCCCTGTTAAACCCAGTAAACGCATCAGCTCTTCTGCCACTCAGGCCGGCTGAGGGAGTGTGTTCCCACGGGAAAGTGACGTCAATGCATTCCCTCTATAATCTGATGACATATGTGTGGTCATTATATCAGCGAGTGGTTGTGTGTGTTACCTGCGGGGTTGGAGAAGTCGAGCGCGCTGGCGGGCTGGAGCAGGTCAGGACTGCTGGACGACAGGCTGCCCGGGATCGGCATGATGGCCACGCTGTGCCGGCACTGCTTCGTGCCCACCATACTGTCATCCTGAGAGTGGGACAAGCCACTGTCACTGCACACACAGAGGAAGAGGGATTACAGCCGGCTCAACACACTAACACTGCATGTCAACACACACACACACACACACACAGATGGAAGACGTGCACATTTAGGCCGTTTTCACACTTGATTGGACTGAACTGGAAGGAGACGAACCGAATGTGATTTTGCTAAAAGAATAACTATTAATAAGAAAAACAGCTGTTCTGCAACTGGTTAACATCATTTATTACACAGCTCCGAGGAATACTTGATTCTGATTGGTCACTCGCTCCATCCAGCGGTGTATTATTCCCAGATAACAACCTCTGAGATCAGAAGCACAGGCTCATCCGGGTCACTGAAGTCAGCAGCGCTATACACTCGCTAGGAACGGGGTTTTCTTTGTGGAAGTTTTGCGTTTGGTGAGCTAATAAAATATTGAAACTTAGTCAACTCAATATTTTGTGTACAGTTATTTAATTATGCCATCCAGTATCGTGGACTCGCTCTCTCTCGTTTCATACAAACACAGATGCTGCCATTTTACGACTATTGTTTTGTACACTGCTGGATTATAAAATACAAACAGGTACGGTTTTAAAACAGTTTAATCTGAAATCAATATCTCTAATCCTCATAATTATTTATGTGTTGAAATGCAGTGTAATAAGTGTATGACTGTATACCGTATCTCTTAAATATCCGTCTAGTTTGAACTCGCGCTGAAACTGCAGAAGCTTTGCGTTTAAAAACCTGATCAAATATTTAGACTCAGATCAATATTTTGTGTCTAATTATTTACTTATGTGGCAAATATCCGTGTAATAAGTGTGATAATGTACATCCAGCCGGTTGTTATCTCAGAATAAACCCCTTCAGGCTGATGAAGACCTGATCCTGATCACCCCGTCAGGGTTTATTCTGAGATAACAACCGGCTGGATCTACATTATCTCTTACTTAATATCCCTACGTGACGTCAAAGAAAAAGGAAAGACGCTTCAGAGAAAGACCAGGGGTCTCATTTATAAACGTACGCCACTTCCCACACAAAGGTTGTGATCTATTAAAAACACACTTGACGGGAGAATGTGCATCTGTATGTAAACTCTGATCATGCGTACGAACATTCAGGAGACGGAGCAGTTTGGAGACACCGATGGTGATCTGAGGGACTGATGAAGGGAAACCACTTTAAATCTTCATTATGAGTCCTAATCATAAATGTTCACAATAACAGTTTAAATAAATAAAAGAATGATTTAAACTCTATTTTACATCTGATTTACACATTTGGATTAAATATGCCATTCTAATTAATGGAGTTAAGCACTTAAATTACATCAAATCTTTACTGAGAAGTTACAAAAAAATTATATTCTAATAAATAGAAATATTTGTAGTGGATGCGATGCTTTTGAACACTTTTCCTGAGGCTTGCTGTGTTTTAATGTTTGCTCAGCGCATGATAACAGCAGAAAACTCATGGTCTGAGCAAATATTTCTGTGGAAATATCGATCAGTAATGTACAATAAGGCCAATCTGCTTCCATTACAAATATAAAGCAATTAAAAATACTATTTGGCCAGAGGAAATTAAAAGATTGAGAAAAACTTTCTCTGAAATGTATTTTATACTATTTGATTTATTTATTCAAAAACAAGGCAAGGATAGGCTACTAAATTATTTTTAGCAATGTAATGTGACGCACATACATTTTTGGCTTTCGGGCACATACACTTTTAGTAAGGATCCTACACACAGTTTTATAATGAGACCCCTGGAGTAACATCACTGATGAAGGTTTGATTTGCTGGGTTAGGGTATTAAGGGTCTTATTTGTCTGAGAGAACTTTCTAAGTTCGTTTTGGAGACTTTAGCTCCTCAACGGCTTCTTTCCCGTGTGGGGTCCCCCAGGGCTCTGTTTTGGGGCCTATTTCGTTCTCCCTGTATATGCTCCCCTTAGGACATATTTTTAGGAAATTTGGCATTTCTTTTCACTGTTATGCAGACGATACGCAAATGTATCTGCCTTTGAAACGAAAAGATGCTTGCACTTTAGCGCCTCTATTGCAGTGTCTTGAGGAAATTAAGGCCTGGATGGCACTAAATTTCCTTAGTTTTAATGAAAATAAAACAGAAGTTATGCTGTTTACGCCGGGAGGCACTTATGAGTCAATAGATTTGGACCTTGAATTGAACCCACTTGTGAAGCCCTATGTAAAAAATGTAGGTGTTATTATTGATTGTGATTTTAAATTGGACAAACAGATTAACTCAGTAGTTTAAACTAGTTTTTTTCCAATTGAGACAACTCACCAAGGTGAAATCTAACCAGTCTTTAAAAGACTTTGAAAAACTTGTTCATATTTTTATTTCATCTTGTCTGGATTACTGTATTGGCCTCTATATAGGCATTAGTCAGGCCTCTCTCTCCAGACTGCAGACGGTCCAGAATGCAGCAGCTCGCCTGTTGACGGGTACACGAAAGCGGGAACACATTACCCCTGTTCTCGCCTCTCTTCACTGGTTGCCTGTTCATTTCAGGATTCATTTTAAGATTTTGGTGTTTGTTTTTAAATCTCATAATGGTTTAGCACCTAAATATCTTTTTGACCTGCTCCGCTAAGAGCACTTAGGTCTGCTGACCATTTGCTTTTAGTTGTCCCACGGGTAAAGTTGAAGAGCAGGGGTGACCGAGCATTTGCACAGGCTCAAACACTTGCTGATTTTAAATCTAGCCTAAACAATAATTTTTATAGTCTGGCATTTCACGCTATGTGAGAGTTGCTTTTTTTTATTGTGTAAAAAAAACCTCACCGATGGTCATGAGTCTAAACTGACCGAACTGCAGTGTGAAAGCGCTCTAAACAGACACGAGCACAAACACAGAGTGAACACACACACACACACACAATCCATGAATGAGACTCAAGCCTGAGATGAGCAAACACAGCAGAAGCACACGTGACGTCTCAGCGCTGGCTCATGGGTAAACTCGTGCCAATCAGACGCTGAGCTTTACACAGACGGGCTGATTT
The DNA here is from genome assembly GCF_963993115.1 of Abramis brama. Lineage (NCBI taxonomy): Eukaryota > Metazoa > Chordata > Actinopteri > Cypriniformes > Leuciscidae > Abramis > Abramis brama. The sequence continues at coordinate 2,149,321 of NC_139977.1, forward strand.
ACATGATGCTGTCTCACTCTCAGAGCAGAGAGACAGCGAGACAGAAGTGATGATCCACTCTGAGAGAACACATCAGCACAGAGAACATCCCCAACAGTCACATGGAGTTAGATACACAGGTACGGAAGCCCATTTACGCCACATTGGAGAAAAAAAATCATGCTTTAATAAATCATAATTATGAGATAAAATTAAAAAGTTTGACATTCTACATCATACAGTGGGCTCAAAAAATATCAGCACCCTCAGTAAATATGGGCGAAAATGACAGTGAAAATTTGTTTTTGCAATTTCTCTATAGATTTCAGATTATTATTATTTTTTGATAAGAATAACTATTTGACTTTAATTAAAGGTTAGATTTTTGTGAATATTTTGAATGAAAGACTAAGAGTAATATTTGTGGAGCAAACTGTAATTATTACATACTATATCATAATTATGAGATTAAAAAAAATCATGAGATAAGAGTCGAAATTATGAAATACTGCCATTATTATGAGAAAAAGTAAAAATTATTTGATAAAAAGTCATGAGATAAAATTGACGTTCCAAGTCATATTTATGACATACTAAGTCGTAGTTATGAGATAAAGTCAAAATTGACTCAAAATTATGATAAAAAGTCATATTGAGATAAAATTATGACATACCAAGTCATAATTATGAGATACTATATCCAAGCAAAAATTATGTAGAAATTTAACAGTGAAATTGACAAAAAGTCATGATAAAAAGTAAATTATTATTAGTAAGTCGATTAAATTTTTCAGTCATAATGACTTTATTATAATGAGTTGTGTCATAAATTTGACTTTTTTTCATAATTATGATTTACCAAAGCAGTTTTTATTTATTTATCCACATACATACATACAAAAATAAGAAAAAAATGTTTTTCTTATTTTTGCATGTATGTGAGACACAGCTTGAGTTTGTCCAGGTCCAGGTCACATGACAAACAGCGCTTGTGATTTCACAGAAACAGGAATTGAAAAGAACGACTTCCACACAGGGCATGACAGCACTGTTTGACACGGTTCATTTATACAAGGAAAAGATCTTTACCAATGACAGAAAACACCTAACAAGGCACGACGTGATACAAGCGATCTGCTTTCCTGGCCAGTCACAGCCTTAGTCCACAGGACAGTGTTGTTAGCGGCTCTGATTGGCTGCTGGAAAGGTCGTGCCTGGTTAGGATGTGATGCAACTCTTCATGAACACGCAGGAAAGAGAAGAAGTGTCAGTGAAATGTGTTGTTAGTGTATGCACAGATGCTGAGTCTGGACTGTGAGCACAATCACATGGTTTATGTGAAGATGAAACAACATGAATGTTCACGCAAACGATTTGTGCTGCACTACTCTTAACATTATGACATATTTCATATGAGAGAGAGAGAGAGAGAGAGAGAGTGTTGAGCTGGTGTCTCTTACCCAAACAGTCCCCTGTGCAAGTGAAGCAGCCATAAAAACAGAAGACACGTGATGTCAAGCAGAACAAGCATCAAGCACAGAGATGACCCACAAACACACACTTACTGCGCTCACATTCACCCCAACTTCATAAGATAACACACACACTGTGCATGAATACGCGACAAGCTTTTGTTTCTGTGATGTCATGGCCAGAACAACAACATATGAACAGTGATGGTCTCAGCTAGTGATCATGTGCTTTGTGCAATTTTTCAGAAATGTTTAAGTTTAGTTAGAATAACATTGTGTGTGACTTTACCATGGATCATTTACCTCAGATCTTGGAAATAATTTACAGTAAAAGAAATGTTCAAACTGAGGTGTATTCATGACAAAGACTGTCTCAGTCACTCAGTCAGTGTTTTTGAATAATGTTACAATTAGGGCTGTCAAGTGAATAAAATGTTTTATCTAATTAATTACATGATCAGCCGATTAATTAATCGCCATCAATTTTGGTTGAGAAATTACCCCCCAAAAGGTCATTTAAAGTCATTATTGTGTTAGATGACAAGAGCGCTGAATAGGAACTACTTTCATTGGCGAAACTGAGCAAAAAAAAAAAAAAAAAGTATTTACAATATTGTGTCTAAAATGTAACTTTATCGAACTGCTCTATAAAATCATTATCACATTTGTAAGTGTGCAATTATTCTGGAATAAACTGCACTCTTGCTCGTGTGATATTGTTAAAATGTATCATATGATATTAATTTAAGACAAAATGCTCTCATATGTTGAATTTTGGTGGCATTTTAAATGCATTCTAATAGGCTTCATATCGCAATCAGTGTGTAAATAAAAAAATCGCAAATGCTTTTGAAACAAAAAAGCCTGTTGAATTGCACTTCTTGAAAAAATATGCATTGCATTAACTGTGCTTTCACTTTAATGCAGTGTATTTTTAGGGCTTGCATTTTTACAGGCTGAAATTCAACATGGTTGTCTATTTAAGCTGTGGATATTTAAATTAAAAATATTTCACACACATTTTCATTATTAAAAATTCAATAAATTATGAGATTATGAATCGTAATCTACTGCTATTCCTGTAATTCCCGAATGTGAAATGTTGAATTTTCTGTCGAATTTGAACCACTGAATTTTGAATTTTTAAAGCGAAATAAAGCGAAAACTGTATTTTTAAACAGAACGAATATTTTGGAAGTGAAATCTGAATATGGATTATTGAATTTTTAATAATGAAAATGTGTGTGAAATGTTTTGAATTGAAATATTCACAACTTAAATATACAACCGTGTTGAATTTCAGTCCATAAAAATGCAAGCCCTGAAAATATAATGCATTAAAATGCAAGCACGGTTAGTTCAATGCTAAATATGCAATTCAACAGGCTTTTTTTGTTTTTTAAAAACATTTGGCATTATTTTGCTTCCACAGTGCCCTGCATGATGTGTGTAACTAAACTGCTTGCGATGTAAGATGACGTACAGGTCTGGGCCGATCCGATCTTACACGTTTTGTTGAGAGTGCTGGACAGTAGTGCACTCGCAGAGTGGGCCGATATCTGTGATTGATTTTGTGGACAGGCAAAGTGCTTGTCGATGTAATCTTATCGCGTCTGGTTAGGACATGGTGTAAATTTCATGACACTTGAGCACATTTTCTCTCACCACAGTGAGAAAACAACAATATATTACAGGGGTGTCTTGTCCTTCCTCTGTTCCTGACAGTAGTGATGACCACTCAAGAGGAAAACTAACTAATGGATGGATGGACGTGTGTTTAAACCAAGCGGCAGCCTTCCCATCTCTATCTTGAATCCAACACTGAAGTGACTTAAACTGCAGTTCATCGACTGGCCACTAGAGACAGGCTCCAAAAGGGAGTCAATCCCATAGACCCCCATGTTAAAATGCCCAACTTTACAGCAGAAAAAAATATATTTACATCCTGGTACAAAAAGTGGCTTTGGTCTATAAAGCTAATTTTGCCCTTCATGACGACTGTGAGGAGGGCGAATATTTTTATAACTCATCCGTTTAAATTATATTAAGCCTTAAAGTTCTGCATAATTAAGGGCGTGGCCACTTGAGTGACAGGTGGATTGCCGCTGATGTCACTACTAGCCGTTTGTCTGCTGTCTGTTAGCGTCACGTCACCTCAGCTAATCCGCCTCGCTGCACATTTTCGTTGATCCGGGAGTGACGCGCGGCCAAGATGGCGACGGCCGGCTCCGCCCACTCTGGGCTTTGTTTTATACAGTCTATGGTTTAAACCCTGTGAGAGTGTAAGAATGACAGGTAAAGGCTCTTCGTGCGGATGATGGAGGAACCGTGAAACTCCCAGAGCGCGTTGATCCAGACACGAATGAGGAAAAGAATGGGGAATGGAGACTAAAGAGAGGGAGTGAAGCATCATCCACACAGGAGCGTGTGTTTACCTGAAGGGTTTCGGGGGGAGGATGCTGAATCTGGTCTTCTCCAGCATCTTGCGGATCTTGTTGCGTCCCCCGGACACCGTGTTGGCCTTCATCTTCTTGCGGCTCTTGCTGTCCGAGGGAAACTCCATGTCTCCGGGCAGATCCGGGATGGAGAAGCGGTTGCTCTTCCTCTCCTGAATCTTAGGGATGTGAGGACCACCGTTCTTCTTCTCGTGCCTCACTCGATTTTGAAGCTCTTTGAAAACTGCAACGAGTCAAAATCAAGTCAAATCAAGTGTACTTGTAAAGCTCTTTCTACAATACACTTCATTTTAAAGCAGCTTTACAGAAAGTCATACTGTTGTGTCTATAATGCCTTGATGCTTTACCATAGAGCAAGTTTTAGTGGGCGATAAGATTTTACATAATAATGATATGAGTGATCCTGCAGATTTATATTTATATTGCTCGCTTGAGATGGATAAATGTTTTATTTGGTAAGAAAAGATGCTCATAAACATCAGGCTAGCATACAAGTTTCTCAGAGCCCTTTGAAGTCATTATATTTAATTGAATCGAATGCCTTTATTGTCATGGCACTTAGTTGTACAACGAAATTCTTAAGTGCAACTCCTTGTGGTGAAATTAACACACACGCACAATACAAAACACTAAGTAAAGGTAACACACAACATACAATCCCATAATCCCATGTGTATAAACAGTCAATGTATTGCACAGTCCCATAAGCAATATATATTGCACAATCCATACTTATTTCATTGAATATTATGAGTTTAGTACTTTTATGGCACTTACGTGGTGGCACTTGTAATACAACAGCAGCTTCAACTTTCATTGTCATATATGTGACCCTGGACCACAAAACCAGTCACACGGGTCAATTTGTTTAAAAAAATGGGGAAAAAAATGAGTTTGTTCATTTTGAAAATCTGAGGGTGCAAATAAATCGAAACATTGAGAAAATCTCCTTTAAAGTTGTCCATTTATGTTGGCGATTTTGCTTCATCCACTCACAAAAATACATTTTTGATATATTTACGGTAGGAAATTTACAAAATATCTTCATGGATCATGATCTTCACTCAATATCCTAATGATTTTTGGCATAAAAGAAAAATCTATAATTTTGACCCATACATTGTATTGTTGGCTATTGCCACAGATATACCCGTGTGACATGTGACTGGTTTTGTGGTCCAGGGTCACATATGTGATGAGTTTGGAATAAGTCTACATGTTCTTTATGCAGATTATCTTCAATTTTGTGATACTGTGCAAATACTGTGCCATACCGAAGATGTTGGTCTTCACAGTAAGAGAGAGGTGTGTGTTGTTCTTGAGGATGTCCATGGCTTTGGAGTACGAGATGTTCTCAAAGTTCTGTCCATTAATCTCCAAGATCTGAGGACAGACGAGCACAACGTGTTCATGCGGGAATGCTAATGAAGTGTTGTTGAGAGCAGAGCGTGTTCCTGTAACCGTACCTGATCGCCACGCTTGAGTCCCGCTTCGGCTGCTTTACTGCCCTCGGCCACAGACTCCACGAAGATCCCGAAGCCTCGCTCGCTGCCGCCCTGAAGCACGAAGAACAGCGGAGACTCTCGGGACGGCTTCTGGAGAGTGATCTGACGACACTTGGCCTTCGCAGCACACGCTATGTTCAGCAGACGCAGGTGACCCTTCATTTTCTGAGAGACCGTTCAGGGAAACACACATGTTGACATATTCAGATGTGGGGTGTTTCCCGTACAGCGCTGTAACTCGCTGCAATCCACTAGCTAGTCACGACTGTTTCCCGAAACCATATTGTCGCAAACTGGTCGTTCAACCACGTTGGTTAATGATGTCATACAGGTGGTGGAGTAATAACTACTGTTAATGAACCTGTTTGAGATCTGAGAGATGTTTTGCTATAAATTACTGGCATCTGAGGACTATTTCTCAACAACTACACTTTAAATCTCTTGACGAACTAAAAGACGTAAATGACATTTGCATGTATTATAAATTAAAGACAAAGGTTGCACTGAATGTCAGCTTGATTATTTTGCTCCAGATCAGGATTTATTGAGTCCACATGTCATGCAAACTAGAAACTCTTCTTCTAACCACAGGTCGAGATCTGTCGTCACACACACACAACTCTGAGATGCTGTTTGCGAATGTTCGTTGGAACGATGGTTTCGGGAAACACCGACTCGTTGATCTATGATGATAACGACAGAACTTGCGAACATGGTTGGCTAACGCTGCTTTTGGGAAACACACCCCTGTACAATAGCACTGATTCAGTAAATGATGCCTGTAGTGAAACTAGAGATGTGTGTTAAAGCTGAAACAGAAGCTCTGCTGTGAATATACAATCACTCGTTTATACAGTTCTGAGTTTCATTTCTCACTTAAGCACTAAAAACATTTCCATGATGCTAGATGATGTTATTCATTTCCAGGACTTTCCCTTGAGAAAAGAAGTGCACTTCATTGTTTTGAATGTGCACTTGTAGTGTACTTCAAATCTTAAATGAATATTCACTTGCAGATATTACAATATTAATGAAATTAAAGGGCGCTTAATTGTACCTAAAGAGAGTATAAGTTCATGGCTATGTTTCTTAACACACTTTTAAAAAGTCTAAAATGTCTTTAAAGTACATTTTAAATAATATGTTTTAATAATCCTGTCATGCCTTAAAGTAGTACACTTATTTTAATGTGTTGACTAACATACTAAAGCACATGTACAGTACTTGATTGTAATTTTAACTTTAGTGTTATTCGATATTCAATTTAAAGTTAAAATATTTTAAATGTACTAAATTGCAACTTCATCAGTACAAATGTGTCATTACAACTATATTAAATATATGACATACAAGTTTTAGTAGAAATTACATTAAAGTATAGTTTAGTTTATCATAGTAAATTCATCTGTACAGTTTAACCATATTTCAAACACAACAGAATTATGAAATGACATATAAATATGTACTTATGTGGTCAAAAAAAGCACTCTTAAATTATATCCATTAATAAAAATGTTAACTATAAAGCATTTTCATTTGATGAAAATTAATTGCATATCATGAAATTAAATATCCAAAATCATTACATTCAGTGTATTATTTTAAAGTATATTATTTCCATAAGTACTCTTTTTAAAGGGGAGCTATTATGCTTTTTTATTTATTATTTATTTTATTTAGTGTGTAATAAAGATGTTTGTGCATGTAAACCTTTTGTAATGTAAATTACAGATTTCTTTCGTATTCTATTAGACCTGAACAAAAGATGAACCTGAAGTGTTTCCCGCTCTAAAAATCCCTATTTTAGGATTCCCTGATATTTCCATGTAATCCACGACCACAGGCATCCTGATTTAACAAACTTGTTTTGTCTGAACTGATGTCGACACTCACCGAGAAATCCAGTAACTTCTCAAAGTCCTCCAGGAACTGTGTCATCACGGGATCGCCTTCAAAGTCGTTAAAATGATTGTTCACCCACAACAACACGATTCTCGTCACCTGCAAGATCACACAATATGTAAACTATTAATCGCATCCAAAATAAAAGTTTGTGTTTACATAATATATGTGTGCGTACTATAGACTTATTTTATATATATAAATACTTACACATGCATGTATATATTAAAAAGAAAATGTGTTATTTATATATAAAATATTGATATTTATATATATAATATAAATTATGCATAAATATATATATACAGTATATACATGCAAATATTTCTTAAATGTATACATACATTTGTGTGTATTTATATATAAAAAAATCTTCGTACAGCGACTACCAGTAAAAATTATAAACATTTGGGACCAAATATGATTCGGACACTTTGAGCTGATCATGTTTTGCTGAAGTGTGTTTTCTTTAATTGCTAATGCTCTTTTTACACACAGACTGAACACAATGAAGCATTGCTTGGTGATTGGTTGAGCTAAACTGGTATTATCTAATTGTGTAGTTAAATTTAACAGCTGACAGATATTCAACATAATTCATGTGTGAGACAGTCTAACAGAAGGACGGACAAAACCAGTCAAATATCAACTGAGTTCTGCTCATATTTTATTATGTTTTTCTAAACTATAGCGAATAAACTGATAATGTGAGAAATGTTGAAGGTGTCTGAATACATTTTGGTTTGACTGTAAACTGAGAAATAACGCACACACACACACACACACACACACACACACACACACACACACACACACACACACACACACACACACACACACACACACACACAGACTGACCGTGTCTCTGAGACTGTCCACTTTGAACCACTCCAGCAGTTTCTGGCCCACGTCCATGGGGCTGTCCAGGAAGGTTCGGTGTGTGAGGAGGAAGTCCTCGATGTACGTGGGGTCGACGACTGACGGCTCCTCCACCAGGTGCAGGATCAGGCGCTCAGGAGTGCCCTGGACAGTTCACAGGGATTAAACATTCTGGATTATCAATTTTTAAGGGCATTTGTTGAGGTCAATTTGTAAAGAAACTACACACCTGCGCACATACATATATTTCAAACGCGCCTATCTATAGACTGAACACGTAGTACGCATGTGCACGCCGTCAGCGTTTCACAGATTCATGTTTTTGAAGCCCCAAACACTGTTGTTGTGCGAATGAACGGACAGAACACATTAAGGGTTTTCTGTTAAAACAGTGTCGTGTTAGCGGCCCCTAAGTTAAGTGACCCTTTGCAGGGAGTTTGATTGACAGGCGATCTGACCAATCGTAATCCGCCATCCGCCATTTTTGTCCGACAGAGCAGTCAGGAGAGTTAGTAGATTAACGTTGGAGGATTTGAACTTGAAAAACAGTGTGTACTGACGTCTTTCTGCAGTTAAAACAACACTCCTTCTGATGTTCTTCATGTTTATTTGATGCTATAAATGAACTAGAAGGAAGAGATGATCGGTTCACGACACATTAAAGAGCCACAAAACGGTATTTATTGTTTAAATTTCGTAAAAAAAATGACCAAATTTGAAAGTTGAGACTCTGTTTCATATCAAAAGTAAGCTGGTCTGTCCCGTGTTGTCAGTGTCCTCTCTGCTCCGCGATGTGTGTGTCACTGTGTGAGAACATGGTGTGTGTGCAGCGGCGGCGGCTCGTCGGACATAGCAGCTAAAGGGGGCGGGGCTTTGCGAACGGTCAATTACTAATGATCTTTACAACGGAAGTGGCTGTAAAGCCAAAACAATCTCTGTTACTGTAATCTCCTATTATCACTGTAAAGCTGCTGTGAAACATCTATATTGTTAAAGCGCTGTATAAATGAAGGGGACTTGACTTGACACACACAACACAAGAGCACCTGATGCACAGCAAACTGAAGAATGGTTCAGTGATACGGCACTGATGTCTGAGGCCATCATTCGAGTCATGTGATGTCTAGAAAACAACACTAACTATATTACCTGGAGAAAACCAGATCATATAGTTATCAGACGTCTATATTACTGATCTCCTGCACTGACAGCATTATATGAGAACTGACCTGAGCTGGACGATGACATCACTGTTTTCTCCAGAGAGGCTATATATATAAATTAACTAAAAGTGCCCCTATTAAGCTATTTTAAAGCTTCCTAATGTTGTTTTAGAGTCTCCTATAACAGGTTCACATGCATCAAAGGTCAAACAAAAGTTTCATTTCCTCATAATATACATTTGTGTATATATCAGCTGTGTTACACACTACATGAAAGGTCATTTTCAAAAATCCATAATAGGGGCCCTTTAATAACTTTTTTACAACAGAAATGAACCATCACTGAACTTCCTTAAGCTGGACTGTGACGCTATTTTCTTCTAGAAACAAACCGTGTTGCATTGTTCCTGTTATCTCTGTAAAGCTGCTTTGAAACACTCTATATTATAAAGATAGACCTGAAACTGACCCTAACGCCTCGTTTACAGCCAATCAGAAGACTCAAAGCTGCTCTGAGAGATGCGCCACTACGAACATCAAAACAGGGAAATGCTCCGACTGCCGAGATCGTTTAACTTCAGAAACAGCTTCTTATGAAACTTAATGAATAAATCTCACCATACTTCCACAGTTAACTTAATCACCGTTCATTAAGACATTCACTTAATTCAATAATTCAATTCATTTTGTGTTACATGTTTTCTGGAATGTTCAAATATGCAAATGAGGCATTATCTAATTAAATATGCACTCATTTGCATACATTTCCAGAACAGGAATTTGCACACTGGATGAAGCCAGTTTCAAAATTCTCGTTTGATTTTGTTGATATATTATTGTATTTTTGATAAATCAGAGGGAAAAAAGAAGCTTTTTCACCATGTTTTTAGGAATATAATGTAAATCAGGCGAATGATAAATGAATATACAGTAGAGTGGAATAACACTGTAAGGTTTGGTGCAAGTGGAGATTTCTAACCTTGTAATTGAAATCTACAGTTGCAAATAGACAAAAGTGCAATGAAATAAACACTTAAATTTGGATCGTGGATGTTTTTGTCTTCATAAAACAGCCCAAAACTGACCAGTGCATAAAAACAAACAATGGTTTTGTATTGTCAAGTCAAGTCTCCTTCATTTATACAGCGCTTTAACAATACAGATGTTTCACAGCAGCTTTACAGTGATAATAGGAGATTACAGTAACAGAGATTGTTTAGGCTTTACAGCAGCTCTAGAATACAGTTATTGTCCAGATAAAGTTAGTTTAGATTGATTCACTTCTGTTGCGAAGATGATTAGTTACTAACTTGGTGTGATTAAGGATCATCTTGTGATGCTTTTTGTCCACTGTTTGTTTTTTGTGTGCACAGAGTCATTACAGTGATGTCTAACGCTGCTTTGGGGAAACACAGCCGCGAGTAACGCATGAAGATGAAGATCAGTTCCTCACCTTGATGACGATGTGGCCCTTCCTGGTGCCGCTGCGATCCAGCTCCCGGTGCTCCTTCACCATCACGATCTCCCCCTCCTCCTCCACCTTGTGTGTGTTCTTCTCCACATGGTTGAGGATGCGACAGTAGTCCTCTTGAGCGATGCACACAAACTGACCCACAACAACATGAGGAAGAGCGATGAACTGAGAGTAGCGCAGGACGTTAGTCTGAACCAGACATGGATAACACACACTATCACAGCGCCAGCTCATGAGTGCGACGCGCGCGCGTGTGTGTGTGTGTGAGGACGAAAGCGAGCGCAGGGTTCACGGCGTTAGAGGAAGTTGAGGTGGAGTCTTTATTTTGAGGAATCAGCAGCGCTGCTATATTAGGAGGCTTTTGCATTCGGACCCTGACCACGAAACATCATGACCGACAGAGATACCAGTGTGGATCACACAGGCCCGTAATAATCACCAGTGACCCCCTGTATTTCATATTCTCAGAGAAGAAAATAGAGGAAAACTAACTAAACTAGAGATTTGTGGCCCTAATAATCAGAAATTGACCCGCAATATGTGCTACTGTCGCTCTGCTGCTCTTCATTCCTGCATTCCCAGGGAGCTGAACCTTGACCTTGGTGTTGCTGGCACTGTTCGAACTACCAAAAACTAGAGAAAAAAAGTTTAAATGCATTGCTTTACATTTGTATTCTCTAAAGTGTTTAATTCCTTTAAATAATGAAAAGAGCCATGACATTTGTGGCCGTCGTTAGTTATTCCTTATTTCACTTTCGGCCACTCCCCGTCACATGACTTCAGAAGAGTTTAATGACAGCATCAGCGTCTTCACAACGTTCCCGTCAGTGGAGGACAGAGCCTGGATGTGAAGCTCACACACACATCAATGTTCCTCGAGGACAGAGCCTGGATGTGAAGCTCACACACACATCAACGTTCCCCGAGGACAGAGTCTGGATGTGAAGCTCACACACACATCAGTGTTCCCCGAGGACAGAGTCTGGATGTGAAGCTCACACACACATCAATGTTCCCGTCAGTGGAGGACAGAGTCTGGATGTGAAGCTCACACACACTTCAGTGTTCCTCGAGGACAGAGTCTGGATGTGAAGCTCACACACACTTCAGTGTTCCTCGAGGACAGAGTCTGGATGTGAAGCTCACACACACTTCAGTGTTCCTCGAGGACAGAGTCTGGATGTGAGGCTCACACACACTTCAGTGTTCCTCGAGGACAGAGTCTGGATGTGAAGCTCACACACACTTCAGTGTTCCTCGAGGACAGAGTCTGGATGTGAAGCTCACACACACTTCAGTGTTCCTCGAGGACAGAGTCTGGATGTGAGGCTCACACACACTTCAACGTTCCCCGAGGACAGACCTTGTTCAGACCTCAAACACTTTCAACATATCCTCCTCCTTTTCTGTTTTTAACTCACTATTGACTTATGCAATAACTAGCTTTTTAATCTAATAATTATAACTTAGTGTGTCAAAAAAATTACTTTTTATCTCATATTTTCAACTTTTTAGTTCGTAATTCACTTTTTTCATAATGTTATCTTTTTATCTCATGATTACAATTTTGTTTTTGTCATAATTTTGTTTATTTAAAAAAAAATCCATAATTTTACATTTTTTATCATAATGATGACATAGTATGTCATAATTTGAATTTATCTCATGATGGTCTCAATTTTGTCTTTTTTTTTATTTATAATTTTTGCTTTTTTTCTTATGATTTTTACTTTTTATTGCATTTTTGATTTTTGTTTTTTAACTTTTTATCATAATGAAGACATAGTTTGTCATAATGTGAGCTTTCATCTCATGGTATGTCCAGGAACAGAACTGGCCACCCTGGAGTATCTCATAACTCTGTCATGTCATAGTCCTGATTCCCCGAGGCATGTGATGCGCTCACCTGGCAGTCGTCGGCTTTGGTGCACACGAGCCCGCTCATGAACTGTGTGTCGAGAGACGGAGAGATGCCGAAGCTGTTGCCCATACACAACATCTCTGCTCTTCCCTCTCCATAACTGATCTCCACACACCCGTTCAGGATCACGTACCACGTGTTCAGCTGCAAACACACACACACACACTAGTGTTCAGCTGCAAACAGAGCATTTAGATCATCACACACACACACACACACACACTAGTGTTCAGCTGCAAACAGAGCATTTAGATCATCACACACACACACACACACACACTAGTGTTCAGCTGCAAACAGAGCATTTAGATCATCACACACACACACACACACACTAGTGTTCAGCTGCAAACAGAGCATTTAGATCATCACACACACACACACACACACACTAGTGTTCAGCTGCAAACACAACAGAGCACATTTAGATCACCACACACACTAGTGCACTCAGATCACCACACACACTAGTGCACTCAGATCACCACACACACTAGTGCACTCAGATCATAACACACACTCAGATCACCACACACACTAGTGCACTCAGATCATAACACACACTCAGATCACCACACACACTAGTGCACTCAGATCATAACACACACTCAATCATCACACACACTAGTGCACTCAGATCATAACACACACTCAGATCACCACACACACTAGTGCACTCAGATCATAACACACACTCAGATCACCACACACACTAGTGCACTCAGATCATAACACACACTCAGATCACCACACACACTAGTGCACTCAGATCATAACACACACTCAGATTACCACACACACTAGTGCACTCAGATCATAACACACACTCAGATCATCACACACACTAGTGCACTCAGATCACCACACACAAGTGCACTCAGATCACCACACACACTAGTGCACTCAGATCATAACACACACTCAGATCATAACACACACTAGTGCACTCAGATCACCACACACACTAGTGCACTCAGATCACCACACACACTAGTGCACTCAGATCATAACACACACTCAGATCATCACACACACTAGTGCACTCAGATCATAACACACACTAGTGCACTCAGATCACCACACACAAGTGCACTCAGATCACCACACACACTAGTGCACTCAGATCATAACACACACTCAGATCATCACACACACTAGTGCACTCAGATCATAACACACACTAGTGCACTCAGATCATAACACAGTCAGATCACCACACACACTAGTGCACTCAGATCACCACACACACTAGTGCACTCAGATCATAACACACTCAGATCACCACACACACTAGTGCACTCAGATCATAACACACACTCAGATCAGCACACACACTAGTGCACTCAGATCATAACACACACTCAGATCATCACACACACTAGTGCACTCAGATCATAACACACACTAGTGCACTCAGATCACCACACACACTAGTGCACTCAGATCACCACACACACTAGTGCACTCAGATCATAACACACACTCAGATCATCACACACACTAGTGCACTCAGATCACCACACACACTAGTGCACTCAGATCACCACACACACTAGTGCACTCAGATCATAACACACACTCAGATCATCACACACACTAGTGCACTCAGATCATAACACACACTCAGATCACCACACACACTAGTGCACTCAGATCACCACACACACTAGTGCACTCAGATCATAACACACACTCAGATCACCACACACACACTAGTGCACTCAGATCATAACACACACTCAGATCATCACACACTAGTGCACTCAGATCATAACACACACTCAGATCACCACACACACTAGTGCACTCAGATCATAACACACACTAGTGCACTCAGATCATAACACACACTCAGATCACCACACACACTAGTGCACTCAGATCATAACACACACTCAGATCACCACACACACTAGTGCACTCAGATCATAACACACACTAGTGCACTCAGATCATAACACACACTCAGATTACCACACACACTAGTGCACTCAGATCATAACACACACTCAGATCATCACACACACTAGTGCACTCAGATCACCACACACACTAGTGCACTCAGATCACCACACACACTAGTGCACTCAGATCATAACACACACTCAGATCATAACACACACTAGTGCACTCAGATCACCACACACACTAGTGCACTCAGATCACCACACACACTAGTGCACTCAGATCATAACACACACTCAGATCATCACACACACTAGTGCACTCAGATCATAACACACACTCAGATCACCACACACACTAGTGCACTCAGATCACCACACACACTAGTGCACTCAGATCATAACACACACTAGTGCACTCAGATCATAACAGTCAGATCACCACACACACTAGTGCACTCAGATCACCACACACACTAGTGCACTCAGATCATAACACACTCAGATCACCACACACACTAGTGCACTCAGATCATAACACACACTCAGATCATCACACACACTAGTGCACTCAGATCACCACACACACTAGTGCACTCAGATCATAACACACACTCAGATCATCACACACACTAGTGCACTCAGATCATAACACACACTCAGATCACCACACACACTAGTGCACTCAGATCACCACACACACTAGTGCACTCAGATCATAACACACACTCAGATCATCACACACACTAGTGCACTCAGATCATAACACACACTCAGATCATAACACACACTAGTGCACTCAGATCACCACACACACTAGTGCACTCAGATCACCACACACACTAGTGCACTCAGATCATAACACACACTCAGATCATCACACACACTAGTGCACTCAGATCATAACACACACTCAGATCATAACACACTAGTGCACTCAGATCACCACACACACTAGTGCACTCAGATCACCACACACACTAGTGCACTCAGATCATAACACACACTCAGATCACCACACACACTAGTGCACTCAGATCATAACACACACTCAGATCATCACACACACTAGTGCACTCAGATCATAACACACACTCAGATCATCACACACACTAGTGCACTCAGATCATAACACAGTCAGATCACCACACACACTAGTGCACTCAGATCACCACACACACTAGTGCACTCAGATCATAACACACACTCAGATCACCACACACACTAGTGCACTCAGATCATAACACACACTCAGATCATCACACACACTAGTGCACTCAGATCACCACACACACTAGTGCACTCAGATCATAACACACACACTAGTGCACTCAGATCACCACACACACTAGTGCACTCAGATCATAACACACACTCAGATCATCACACACACTAGTGTACTCAGATCATAACACACACTCAGATCATCACACACACTAGTGCACTCAGATCATAACACACACTCAGATCACCACACACACTAGTGCACTCAGATCACCACACACACTAGTGCACTCAGATCATAACACACACTCAGATCACCACACACACTAGTGCACTCAGATCATAACACACACTCAGATCATCACACACACTAGTGCACTCAGATCATAACACACACTCAGATCATCACACACACTAGTGCACTAGTACACCACACACACTAGTGCACTCAGATCATAACACACACTAGTGCACTCAGATCATAACACACACTCAGATCACCACACACACTAGTGCACTCAGATCACCACACACACTAGTGCACTCAGATCATAACACACACTCAGATCACCACACACACTAGTGCACTCAGATCATAACACACACTCAGATCACCACACACACTAGTGCACTCAGATCATAACACACACTAGTGCACTCAGATCATAACACACACTCAGATCACCACACACACTAGTGCACTCAGATCATAACACACACTCAGATCACCACACACACTAGTGCACTCAGATCATAACACACACTAGTGCACTCAGATCATAACACACACTCAGATCACCACACACACTAGTGCACTCAGATCATAACACACACTCAGATCACCACACACACTAGTGCACTCAGATCATAACACACACTAGTGCACTCAGATCATAACACACACTCAGATCACCACACACACTAGTGCACTCAGATCATCACACACACTAGTGCACTCAGATCATAACACACACTCAGATCATCACACACACTAGTGCACTCAGATCATAACACACACTCAGATCACCACACACACTAGTGCACTCAGATCACCACACACACTAGTGCACTCAGATCATAACACACACTAGTGCACTCAGATCATAACACACACTCAGATCACCACACACACTAGTGCACTCAGATCATAACACACACTCAGATCACCACACACACTAGTGCACTCAGATCATAACACACGCTCAGATCACCACACACACTAGTGCACTCAGATCATAACACACACTCAGATCACCACACACACTAGTGCACACATGTAAGATGAGTATTATAAAGTAATACCGCTGCAGGAAATGCAGATGAAGGAAGGAAATCATTGCCAAAAACTGTGTGTGTGTGTGTGTGTGTGTGTGTCTACGAGTGAATCTGCTTCTTGACCTTTGCACCATCTCTTTGCGTTTCTGTCTCTCATGAAGAAAGAGCGTCTGTCTTGTTGACCTTCACTGTAGCCCACACACATACACACACACACACACACACACGCACACACACGCACACACACACACGCACACACAACTAACATGGCTGAGCGTCCCCTTTAAACTAATTTATGACGTGCTTCACAGTGTATTCTTTTGGTCCGTCATGACAGACTGCACACACTCTTTTAAAACCGCTCAGAAAACACACACTCGTCTCTGGATTGTCATCACTGTCTGAAACAATCCACAGCATGCAAACTTTGCTTTTATATTTTCTTCAGTTGAATTTTTTGTTAATTAATCTTAATCTTAATTTCACTCAATAAATGTGTGTTTGTGTCTCTTTAATGTGTGCCAGATCTCAGTTCATCTCTTCCTCTACTAGTTACAGCAGCAAATAAACATCAGTGAACATCAGAAGGAATGATGAAAGATACAGAACAACTTACGTCTCATGTAATGGATCAATCAGTGTTTGAACCGCGGAAAGAGGTCAGTAAAACAGCTTTGTGATCAGTATGTCTGCTAGTAACTGGCTTGACTGGCTCTACCTCCTGTTTGTCCTGAAGAATGATGGTCCCCTCCAATTCCACCACCTCGAACATCATGACTCGACACAACTCTCTCCTCACTGACATGGTCATGTTCGCGAAAGCTGGAAGCTGATGCATGAACTCCAGGAGCTGCTCTGTAGAGCGAGAGAGAGGGAGAGAGAGAGAGCGAGAGAGGGAGAGAGAGAGAGAGAGAGAGAGAGAGAGAGAGAGAGAGAGAGAGAGAGAGAGAGAGTGTGAGAGAGAGTGTGAGAGAGAGAGAGAGAGAGAGAGAGAGAGAGAGAGAGGGAGGGAGGGAGAGAGAGAGAGAGGGAGGGAGGGAGAGAGAGAGAGAGAGAGAGAGTGTGAGAGAGAGAGAGAGAGAGGGGGAGGGAGGGAGGGAGGGAGAGAGAGAGAGAGAGAGCGAGAGAGAGGGAGAGAGAGAGAGCGAGAGAGAATTTATTCCACCAAACAAACATAATTTTTAACAAACCATTGCCATTTAAAGGTGACATTATGCCCCTTTTCACAAGATGTAATATAAATCTATGGTGTCCTCAGAATGTGTCTGTGAAATTTCAGCTCAAAATACCAGATCATTTATTATAGCTTGTCGCACGCCGTTTTTGTGTGTGTCCCTTTAAATGCAAATGAGCTTTAGCTCCGCCTCCGTTCAGAAGAGGGCGGAGTCTTTACAGGAGCTTCAGAAACTCCAGCAATAACAGAACAGGCCAATCTCACTCATCCAGAATCCCAGAGTCACCAGGAGCGAGTGCAGCCTTACGGAGAGACTCAGGAAGAGCTTCTGAATGTTAGTGGAGACATTTCTGTAGTTGTTGTGGAGTTACACTGATCATCTCATCATCATGTTGAACTTCTCCACAAGTGTCCACAGTTCCTGAGGTCTTTATAAGACAGCGGTGACATGTTCTGGTCAATAGTGTTCAGTGCTCGTCTGAGCTCAACCACAGAACAGCTTCAGGCTTTGCTGGATCTTCATCGAGTTAGAACTGGTCTCTGTCGTCGCTTCTGAAACCAAATGTCGGCTGGTGTGTGTAAACGTGCAGATTAAGGGCCGGTAATATTATGATAAGATCCTCTTCATACGTCAGAAGGAGAGCGAAATCTAATCGGCTTTCTGGGTTGGTAGAAGCACAGGGGACCCGATTATAGCACTTTAACACGGAAAAAGTCTGATTTTAATCATATGTCCTCTTTATATTCATAAAAGACAAAATAATTACAGGAATACTAGATTCTAAACCACTAAGAAATGTCACAATTAAGATCTTGAAGCAGAAATGAGGCACTAATGCTTGAATAAAACGCCTACGTCTCCTTCGACTAAATATAATGTCTAGTGCGGTGGCTGAGATACACGTAAACCTACAAACATCATGTTGCCATTATTATAGGAATGACTTACCGTGAATCGAGAGAGGACAAAATCACGTTTCAGTCGCATAACATCAGTTAATGGAAACGCCGTCATTTCGCAATAGTTTTTTATCGACATTTAGAAAATATCACAAAAGTTTTGCTCAAATAAACGCGGCTAGAGAGAGCCTGTTGTGTGTTCTCGCTTTACCGATGTCGTCGTCGGTGCGATCCACCGGCTCCTTCTCCAGACACTCGCGCACCAGATCTCGGCCCAGAAGAGCCTCTGAGGAGCGCTCGATGTCTTCATCCTCCTCCTCTTCCTCAGAGTCCACTGGGGCTTCGGGGAGACCCGACAGATCCACGTCTCCCATCTCACTCTCCGTGGCCTGTGGAGGAACACGTCAAGCTTTACTTCTACAGCTCCGCACACCATACAGATGCTTTCAAAGCAGCTCATGCAGGGTATATACAGGAGTTCAGTTTCTGTACGCTATAAGGTCCTGAGGCTAGTGCTGTATGGTGATCGTGAATAAGTCACGGCTAAAGGGCGTTGTTAATCAGCCGTGACTTATTCACGATACAGCACTAGCCTCGAGTACCTGTTGCTTTTATAAAACGGTTGCCACACAATACAAATATTAAAGCCAAAAAATATGTATCAATGCAACTATATAATCATAATGAAGTAAAATCGAATGAAAATGAAGACAAAAAATAGTCCCTGACCGTGAACAGCAACAGAAGTTACACACATTATTTCACCGTTAGATGGCGGCAAAGACTGTCTTTATGAGCGAGTCAGTCAGTAGAGAAGACTTTTATATTTAAATGACTCAAAATTGTTGTGAACACGGAGAAGCAAGACACAACTGATAAATGACTAGCGTGTCACTGGAAAACCCTTAACTGTTAAAAGGACAAGATATCGCAGTGGACATTCAAACAGATATTTTATTACGAATATAGGACTGACCTGAAGGAAAATGCTAAATCTACTGTAAAAGCAGGTACACACACTTACTCAATCTCTCACAATACTCTATAAGCTTCAATGAGAAACAAAACAAACATATGTTTATGTTGCTAAGAGTGGTTGCTAGGGGTGTTGTGTAGTGATACATAGAACCGTTGGGTGAAGCGGTTTATTGTGAATAAAACACAGCTATTGACCAATCAGAATCAAGGACTGGAACTAACCGTTTTATAATACCTTTTAAGACCTTTTTTAAGACTCTTTCCATACATTTTAAGACCTCATCGCCACTTCAAGTTTTAACCGGTTACATCGGCGACACTTTAACTTACATTTACTGATTGTAACATAGCTCAACTAAACTTAGTCTTAGTGATAATTCATTATCAATGCAACATAATTCAGAAGGGTTGAAACGAAGCACAAGAGAATAAATTGACAAATTAATTCAAATCTTTGTACAAATATAGAAAATGAAAAGATGATACAAAATTCAATGTGTGTAAAATGGCATTTAAAACTTTTTAAGGGCCTTAATTTTCTGTAAATTGATTTATCAACTTCTTAAGACCCAGCGGACACCCTGTAATAAACAGGAAAATATCAGAATCAATGATGCAAACTTCATTCAAATTCTGCTGTAAAGCAGCTCTAAAAGACAGTGGTGTCATTATTCAGCTCAAGTCAGTTCAGTGATTTGAACAAACATCAGTGATTGTGGCTGTTCAGTCTTAGGAAAAGAAATCATGAGGTTTATGTTCTTCAGCACATCCTTTCTCTTTAATGTCAATGTGACCTCTGCTTAACCGATTTAGTGAACGAGAAGAAGGGATTTCTGAGAGCTTACATGTGATTCACAGATTCATGCCCTGAATGCAAATATCAGGGTCCAGCGTGATGTATAAATGCTTTCCTGTCGTGAACCAAGAGCAGCGCTGGAGTTATTAACAGCTATATAATAGCTATTAATAACAGCTATTAATAACTATATTATTATAGTCCTGACATGAGACATCTCATTTGCCTTGATGTAAGAGTTCTTCAGATCAGATTGAAGCGTGACCTCTGTGTCTGTGTGATTGTGTTTAGGGTTAATGAAAGTGTGTCGTTCACCTGAGCACTGAGACAAACATTTAAAGGGGTCGTGACACGATAAATCTCATTTGCCTTGATCTTTTGACCTTTAAGAGTTCTTTGCAGCATTAAAACATCCTGCAAGTTTCAGAGCTTAAAACATCCTCCTCATTATAAACAAATGATTTATTTAAACAAGCTCCTAAAACAACTTGTTGGGAACTGTGATGTCACACAGGCAAATATATTTGCATATGCCCGCCTCCAAAACAAGACATCGACCAATAGTTACACATCATCACTCCATAGGCTCCGCCCACTAGCGTTCAGTCGCTTAACGGCTGATATTTGCCTTTACATTGTGTCAAATAAAAACAGAAGCCATTATAATAACTGACGCTGATACATAGTATAGTATATACAGTGTGTGTGTGTGTGTGTGTGTGTGTGTGTGTAAGCACGAGAATCCTGAAGAAGCTGTTCTTGCACTCATGACAGACCTTTATATCTTTATACTGTATTATTTATGACCATCAGAAAAAAACCTTTGCATACAGTTTTTTCTACTCACCCAAGCATCACAAAGACACACTTTACAAAAAATGATCAATGATCATCAATCTAACAATAGAAGAGGAGAGAAGTCTGAGAGGAAGCAGAACTCAACTCATAACACAGATTCAGTGATTCTTTTGAGTCATCATTAAAAAATGTTGTTCATGCAGAAAAACGTCCAAACTTAGAAGCGAGCGAAACGAGGACCAATTTCTTTTCATGTCCCATTGCCCCTAAATGTAAAGAGTGCAAAATATACCTTGCATTTTTAAGAATAAGATTAATGTTGGGGATTCAAATTTGTGCCAAATATGCAAGTTACAGATATAAATGGTTGAACAGTGTAGTCTGGTGTAATATATACACTGTTTTACATATTCATTATATTTTTAGTTAACATGTCAGTGATGTCTTCATTATTTAATTTATTATTGACATGAAATTATTAAAATAGTTATTACAGTTTGTTTTTTTATTGTTTGGTTTGTTGTGGAGAATGTGATATGAAAATTAGGTAACACTTTTCAGTATGGTTTATTAGTTAACATTAGTTCACAACCTTAGTTAACATGAACTAAGAATGAACAATACTTCTGTAGCATTTATTAATCTTAGTTCATGTTAATTTCAACATTTACTAATACGTTATTAAAATCAAAGGTTGTATTTGTTAACATTAGTTAATGCACTGTGAACTAACATGAACAAACAATGAACAGCTGGATTTGTATTAACAAACATTAATAAATACAGTAAAAAATGTATTGCTGTATAATGTATGTATAATGGTCTTAAATAATATTACATTCATTGGAATGAAAGCTTGAATGTTTTTTAAATTTTGTCTGTTGTTTGTAAAAATATGTGTGTATGTATTACTCCCCTCTTGATATGGACCCATGGGTCTGAAATAAAGAATATAATAATAAATAATATTTGTGCTTCCAGACTATTGCCTCTATTCAGTTTTCTGAAATATAAACGTGCATGTTATCACTTTCACTGTGCACACGATCTTCACTGGGACTCAGACTGAGAGGAGGAAGAGGAAGCACCTGGTAGATGTCTGATAGGCTGCTGCTCCCCGAGTCACTGGCGATGCTGCATCCTGATTGGCTGGGAGGCATGTGCATCTGCTGGGGGGGGTGGTCCGTCAGGTGCATCTTGCTGAGGTCAACAGGAAGCTGTTCAAACGAGACAGGAAGAGAGAGCAGTTGAGGACATCGTTTATAATGCAAATCATGAGCAACCCTGTCTGGATCAGCAGGACTGAGAACACGAGAGAGGAAAAACACGCCAACTTCAAACACACGTAAAGCACACTTAATGAACGAATCTGGTCAGAAAATCTCATTTATAAAACGGATACTACTATACTATATAAATAATCAGGATAAAAATAAAAGATTATTACATGAATTAAATTTGATCGATTACATTAAGAATCGTGAGAACAGCTTTAGATCAGGCACACTACTGGGTGCTAAACTCGGCTGTATAATAGTTATGTCATCATTTCTTCCACTTAAACCAAACTTTTATTTTGGCGTGTTATAGTGATGTCATGGTGTGCGGAGGAGAGAGAGAGAGAGAGAGAGAGAGAGGGAGAGAGAGAGAGAGAGAGAGAGAGAGAGAGAGAGAGAGAGGGAGAGAGAGAGAGAGAGAGAGAGAGAGAGAGAGAGAGAGAGAGATTGAGTTGAGGATCTATTTGCAACAAAAGAAACCCTGGAGAAATCAAAGGCAAACCGAAACGGATAACTAACAGGACACAGGTGAACCAAATAAAAAACGAACTCAACACAGGGAACCACAGAAATGCAAAGAACATCAAAATAAAAGTCTCAGGGAACAGAACTGTGACGAGTGAAGAGCTTTGAGCGTGTGTGTGCCGATAGAGTTTCTTCAACAAAATATATCAGACCGTTTTTAACAAGCCTGCTCGCGGTTGCCAGATGTCAAGAGTTTAAATCCCCCAATCTGAGCCTTTTCTCTTAAAATGATACTTTTTCTGCCCAGTGTTTTATTTAATCTTCTCGATCTGAAACAGCACAGATGATCAGAAAACATGACGAACATGTACTGTAAGATGGAGTTTACTGATCTCAAATTAAAGTGTGATGCAGACAGTCTGTCCCTTTTCCATTTCATAGGGCCCAACGTGTTCGTAACGAGAATCTTGGGTTTGGTCCAGCACTGTTTTAACCACTTCACATGCAGAACTTCTGGTGCCTATATCATTTATATCGACATACTTTGATGTTGCAAACACATCTAAAAAATAACAAAGGAGCTTCTGTCAGATCGAAGTTATCTTAAACATCAAGCGCTTCAAACTAAATCATAACCTGCGAGGCCTGCGCTGCTGTCAGATGTTATTGTTATAATTATTGTATACAAATTAATAAATAAATAAAGTTTTTTTAAATAAAGTTGTTTTTATGAATTCAATTAATTAGATACGTTTTTGATTAAACCATTAAAATGGAATATCGACAAAATAAAACGGAAAGCACAGAACTGGGTAAAAAAAAAAAGGAATTTGACAAAAAAAACCATTAAGAATGTAATTTTTTGTTAAACAGTTAATAAATTGCTCTTTAGTTTCATGATTTCGATTAATTAAGCATGCTTTTTGATGAATACAATTTAATTTAAGTATCCAGAAAAAATTAAAACAGAAAAAAAATAAAATATATATATATATATGGGATCCAGAAAAATTAAAACGGGAAAAATGGAATTAACTCGCATTAAACTAGGCATCTTGTAAAGTGTGCTTATCCTTAAGGCCGGCTGCATTAACAGTTTAGCTTTCTTGTTAAGAATCCTTTGACACACTTCTGTTTAGCTGTGCATTTACTGAATGAGCACTGTGCCACTGTTCGTCCGACTGTTTGTACTGTACTGTATTTTATTTTATTTTTCTAAACTGTTTTAATTATTCTTATTTCTTTTTATTATTTAAATTTATTCTATGTAAAGCACTTTGAATTGCCATTGTGTATGAAATGTGCTATATAAATAAACTTGCCTTGCCTTTTCCCCTCTTCACATTAATGTTACAACCTCTGATATTACATTATCAGTGCATAAAATTGTAAAAAGTATCGTTCAGGAACTGGTATCGGAGTCATGGTATCGATATCAGTATCGATATTGATATTGAAAATGTTTGAATGATACCCTGCCCTACTTAAACATGAGACGTGCTTTATCTTAAGCTCTTCAAACTCTATCATAACCCTACTGTACGTGGCCTGCTGTCAGATGTGTGTGTTGTTTAATGCGTCTGAGACACGTTTTTCTCAGAGCACAGCTGGATACTGACCTGGAAAAGATATAAATTCACACAAGTATTTCCATTTCACATAAAGGATCATCTACGTTTAACTTCACACACTTCGATGAACGAGTGTCCATTAGGATTAGAAAGGTGGAGCAATAATTCTAGCCTTATTGTAGAATATTTTGCTGACATATTTTGCATCCAGAAGCGAAAGCACTTGTTCATCAGGCCACACTCGAGTTAAAGAGAGGCTGAGAGGAGCTGTCGGTGCGTCAGGGCTTTCATTCAGCTGTGTAAAGGTTATCCGTCACTCCTAATGATGGCATTAGGGCAAACGAGAGGTGCTGCTAATTGCTTCAGTCTCACTGAGCTCTCACACACACACACACACACACACACACAGCGCCAGGCCGAGGGTCTCTATTAATGATGCTGGAGATTAAATATGAATGCATGCTCTGCCTCCACATCAGCCTGACGCCTCGATTCACACATGAGTGACGCACGGGCAAATCATCTGTGTGTGTGTGTGTGTGTGTGACCTGAGCCTCTCTGTGATCCTGCAAGATACTCATCCTGCAGCTCTTTAAGAAGGAGCTTTATAAGACATAACTCTGTCCTTGTGGGAACTCCAGTGAATTATTCATGCGTCCCACCGCACTCGCGTCTAGACACAACAACATTCAAAACGAGCATCGCTTCGAGAGGACGACACACCCCTGCACTGATGTTTACTGTTCAGATCACATGCTCACGGGAACACCAAAACACTGAACATGAAAACACTGGCCTCAAAAACTACTAAATAAAAGCCAAAGACTGATTTTGTTCAGTCTGTGTGTAAAAAGATCACATTAGCAAAACACTTCAGCAAAACATGATCAGGTCAAAGTGTCTGAATCATATTTGGTCCCAAATGTTTATAAATGTCACTGGTAGTCGCTGTGTGAAGAGTGTTTGGGTATAATATGTCACACTTTATTCTGCTCTCCTCACTTACAG
Source organism: Abramis brama (assembly GCF_963993115.1). NCBI lineage: Eukaryota > Metazoa > Chordata > Actinopteri > Cypriniformes > Leuciscidae > Abramis > Abramis brama. The sequence goes on from NC_139977.1 coordinate 2,175,442, forward strand.
AAATGAACTATAGTGTCCTGATCACACTAGTGAAATAATATCAAAAAATGATATCTGGTGTCTGAATAATCTTTGGTTTGACTGTAGCTGTCAGTCATAAGCAGAATTGTTTGGCGTAAATGAATGTCCCCATACACAAAAGAAATATATGTAAATATATTTTAAAGTGTCAAAAATATATGTGGCATATATTCCAAATACATTGACGTTGTCCACTTATATTTATCATTTTGAAATATATTCTGAAATATAACAAAAATATATGATGTTAAGTGTGAAATATATTTACATTTATAACATGTAATGTAAAATATATGACAAAATATATGGTCATAAAATGTTTAGCTTGCTAAAGAAGGGTCGAAAATGTATTTTGATCATAGTAATTCCTCTACCTTTTCCCCAATACACAACAGTAGGCTACCATATTTCACTACTGTATTATGACACACAGCTATAATAAATACTGTACTTACATTTAAATGACTGCAATGTAAAATGACAGATAGTTGCTTTCCTAGGACTATTAGGCCATATTAGGTGGCACGTACCTAACACTAAGTGCAATTATTAGATTCATTGTTGTTTTATTGACATCTTTCCTGAAGTCATTTAAATATTGAAAATATGCACAATATTTATTATGCAAGTATAACAATGATACTCCAACAGTGAAGTGCACTTAAACAATAGATAGAACTCAGTGTCTAACACTGCATACACACACTATTAAATATCTGTATTAAATTCTGTAAAACTCTGCATTCTGTGTGTTGTTTCCTACATAAAATTGTCATTTTAGGCCAATAAAGTCAGTTACGGGGCAGCTGTGGCCTAATGGCTAGGGCTTCGGGCTTGTAACCGAAGGGTTGCCGGTTCGATTCCCGACCAGTAGGAAAAATGTGGGTGGGTGAAGTAGAGCACTGCTCTCCCACGCCCACATCCACAGCTGAAGTGGTCTATCTAAAAAATAAATTGAAAATGTGTTGTTTTTTTGTGAAAATGTTGACTTTTTAAATTTCAAAATATATTTAACTAAAATATATTTATTGGGCCAATTTCAAATATTTGCATATATTCCAAAAATATATTCTGAAAATATATTTCAAATACATTTCTTGTGTATGGGTCATCATGGTAGATTAAAAATCCCCTGAAAGCTGAACTCCAGATGAACACAGTGAAAGCAGAACTGTCAACACTACATTACTTCACATCCACATGAATCAGTTCAATCTATCTCACCAGTTTCACAATGAGCTGAAGACACTTCTCAAAGCAACATAAGAGATCTCTAACATTGTGTTTTGGAAACAGATTACAGCATTTTATGAGACGCGTTTGCAAAACTGTTGTTAAAGACACTTAAACATCTCTTTTACGTCAAAATAAAAGCTTTAGGGTTTAAATCAAACAAATGAAGAAATTAAACTACTGTAAAGTACTAATTAATATAATTGTCAATATTTATGTTTTTATTTTACAAGGCAGTTGTATTAATAGAGCAATATCTGTCTTGGAGTTACATTAATATATTATTATTATTATATTCTAATAGGCTTGTGATGATAATGAGATATCATCACTCTTAATAAAGTCTGGGCAGGGCCTGCATTTCATTTAGGAAAATGGGGGGAATTCCCTCTAATCACTTTTGCTTTCATTCTCACACACTGACTCGCTCACTCATCCCGACACTGACTCGCTCACTCATCCCGACACTGACCGCCGGCCAGCCGTTGGCGTGTGTGTCAGGGCCTTTATAACGGCATGCGAGTCTCTCCACTCCCACTCGGAGTGAACGACAGTCAGTGCACTTACTGTACACACACATACAATATAGGTATAAATTAAACTGGTATAATGGTTTGAATAAACTATGGAAGCTTGTTTCCACCACTGAATAATAAATAAATAATAATAATTGCAACTTTTTATCTCACAATAGCGATATATCAAGTCAGAATTGTGACTTTTTTTATAAAGTCACAAAGATATAAAGTCGCAATTCTGAGAAATAAAGTCGCAATTGCGTGTTATAAAGTCAGAATTGTGAGGACAGAACTATTCTGAGGTAAAAAAAAAAACTTTTTTCTTAGAATTGGACTTTATATCTCACAATTCTGAGAAAAGATGTCAGAATTGCAAGATATAAACAATTATGTGATATAAAGTCAGAATTGCGTGATATAAAGTCGCAATTGCGAGAAAAAAAGTCAGAATTCTGACTTTATAACACGCAATTGCGACTTTATTTCACGCAATTCTGACTTTATATCTCGCAATTCTGAGAAATAAAGTCAGAATTGCGAGATGTAAACTCGCAATTGTGAGATAAAAAGTCTTAAAAAAAAAATCTTTTAAAATGTTTTATTCTGTGGCGGAAACGAGCTTCCATAATAAACGGTGCAATGACTCACTCATAAAGACTTCCCTTGTTTCATAACTGTTTGAATCTGCATTTTTGAACGAATATCTTGAATAAAATACTTATACAAATATTTATTAACAGTCACTTGTCTCCACCTAAATGATAATTATAATAATTATGACTCAAAAAGCAACTTTTGAATTAACAGTGAATTATCAAATGTTGAATTAATAGAATAATCAACTTTTTGGGGGTGTAAATGAAGCGCTGATCTGAGAGTGTGTGTGATGATGTTCTCTACAGCTGGACACACACACACACACACACGCTGATGTAGTGAGTGTTTGCTGTCCTGCGGGGGTCAGTGAAGCGTGTCCTGATGACCTGATGAATTAGGCAGGCTCGTGTGAAGATGTGGCCTCTCGTTAGATGTTAGATGCGCTAATCCTCCAGGAGCTAGCGTCTCCTAAACGAGCTGCAGCGTGCAGCTATGATCAATACTGCGCATGTTTAATGCTATTACAGCAGAGGAGAGTCTGCAGCACACGCATACACTCACAGTGAACCTGAACAACACTGAACACATACAAACACACACTCCCCTAAACACTATGGGTGTAAATTGGACGTTTTGTCACGATACGATCCGGCATCGGTTCTCTTACATTATTACACGGCTCTGTGGAATGCTTGATTCTGATTGGTCAATCGCTCCATCCAGCGGTATATTATTCCCAGATAACAACCTCTGAGAACAGAAGCACAGGCTCATCCGGGTTACAGGAAGTTCTCCTTTTGGTGAGCTGATAAATTATATTAAAACTCAGTCAAATCAATATTTTGTGTACAGTTATTTAATTATGTCATCCAGTATCATGGACTCGCTCTCTCTCGTTTCATACAAACGCAGATGCTGCCATTTTACGACTATTGTTTTGTACACTGCTGGATTATAAGATACAAACAGGTACGGTTTTAAAACAGTTTAATCTGAAATCAATATCTCTAATCCCCATAATTATTTATGTGTTGAAATGCAGTGTAATAAGTGTATGACTGTATACCGTATCTCTTAAATATCCGTCTAGTTTGAACTCGCGCTGAAACTGCTCTCTCCGCGGAAGCTTTACGTTTAAAAACCTAATCAAATATTTCGACTCAGATCAATATTTCGTGTCTTATTATTTACTTATGTGGCAAATATCCGTGTGATAAGTGTGATAATGTACATCCAGCCGGTTGTTATCTCAGAATAAACCCCTTCAGGCTGATGAAGACCTGATCCTGATCACCCCGTCAGGGTTTATTCTGAGATAACAACCGGCCGGATCTACATTATCCCTTACTTATGATATTTGCCGGTACCTCAAAACATGCCACAATACGATTACGATTCAGGGATATATTGATATTATGTGCCTATTTTACACGACCAGTTATATTTTTATTAACTTACAAATGCAACCAAAATATAATCAACATTTAACTGCAAATCCTGTATCCCAACTGGGATATCCACAATAAAAAATACACTTCAGTTTTTCAAATAATACAGAAAAAAGAGGGAGAAAAAAGCACTGGCAACAGTCAATGTGCAAACTCAGGGCCGGTGGAAAACAAACCTTTAAAACCTACAAAACTGCTCTAAACAAAAATGACAGAAAGGCTAAATGGAAATGTAACTGGTGGCACTGGTGGAACAGCAGAACTGGTTTTCATGTATATAAGCAGCACTAATAAAACACTACCTTATTATACAGAGTTAACATGAAAAGAAAATGCCAATTAAAACTTTTCTGTACAGTAAGTTCCCTTCAGAGACTCAATCATATAAAAACACACCAACACACAAATAAATAAAAAAATGCTCAGAGATTTGCAAGAATCACGTGAATACGAGAAGGCGGCGAGTGTGCCACACACTTTCTGAAGCCAAAGTGTTTTGATTGCCCCCTACTGGCTGGCTGCAGTACCGGTCTTAAACCCCACACACTCTACGTAATAGAATGGAGCGTGATCCAAACCCAAAAATTCTATTACACCTCAAATAAGTGATTTTCAAATCAATTCAAGTCATTTTAGGTATTTTAAATGATTTGATGAAATAAAAACGGGTGTACAGTCATGATTGACAGCTGTGTTAGCGAATGAGTATGCAGGAGATGGAGTATGGGCGGGACCTTGGTCAGGGGGGTCAAACAAGGGGCCGACCTACACCATGTGACCAATGTAAACAGAGCACCTTCCTTACAAAGACACACTCAATGTCAGACCTGTATGACCTCATGATAACGGCTGATCTGCCTTCAAGTGCTCTGCACTATAGCAGCTTAGTGATGGGCGGTATGACCAAACATTTACATCACGGTACTTTTCAAAATTATCCCGGTTTCACGGTATATGATGGTATTATTATTTTTTAACCAGAGGAGAGGAGAGGAAATACTGCAGTAGACTGACTCAGAATGCCCTATTTTACTGTCATGAGTGAATATTGTAGAAACATCCACACTAGTATTAATATAATACAGGTTTGCAGTGTTTATAAAGAGGTCCAGCAGGAGGCGCTGTAGGAGTATATCGCTCATAAACGCTGCTTTATCAGGAAAGATAAAGAAGGATTCAAAGAAAATAACATCGAAACTTCTCTAAAGACAGTCAGTTCCCTTCACATACATTCATATAGAAACACCCGCGCCGCGTTTAGACTGAAGCGGTCAGTGCTCGTGTTTATTCAGCGATGTCAAAGCCTTCTGGAGAATCTGTTAGTGGCGGCCAGTGTTGATATTGTGAACCAATGTATAGGAAACACTGTAATATCATTTGACAGCTATCAATTTATATACCTCTCCATCTTCACCGCTTAATAACACACGTGCAACAGTGAAAAGACCCTCTCAAACAGTGTCGCGCAACCTTGTTTAAAGCAACATACACCGGTATTGCGGTATATTAAAAATTCATATAATAAAAATAAACACCGGTATTTGTTATGAACCGGTATAATGCCCAGCACTGAGACCAAATGCAAGTGAATTAGGAGGACGTGAATCACAGATGCATCCTGATCTCAGGAGGCTTTATAAAGTAAACACTGTCCACCATTATAGACGGGTGACATGGAAAACCAAAGCGAACTGCAGCATAATCATGCCTTTTGTCTGCGAATGGTTTGTGGTTGGTCTCGTTCCTGTTGTAAACTGGCCGTTACATTAATTACAAAGTCGTAAAAGCACGACTACACACTCCAAACCCATCTGTCGTTACGCTGGGAGTTGTTTTATAGAGGAATGATGTAGGGACTGAGGAATGAAAGCAAGGGAATGCCCGATATATAATCCTCTTCTTCCACACAGCGAGGCCAAATAAAAGATGTGCTCCATCATTAAGTGGCGACTCTTACCGTTTGAATATCATCCAAGCAGATGCTGAGAGCTTTTAGCAGCTCTATCCTGGGAGGTTTAGGGTGTCATGTGGACAGGAAGGTCAGTTGATCAGGATCAATACACTCAGCATTAGCCTCAACACGTTCCTTTCCATCGCTAAATTATGAGTCAAGGCAAGCGCTGCCTGCACTTTGAGCGAGCTGAAGGTTCCTGTTCCTCGCCAGTTCTGCTGACTGAGAGCAAATCTATGAGTGAAAGCGTGACCATCGGCAAAACACAACAAAAACAAAGGTCAGAGCCTCCACGCCTCTCCCATTGGGTGAGATGAGTGTCAAGAAATGGTGCACGTGGGGTCCTGATGGAGGCTGAACACGCCACTCAAGCATTTGCATGTAATAAAGGATTTGCATGTCACGACTCGCAGGCTAAACTGTGTTAAACACCAGCAGGATGATATTCCTGTAAATCATGTATCAGGGATTTGCATCTTCCCATGTATCTTCACTCTACAGTCACTTGGTACTAACGATATCCATTTGCATCAGGGTTATTATAGTCATGTAAAACTAAAACCATAAAATATATTTTCATTACTTGAAGTAAAATAAAAATAAAACTGAAATAAAAACGAATAAAAACGATATACTATACTATAAACTAATAAAAAACTATAATAGAATCTAAATAATATTAAAATAACACTGACTTGCGTGATATCAAATGTATTCTCATCAAAACGTCTAAAACTGCCTAGAAGTGTGACACTGTATTACTGTATTTATTGATTAAATAAGACATTTCCCAAGCAGTAAATGTGTATCTCTTAGTCTCAACCCCTCAAAGTCTTAGTCTTTTCTTGGTCTCAACACACACACTTGTCCAAATGCAAATGTCTTGGTCTTGACTTAGTCTGGGTTTAGGTGGTCTTGACTACAACATGAACATTTTTATGAACAACATGAACAAGCGATGAACATTTTATTAATCTAATGAACCCTTTTCCCACTATAATCCAATGGAAAGTTTCAATGGATGTTAAAGATTCTTCATGGAAGCATTAATGCCCCTAAAGTAGGGGCCGTGAGAGACCGAGCACCTGATATCCGAGAGCTCAAACACTGACACTTGTCCATGGACAGTAAAGAGGGGGAAATGTCTGCTGGAGGCTTTCAGAGAGCCTTTAATAACATTGCCAGGCGATAGGCTGCCAAGTTCAAAGATGGCCAGACCCCGGGACATTAATGGAGCCGGAGAGTGCAGCCGAGACACAAAGCTGAAGGCCAATTATCGGCTCCTGAATTATGAATGATGGAGATTTTCCAGCTCGGACATATCACAGCACGTCATGAGCGCAGATCGGATCACTGGAACGCTATGAGGCTGTTGCACATCAACAACCACGAATGGAGACCGAAGAAAATGTGTGTATGTGTTAAGCAAACAGAAAAAACATCTGATCATGATCTCTAAGGATCTATACCGTGATATGCATCATATCGTGAGGTAGTCCGCCCTATAAAATAACATGACCTTTGACCCATCTTCATTAAATTGATCTCAGTTCACCTAAGCCTCATGTTGTTCAAACCCTTAAGACTGTATATCCTCGTCGGAGTAGACATTAGTCAGAGTGACGGTAAATCTCTAGAGACTTTCACAGGTTTTTTTTGCTTGTTTGTTTTGTGCGATCAAAATGACTAATTCTGTGGCTGAAATTTCCAGAATTCTGTGGAAAAATTCTTGGGAATTTTATTTTTGTAATTAGTATACCACATTTACCATATTATTACACTAGATGTACAATAGTCATACATAACAGAAAGAAAAATTCAGGTACAAAAAAATATTTAAAAAAAACACCTAATATTCTTTACTGTATAATATACTGATCCTTATTAAAGCTACAAAAATGAAACAGTCGAAAGCAGTGTGTGATTTTCTTTCTGTTTTGTTTTTTGATTAACATTAATGACACGGACGAGAGCAGGTTTATTAGGCTGCTGTCACTTTAAAGGGATAGTTCACTTTAAGATGAAAAGTAGCCCATGATTCACTCACCCTGAAGTCATCCTAGGTGTATAAATACACCTAAAAATACATTTTAAATATCAATATTTTAATAATTGACTAAAATAACTAGCTTCCGGGAGACGGCTGTACGCATCGATTTACGGCGAAAGAGTAACACTTGACCCGACGCACAACGTAATGACGAACGCGGACGCGCAGAGGAAAGAGCACAACAAAACACCAGTCACGAATTAGAAATGTAAAACTACAATTTTGAAAGAGAAATGTGGGCGGAGCTTGAGTTTGTTGCCCAGCGCTGTGTGTTTGAACCGTGAGAGCTTACGCTACTCCTACATCTACATCACACATCGTCAGTGTTGTGGGCCGTTACTCTTGTGGCGTTAGTCGACTTGCGTAGGCCGTCTGCCGGAAGCTAGTTATTTTAGTCTATAAAGCTTTAAATATGGGCACTTTTATGATGGATTGATGCACTTTTATGATGGATTGATGCACTTTTATGATGGATAGATGCACTTTTATGATGGACAGTACTTTTATGATGGATTGATGCACTTTTATGATGGATAGATGCACTTTTATGATGGATAGATGCACTTTTATGATGGATAGATGCACTTTTATGATGATAGATGCACTTTTATGATGGACATGCACTTTTATGATGGATTGATGCACTTTTATGATGGATAGATGCACTTTTATGATGGACAGATGCACTTTTATGATGGATAGATGCACTTTTATGATGGATAGATGCACTTTTATGATGGATTGATGCACTTTTATGATGATAGATGCACTTTTATGATGGATAGATGCATTTTTATGATGGATTGATGCACTTTTATGATGGATAGATGCACTTTTATGATGGACAGATGCACTTTTATGATGATAGATGCACTTTTATGATGGATTGATGCACTTTTATGATGGATAGATGCACTTTTATGATGGACAGATGCACTTTTATGATGGATAGATGCACTTTTATGATGGACAGATGCACTTTTATGATGGATTGATGCACTTTTATGATGGATAGATGCACTTTTATGATGATAGATGCACTTTTATGATGGATAGATGCACTTTTATGATGGACAGATGCACTTTTATGATGGATAGATGCACTTTTATGATGGATTGATGCACTTTTATGATGGACAGATGCACTTTTATGATGGACAGATGCACTTTTATGATGATAGATGCACTTTTATGATGGACAGATGCACTTTTATGATGATAGATGCACTTTTATGATGGATAGATGCACTTTTATGATGGATAGATGCACTGATGATAGATGCACTTTAATGATGGACAGATGCACTTTTATGATGATAGATGCACTTTTATGGACTTCAAAACAGAAACAACCATTCACTGCTATTACAAAGCTTGGAAGAGCCAGGACATTTCTTAATACAACTCCGATTGTATTCGTCTGAAAGAAGAACGTCATACACACCTAGGATGACCTGAGGGTGAGTAAATCATGGGCTAATTTTCATTTTTTGGTGAACTATCCCTTTAAGATCTAATGCACAGATTCACATGCGTTTTCTTTCTCAACTGTTTACGTTCACTTTAACAATGACATTAACAACTGTGTTTAAGTGAATACTTCACACGATGGGCATTTTTGCGTATAATTTTCTGTCATAATCATTTAACAAACAAGTATTCATTACTTCAATGAGCTCATTGTTTCTGCCTTAAATTATTACATTGTTTGAATTAATTAATTTTTAGCTGACTGTGATTTTGTATATGTACATTTCTGAGATACATAACTTAGTTTCCTCTGATAACAGACTGTAAATTGTAAAGTGGACTCATGCACTTTCTGTAAAGCTGCTTTGAAACGATGTGTATTGTGAAAAGCGCTAAACAAATAAATGTGAAATGAATTGAATTGAATATTTGACCATTTAAATGTGTGATAGTTGTCTTCAGGTGTGTGTTAGTCAGCACTATATAGTTATTTTTTCATGGCTTATAACTCTCTAACATCAAACAGGTCTCGTACTTTGTGTCCTCATTAATGCACATCTCTTTTACACACTAAAATATCAACAAATTTAAGTAGCACTGCCTTTTTTTGCAATAATTTGAATGGAAAATTTTGTAGGATTGCAACAAAAATGCATCATTTTGTTGACTTTTGCATCGTGTTCTGCAACTGGAGGGATTTACATAAGAAAGACACAGGAGAAATTAAGAAAGTAGCTTGAGACTGAGACTGTCAGTTCCTTCTGCTAATCTGTGCAACACAGAAGACGTTAAAACGTGTCTGACCAACACGAGGGTGATAGGGTTTCCCCTTTAGACCTACTCTGCCAAACACATAAACCACATAAAATAGTCCTCCACCATTTCAGGGTTGATTCTGTCTTAGTGAATGAGTAACAGCAGAGTAAAGTGTGAACGTGCACAAAAGCCCGTGAGCCTCATAATGAACACTAACACCAGTCAGACTCTTATGTCATGTCCTCGGGACTCGAGTAGTTTCCCTTCATGAATCATGGCTGAAGCGACTGCATGTGTTGGTAAAGCCTGGACTCGACTGCATGACGCAACAGTACTTCATGAATAGAGAAGTCCAGAGATGCTGTTGCTATTTATTTTCTCTCTGGCTCAGAGGAAGGAAAGTTCCTCTATTAACGCATCAAAACACAAACGCATCTTTAAAACGCATGTTAAGGCCCGTTCAGACCAAGAGCGATAACTATGAAGATAACTATATCAGCGCACACACCGGTGGACGATATCGTGTTGTTAACTCTAAGCGCGTGCTTGTCTGTCACTTTAAACGCTCGAGCTCGTTACAGCAGGATGGATTCTGATTGGCTGCCAGTGTTTTTATCGTTCATCAGCTGGATAAAATCGCTCTGAAAGTGATTTCAAACGATAGTTAGAGCTGTGGTGGTAAATCTGCTATGCTTTAATACGGAGAACGATTTTCAGAATTATATCGGTACCACTTTACAATAAGGTTCATTAGTTAACCTCAGTAAACATGAACTAAGAATGAACAATACTTCTACAGCATTTTTTAATCTTGGCTAATATTAATTTCAACATTTACTCATACGTTATCAAAATCAAAAGTTGTATTTGTTAACATTAGTTAATGCACACATGAACTGACATTAACAAAGATTAATAAATACTGTAACAAATGTATTGGTCATTGTTAGTTCATGTTAGTTTATACGTTAACTAGTGAACCTTATTGTAAAGTGTTCCCATTATATCTTTATCATTATCTTTATAGTTTTTGTCTTTGGTGTGAACAGGCCTTTATTCTTCATAATAATTCATCATAACTGACTCTGCACTCCTGTATGACACGCCCACTTCTCAACATCCAATCAAATGGTGTGTTTCTCTCATTGAATGTGTGCTGAGTGTTATGTTCAGAGAGTTTTGATGTTGTCCGACACGCTGACATTCTCAGAACAATGACGTTTGTTTGAGCAGCCTCAACCAATCACACGAGTTTGGGGGCGGAACCATCTGTTTGACAGATGGGAATGTTTGAGAAGCACGTTTTGGTTATTTTTGCAATGCAATTTGGCATTTGCCATCTACAGCAGGGGTGTCTCACTCAGGTCCTGGAAGGCCTGCAGAGCTTAGCTTCAACGTTAATTAAACGCACCTGATCCAGCTCATCAAGTCCTTCAGGTTTATCTGTAAACTACAGGTTTGTGTGTTGGAACATCAACTCTGTAGGACTGTTTTACACATCTAATGTACAGTAATCACACCTGAGTGATCAGAACTGACGAAACAATGAAATCACTGATATATATATATATATCATATTCTGGTAAAAAAAGCATTGGTAACACTTTACAATAAGGTTCATTAGTTAACATTAATTAATGCACTGTGAACTAACATGAACAAACAATGAATGACTGTATTTTAATTAACTTTAACAAAGATTAACAAAAACAGTATGCAACTAATAACAAATGTAATGCTCATGGTTAGTTCATGTTAGTATAGTATCTTTGTTAACGTTAATTAATAAAAATAGTCATTCAGTGTTTGGTCATGTTAGTTCACAGTGCATTAACTAATGTTGACAAGATTTTAATAAAGCATTAGTAAATGTTGAAATTAACATTAACAAAGATGCTGTATAAGTGCAGTTCATTATTAGGTCATGCTAATTAATGTAGTTAACTAATGAACCTTATTGTAAAGTGTTACCAAAGCATTTATCCGAGCCTTCATCTATTCACGAGATTCCCAGATGTTTTCCCTTCTCCCTGCTAGCGGATGCACGAAGAAAGAAAAGGAAAGCACAAACACACACGCAATCGACACACACACAACCATTACGACATCACTTACTTTGGAGGACCACGGCTGCAGGCAGTTGGCATAGCAACGGACGAGGAAAGCCATTTCCCAATAAAAAAAAGGAAACTTTCCAGTGAAAAAAAAAAAAGGAAGAGCGAGTTCCTCTCAGAATCCAAACAAATAAACGCTTGACCCGGCCGAGACGTCAGAGAACGAGCGAATCACGTATCCATCGCCAGACACCAGCCTTGCAGGATCCAAAACTTCATCTCCACACGAGCTCATGAACTCCTGGAGTCCGGGATGAGGACGGATATAAACTGGCATGTGCAAAACTACATGCAAACTGGCGTCCGCATCCGTCTGGTCCAGAATGAGCTTTCCGTGGAGAGCAGCAGAATCCAGCATTCCCCGGAGACCCGAGACTCGCGCATCGATCGAGGATCTGCCGCTGAAGACGAGCGTCTGGGAGTGAGAGGGACAGAGAGAAGCCGGCAGAAAACATGACATCACCTGCGCTGGGAGGAGGGCGGGGTAAGATGGGCCGACTGCATTAGAGCCATTGGCTGAGAGGAGGAGTGGAAACACGAGCGTCTTTATTGATCAGAAAGCGGCCAGCGTCTTCTGCACTGCAAAACATGCTTCTCTTACTTAGTGTCTCCAAATATCTAAACATTCTTGCATCAAGATGCATTTACTAGATACTAGATCTTGTTTAAAAAAAAAAAAAATTAAAAGTGAGTGAGTTTTTGCTTAAAACAAGCAAAATTATCTGCCAATGGGGTTAGAAAAATAACCTTGTTTTCCATTTGAATTGGGATTCAATTCCTCAGGAGAAGGAGAGGAAACAAGCGTTTTTATTGATCAGAAAAGTCCATTGTGCACGAACACACTCCATAAACGAGCGTAAATCACTGCGGATGGTGAAAAGCACTCGTTATGCTAATGTGTTTTGTGAGCATGACAAAGGAGTGCGAGAAAAAAAAAAAAAGGGGGGGGGAAGAGATGAACCTCTCAAGCACTTGATCCTGTTATTAAGTCAGGAATGCTGGGAACACAATGGCATTAAAGCACACATGACACACGTCATGTTCTTCTGCACGCACTGGAACTCTGATGATGGGATGCATTGGAAAGCGCATCCGATTCCCTCGGCTCAGAAGCTGAGGCATGACATCATCTCTTTCAGAGGCAGCCAATCAGAGCGCAGCACATGGAGCTTCCCGAGGAGTGAGCGAGGCACATAACACACATTGGTGTGAAGGATTATGGGGATTGCTACACACTGCACACAATGCCTGAGACCAGAATCCTACGACTGTGTCTCTGCAGGGTTTCATCAAACACATTAATCAACGTTCATTCATATGAGAACATTTATTGAACACAGAAACAGCATAAAAAATGCAGTCCTCCATGAGCTCAGACCATCTCGCCTGCAAACAGGACAGACACAACACACTTCAGGTGTATTATCCATCACGACAGATCATTCACATTTTACTTTAAAAACAAAAATCTCAAAAAATCTCTCCAGATTCGGCATAAAAAGCATAATTTATTTTGACAAAACACAGAAACAAACCACTAATACATTATAATAAATGCAATAACAAGAATACATCCATTTACTTAATATAATATAATATAATATAATATTCAGATGGTTTTGATGTTTCCCCAAACATTTTTCATATATTTGAAAATGGTGATATATATTTTTTTCAATGTCCACTTTATGCAGAGTCAACTAATAGTGAGCCATTCATATGGTGAAATGTGTCATGTGACACAAAATATTACACAGGGAGACTTGGTGAAGCTATAATACTATATTTGTGTTGTAGAGGGTTTTTTTCATGTAACATGCATGATGCGTGTAGTAAAACTTGTGGGATTTAATTATTAAAAAAATAAAAAGTATGAAGCCATTCAAGTGCATTCCTGAAGAGTGAAACACTGTGACACTATCAAAACACAATAATACTGACTCAACCAATGGGATGGGTTTGGGGGCGGGGCTATCTTTCTGTTTGACCAATGGCAGACGGAAAATGTTCAGAAGAAAAAATTACACACTGCATCCTGAAATATTATTTTGAAAACATAATAATATTAAAAATATTAACTTTTGCCATTCCACCCTGTGCAGTACTTTTTTTATAATTAATATTGTGCACTAAAAAAGAATGGGTTATTTTTTCTACCCAAACCCTGGGATTTTTGGGGGTTATTTTTTCAGTATCTGGATAACAACTGGATAGTTTTCTTGTTACCCAGATCTTGGGTCAAACATAACAACCCAGGGATTGAGTTATTTACCGCAGGCTTTTTTGCGTCAAAATGGTGCATGTCTTCGGTAAAATACAGGTTTGTTTACATTTTATTGTATCTATAAATCATAATATATAATATATCTGTTCACTGATTGTGCATGGACAGGTTATGGAGCCAATCTCCACATATTTCTGCTCCGAGTGAAAGCGGCGGCCTGAAGTTAGAAGTTCCTCCGCTGAACACGACACAAGCTGGGTTAAATCAACCCATTATACTGGGTAAAATTAACCCAACATGTGTTCTGTCCTATATTTACCCTGCCCTTGGGTTGAAAACAACCCAAATTGGGTTGTTTTTAACCCAGTGTTTTTTTATAGAGTAGACATTTAAATCTCTTAGTAGAACAAAACCAACCGACGTTAAATCTTCCACTGTAAGTTCCCCTATGAAACGACAGCTTCAGGCAGGTTTATTGAACGCATGAGAAGAACTGGTGCAGATGTAGAGCGTAAACATGACAGACACAACGGATGTGCTTCCTTTCTGAGAGACTGAGTGTCACGAGCGCTGGTTCAGAAGCCTCGTCTCGCGCGCGCAGGGGGCAAAAATTAGCTGAGCTTTACCACTGCAAGCACCACTCACATTTTCTTCAGGAAATGTACATTTAAGACACAGCGCATCAGTGTGACAGTGGCGTCTCGAGGCTGATGAATGCGTCTGTGACACTCGCTAATGCGTCTGTGTGTACAAGGGTCTCACTGTCTCAAGCTTTCAGAAGAGTGACAGTGACAGTAACACACGCACGCTTGATATCAGTGTTCTCATGCTAACTAAACATCATTGTGAACGTGCACTAGCAGCTCACTAGAGCAACATTCAACTGAAGCAAGTGACCTGATTTGTTAAAGTCCCCCTGTGGTGAAAATCCAGCTTTTAATGTTGTTTATGTGTCTATGTGGTGTTTTTAATATGCTTAATATGTGTAAATTCATAAGTCGACACCATTGCTGAGTATTTCCTCCTTAAAACTGCAGTGAACCAAAGACAGTCTCAAAAACACGCTTTGAAATCGCTGGTGTTTCTGACGTCACAAACTACCTTGTAACCAATCAGATCAACGTGTGATCGTCAACCAGTGGATCTCTGAGCTGAGTGAGTGAGTGGAGGCGGGGCTCATTTGCATATTCATAGAACCCCACATACTAAATGAGGCAAGGGTGTCGAGTTACATTCAAGATATTTTAAGACATGAAGAAAATTGGGTTGGTGTTAGACGCCTCCTGTTTTTGCTGATTAAATGTGTAAATAGCGCCATCTATGGTCCGATCTTCATAAATGTTTGCTTGCTTGTTTAGAACCATATGTCGCATATGCTCACCAATTTTCGCGAAGTCCCGAGTTTTTGTTTAGGAGTTACAGGCTTCTGTGTGCATTTGGCCACACCCATTTTCTAAATGACCCTTTTATAGCAACCCAAAGGGTTCAACTTTTTGGATTATAATGGATTTGGACTGTCCAGAGAATTGTAATGTGTTGGTTTTATTCTCATTGATTAAAAACCTAGGACTAGTTTGCAAAAGTAGGTTTTTACATAATCTGTTCTGTTAACCTTGTCTAATAGGTGCTCAAAATTAATTGGCCCATGGCGGCCATGTTTTTTGCGATACGCCAATGTCCTCATAGGCTATCATGGCACCTTGGACAAAGACAGTTTATACCAATTTCCAAGTCAGTCGGACTAACTGTTGGGGGGTTATAGCCATTTCCATGTTTTTTTTTTCCTGTTATAATGCCTAATCTATATGTTATAGCACCTTAAAAAAAAAAAAGTGTCTAATCGCCATGTTTTTTTATTACTGTGGCCTCAAATTGAGCTCATGCATATGCGTACCAAGTTTGGTGAATATATCTCATTCTGTTCTCTAGTTATAGTAATTTTACTAAAAGTGGCTCTGCCCACTTTAAACGTTTTGGCGCACCTTAGCGACCATGAATCAAAATTTCAACTTTGTTTTGTTTTTTATATAATTATTGATATTCAGACTCCAGAGATTATTTCTGTCAGTCTCTCCCCAAATTGAGACCTAACATCTGGCCAAGTTTCAAGTCTCTAGCACTTACAGTTCGTTCTGCACGATCAGTTTTACGGCAGAAGAAAAATAATAAAAACCCTTACAATTACGTGCTTGAACCCCTAATTAAAGATTTAAATTGATTGAATTGAATAAAAAAAAGTTGGAAATGAAATCGGAGATATGTGTGACAGCACGAGTCACATGGACTCTTGTTATGATGCTTTCGTGTGAATGCTTCAGTCTCCAGAAAAGGACAAGCGGATCATTCTTCAGAGTTGCTCCTGTTGTGTTCCCTAAAAAAATGAATAGAAAGTCATGCGAGCTTGTAAAGGCATGAGGATGAGTACATGACGACTGATGTTTATGTCTGCATGGTGGACTTTCAGGTCCAGCGCTAGGAAGTTAACGCCTGCAGGGCTGAGCTTGCACACATCACTTCCTGCTATTTTCTCAGCTCCTCACACACACACACACGGACACACACACGGACACACACACACACACACTTCCTGTAGAGTGTGCTGGGATCTGAAGCGAGTGAAAATCATCCAACATGAGAGATGATCTCTGCTCTGAGTGGATGAAAACATGAGCTGGGGGGGGGGGGGGTGGGGGGGGGCAGGGCTGGCATGATGTCATCCTCTAAAATTAGACCTCCAGCACAAACAGCAGAGATTCTCCTCGTGAAGCTTCCAGCCGCGCACGTGCAGACTAATGATGAACGCACAGCAAACCTGTCCAGCTCAAGCGGAGCCTCATGAGTAGCCGTTTCCATTACCCTTCAAATTGCGCAAATTGAATTGAATTGCGAATTGAAAATACGGTCAATGGGAAATTTCGTAAAAACTCCCATTTATCACAAAAAAGTTTTTACGCTCGCGTGGGGGGGGGGGGTTTCAGACAGTTCAAAAAAGGATTATTTCGCAAAACTGCAATGGAAACAGTTTTTTCGGGTTAACTGCCATAGATGATGAGGTGTGTTTGGGCAGAAGACGAGACAGAGTTCTTCATTAAACTCATAAAAGATGAAAGAATTACGGGAATACTGGACTCTAAACCACTAAGAAACGCCACAATCAAGATCTTGAAGCAGATTTGAGGGAGAAACACCCAGAAACTCCTCATATGAGCCGCTCTCAGTATAACGGCCTTTCCTTGCCATTAATGCTTGGATAAAACGCCTACGGCTCCTTCCTTTAAATATAATGTCTAGAGCGGCGGCTGAGATATATGTAAACCTACTAACATCCGTTGCCATGATGTCTGGAACGACTTATCGCGAGAGGGAAAAAATAAATAGGTTTCAGTCGCATAACATCGGTTAATGGAAACGCCGTCATTTCGCAATAGTTTTTAATCGACATTTAGAAAATATCGCAAAAGTTTTGCGCCAATCTGTAATGGAAACACGGCTACTGACTGATATCAAGCGTGAAGCGACAAGAGACTCACAGTTGATTCCACTGGAGTTTGTCCTTTGCGTGTTGCTAAGCTAAGAGAAATACGCAGCACACACAAGCATTGGGTAAAGGAGTATTCGTTCACAACCTTTTTTGCATCGTGATCCCATGAACTGAAACAAGAACTGTGAGGCGTCTAAACATTCCCACCCCTATTTATATGCTTAGGCTTTTCCAGTATTTTCAACATAAACTGTATTAAATATGGACGTAGTTGTGCGTGACGTCACCCGTAGTGTTTCTGAAGAGCATTTTTGAAGCCCAAAGTGGGCGGAGCCTGCCGTCGCCATCTTGGCCGCGCGTCACTCCCAGATAAACGAAAATGGGCAAATACTGATACACTACAGATTGTTTCAAGGCAGCTTACAATAATAAACACTGTTGATGTTGTAAAATTCATCAATTATGAAACAAATTCAATTTCAGCTGTAAAGCAGCTCCACAGAAGTCAATAGAGTCATTATACAGACATATTCAGTTCAGTTCAATAACAGTGTCGATGTTGTAAAGTTAGTGTCATTATCCAGCTCAAGTTAATATTATCAATATTAATCAATTATTAATATTTTGTGCCAAGCTTCTCTCCTCATGAAGCACATGTGACGCTATATTAAAGCGCTAATAACCAAAAGAGCGATTGGGTCGAACCTGTTTCTGCTCGCACCTAGAAAGCATTTTTGGCAAATTTATTGGCAATGGAAATTTGGTGCATTCCTGGTTGAAAACCAAGCGGCAGCCTTCCGGTCTCTCTTGAAACCAACACTGAAGTGACTTAAACTGCAGTTCATCGACTGGCCACTAGAGACCGGCTCCAAAAGAGAGTCAATCCCATAGACCCGCATGTTAAAATGCCCAACTTTACAGCAGAAAAAAAATATGATTACCGTCTGGTGCAAAAAGTGGTTTTGGTCTATATTGCTAATTTTGTCCTTCATGACGACTGTGAAGGGGGTGAATATTTGTATAACTCATCCGTTTAAATGATATTAAGCCTTAAAGCTCTGCATAATTAAGGGTGTGGCCACTTGAGTGACAGGTGGATTGCCGCTGAACTAGCCGTTTGTCTGCTGTCTGTTAGCGTCACGTCAAATGTGAATTCTGTCCTTTTGTTGTGTATTTTTAACAAAGTGCAAATGCTCTTATATTATACACAAGTCAGTTTTTACATCTACAGAGGCAGAAAATATGTTTTCATAATATTTTCAAGATCTTTTCAAAGGACTATAGAGGTGATGCCAACTGAAGAAAGAACAAGTATTACCACTTATGAAACATTACGTTTGCGTATTACTACTAAAGCACTTTGATGTACTCTATCTCTTCAAGTTGAAGACAAAAACTACACAGGCGTCAGTGAGGCACTAGAGTCCCGATAGCCATCGCGCTGACTGCATTAGCGGAGCACGAGTGTTACTCATACACAAATGACACAGTTGTGACACACTGCACTGTCACTATCAGTTTAAAGTCATTTCAACACCGACTCAACAGAAGACAGGCTCTCTGACACTGTTCGGATATTGTTGCAGAGTAAACACAAAGATCCATCTATTCAAGTGTGGTTATAATCCAATATATGGACTTCTGATCTACGTATAAGCGCATACATCCGATTCTCTTTCCATTCAGGAGTACAGATACTTGTTTTCAGCTCCATGAATTAAATTTAAAAACATATCTTCACTAGTGAAAAGCTGCATTGTTTCTCAGCAATGAGGTGATAACGTTGCTGTTTTTGAAGTAATTGAGGTTTGTATAGAGACTCAGGTAATCACACACGCACGGTCACTGAATTAATTCAAATAAATGTAAACTTACTTTATTTCAGAATTCTAGATCTAATGACCTGCAGATAAAATAAAATCAAAACCTAAGGATCAATCATGTTACTCGTATCAAAAGCGATCAGCCGTGGAGTCATTCTAGTTCTGATGGAGATTAATGTAAACAGATGTCGGATACGAGTAGGTCTTAAAGTCCTCCTGTGGTGAAAATCCAGCTTTTAATGTAGTTTATGTGTCTATGTGGTGTTTTTAATATGCTTTAAGACAAACTATGTGTAAATTCATAAGTCGACAGCATTGCTGAGTATTTTCTCCTTAAAACTGCAGTGAACCAAAGACAGTCTCAAAAACACGCTTTGAAATCGCTGGTGTTTCTGACGTCACAAACTACCTTGTAACCAATCAGATCAACGTGTGATCGTCAACCAGTGGATCTCTGAGCTGAGTGAGTGAGTGGAGGCGGGGCTCATTTGCATATTCATAGAACCGCACATACTAAATGAGGCAAGGGTGTCGAGTTACATTCAAGATATTTTAAGGCATGAAGACATCTCCGAAAAAAAAAAAAAACTTTTAAATACGTCATTTTTGTGAGTTTTAAGGGATACAGTGAGGAAAATAAGTATTTGAACACCCTGCTATTTTGCAAGTTCTCCCACTTAGAAATCATGGAGGGGTCTAAAATTGTCATCGTAGGTGCATGTCCACTGTGAGAGACATAATCTAAAAAAAATAATCCAGAAATCACAATGTATGATTTTTTAACTATTTATTTGTATGATACAGCTGCAAATAAGTATTTGAACACCTGAGAAAATCAATGTTAATATTTGGTACAGTAGCCTTTGTTTGCAATTACAGAGGTCAAACGTTTCCTGTAGTTTTTCACCAGGTTTGCACACACTGCAGGAGGGATTTTGGCCCACTCCTCCACACAGATCTTCTCTAGATCAGTCAGGTTTCTGGGCTGTCGCTGAGAAACACGGAGTTTGAGCTCCCTCCAAAGATTCTCTATTGGGTTTAGATCTGGAGACTGGCTAGGCCACGCCAGAACCTTGATATGCTTCTTACAGAGCCACTCCTTGGTTATCCTGGCTGTGTGCTTCGGGTCATTGTCATGTTGGAAGACCCAGCCTCGACCCATCTTCAATGCTCTAACTGAGGGAAGGAGGTTGTTCCCCAAAATCTCGCAATACATGGCCCCGGTCATCCTCTCCTTAATACAGTGCAGTCGCCCTGTCCCATGTGCAGAAAAACACCCCCAAAGCATGATGCTACCACCCCCATGCTTCACAGTAGGGATGGTGTTCTTGAGATGGTATTCATCATTCTTCTTCCTCCAAACACGGTTAGTGGAATTATGACCAAAAAGTTCTATTTTGGTCTCATCTGACCACATGACTTTCTCCCATGACTCCTCTGGATCATCCAAATGGTCATTGGCAAACTTAAGACGGGCCTTGACATGTGCTGTTTTAAGCAGGGGAACCTTCCGTGCCATGCATGATTTCAAACCATGACGTCTTAGTGTATTACCAACAGTAACCTTGGAAACGGTGGTCCCAGCTCTTTTCAGGTCATTGACCAGCTCCTCCCGTGTAGTTCTTCTCACCTTTCTTAGGATCATTGAGACCCCACGAGGTGAGATCTTGCATGGAGCCCCAGTCCGAGGGAGATTGACAGTCATGTTTAGCTTCTTCCATTTTCTAATGATTGCTCCAACAGTGGACCTTTTTTCACCAAGCTGCTTGGCAATTTCCCCGTAGCCCTTTCCAGCCTTGTGGAGGTGTACAATTTTGTCTCTAGTGTCTTTGGAAAGCTCTTTGGTCTTGGCCATGTTAGTAGTTGGATTCTTACAGATTGTATGGGGTGGACAGGTGTCTTTATGCAGCTAACGACCTCAAACAGGTGCATCTAATTTAGGATAATAAATGGAGTGGAGGTGGACATTTTAAAGGCAGACTAACAGGTCTTTGAGGGTCAGAATTCTAGCTGATAGACAGGTGTTCAAATACTTATTTGCAGCTGTATCATATAAATAAATAGTTAAAAAATCATATATTGTGATTTCTGGATTTTTTTTTTTAGATTATGTCTCTCACAGTGGACATGCACCTACGATGACAATTTCAGACCCCTCCATGATTTCCAAGTGGGAGAACTTGCAAAATAGCAGGGTGTTCAAATACTTATTTTCCTCACTGTAACATTATTGACTACAGGGGGACTTTTTAAGGGAAGGGGTGGGACCAAAAAAACAGATGGTCAGTGTAAACGCAGCCATAATAAACAGGTTTCCCAGCATGCAACTGATGTTTACACTTTTAAGGAAGTCTAACACATTTGTGGCTGCAGAATTTTAGACTTTTAACTTCAGGACACACCTTGGTTTCCCTTTATTTTGATGGTCCCTTTAACACGTTCTGTTGACTATAAGTAACATTGCACCGACATCTCTACTAACTCTCATTAGAGTATGAGTAGAGTATTAGTGAAGTATTAGTAGAGTATTAGTGGAGTATTAGTAGAGTATTAGTAGAGTATTAGTAGAGTATTAGTAGAGTATTAGTGGAGTATTAGTAGAGTATTAGTAGACTGGCAGGGTTAGGGTTAGAATAAGTTGACGTAGTTGCAAAGTTATTTATAGTCAGTAGAATGTCTGTTGAAGAGCATCACAATAAAGAGTCAACAGATATTAAGCAGACACTCTACTAATACAACACTAATACTCCACTAATACTCCACTAATACTCTACCAATACTCTACTAATACTCCACTAGTACTTCACTAATACTCTACTAATAATCCACTGATACTCCACTAATACTTCACTAATACTTCACTAATACTCTACTAATACTCCACTACTAATACTTCACTAATACTCCACTAATACTACACTGCTACACCACTAATACTCTACTAATACTCTACTAATACTTCACTAATACTCCACTAATACTCCGCTAATACTTCACTGATACTCCACTAATACTCCGCTAATACTCCGCTAATACTTCACTGATACTCCACTAATACTCCGCTAATACTCCATTGACATGGAGAAACACAGAAGCAGTGACAGCAGAGGCTGGAGAACCATCGGAGCTTGACTGACATTCAGTGGCCCAGACGTGTTTCAGTCTGACAGGAAACACCACCACAGACATGCGCTCTGCTCTAGTTTGCATCCCTTGTTTACTTTCTCACTGCTGATCATTTCACATATAAGCTGAGCCTTTACTGAACGCACAGCCATGTTCATGTACTCATGTACTATTCATGTACTCAAAAATAAATTTGTTGGGGGTCAAATAACTGCCCTGATATCGTCATCAAGAAAAAAGTCTTACTAAAAGAACATACTTTGGAGTTTTTTATTATTTCTTAGAAAAAAACAACAATATCTTAAAGGTTTCACTGCTTATATTTTGTGTGCCAAATTAATGTCATGTGGTGCAACTCTCGAAAAGCCTGAATGACATTTACTAATTAAGTAATGATGAATTAACTTATGATTAAGATGCGCACACACACACTCCATGTGAAAGTATGTTAATTTCTCTACTTGACATTCATTCAAAAAAAAGAAGAAAAAAAAGAAAAGCATATTATACAAACATGATGATAATAAAGATATACGATTTTCTTCTGTAAACATGAAGAATAAAGAATTAGGACATTCAAGAATGTTGCAGCATAACAGATACTGCCATAAAATGCATAAATATCGATATCTGCCAATAATGTCTTAGTAAGATGATATTTATCTGTAGTTTAAAAAAAATATTGCAATACATTGATGATGGAGAGATGAACAAATAAACCTTCCTCAAAAGCCTGATGATCATATTTGATACTCATGATTTTTCTAAATTATGTATGATAATCAAGTAAACCGAAGCTGCGTCAGTCTGAAATATTACTAACAATATCAAAGTTATTCTTATGTTTCCTTGATATAAATCAGAGCAGATTTGACAGCAGAAACACACGAGCTGAAGGAGGATGATTGTACAATTACACTAAAAGACTTTTACTTGATAAAAGAGAAAACTCTCAATCAGAGACAGAAGGACTGGAGGAGACTGTGTGCGACAGGATTGATCATGTTGATCCTTTAGAGATCCCTTAGAAATATAAATGTGAGACTTGGGTAGTTTAATGTTCTTTGACCTTGGATGTTCAATAAACGTGTGTATATGCACCAACACACGACACTGACCGGCTGAGAAAAACAAAGTGCACGCACACACACACACACACACACACACACACACACAGGAAACAGTACAGCACAGTCTCTGCTAACTAACGGCACAAAGCCTCGTATCCCAGAACTGAGGAGTGTGTCCAACAGATTACTGAGAAGTCTAACTGACGGACAGATCATATCAGCAGAAGAAACTCATCAACACACGAGCGTGTTGAACTTCACTCGCCACAGACAGGCATTTCTCAGACATTAGAAATCATATTATGTGACTCTGGACCACAAAACCAGTCCCAAGTCGCACGGGTATATTTGAGGCAATAGCCAACAATTCACTGTATGGGTCAAAATTATAGATTTTTCTTTTTTGCCAAAAAATCATTAGGATATTAAGTAAAGATCATGATCCATGAGGATATTTTGTACATTTCCTACCGTAAAGATAAAAAAAAAAAAAATTGTGAGTGAATGCAGCAAAATCGTGAACATAAATGTACAACTTTAAAGGAGATTTACTCAATTTATAGATTTTTTTGCACCCTCACATTTTCAAATAGTTGTATATCAGCCAAATATTGTCCTAACAAACCATACATCAATGGAAAGCTTATTTATTCAGCTTTCAGATCATATATACATCTCAATTGCAAAATATTGACCCTTGTGACTGGTTTTGTGGTCCAGGGTCACATATAGACTGTTGAACCTTATACTGGAACTCTTACCGTGTCCGAGGCGTCCTGAGCGTCTACGATGAGCTGTCGTTCTCCTCCGGCGTTCACCTTATGAAAGCGCCGCCGCGAGTGTCTCTGAGGTCCGTGTCTCTGCAGAGCGTCGTCGTCGCTCTCGCTGGCGTTCTCCACCTGTGAAGAAGAGCCGGCGTCAGAAGCCTCAGCATCTTGGTTGAACATCCAGTTCTTCCAGACCACCGAGAGCCTGTGGAGGCGCAGGAGACTCATGTGGACGGCATTCGGAGAGTCACGGGCCGAGAGAAAGCGAGTGTGTGTCGAGTCGAGGCGTTTAACACAGCAGAACTGCACTCAGGCCACAGCTTCCTGTAGGAAGCCGTACATACACAAATATCCTCTGCGAGCTGAAGCAACAGGAGCCTCTGTAGCGTGTGCTGCGTCTACATTAATCCAGATACATTTTAAAAAGCGTTTTCATTTTAAAAGCGCTCTCCGTCCACACTAGCGTTTACAGATATAGCGCTGAGATATTTAGATAAATAAAATTATCCTGCCAGAAGAATTGCCTGATGTCTTGATTATGTCTTGTTCTGTCTGCATCGTCTCAGTGAGCTTTCCTGAGGGTTTACACAGCGTTTTCAGGCGTTTCACTGTGAATGAGAAACTTTTGGAAAACGCCTTACAGCGCACACGTAAACCCTCAGGAAAGCTCACTGAGATGATGCAGACATAATCAAGACATCACACAATTCTTCTGGCAGGATAATTTTATTTATCTAAATATCTCAGCGTTCACTGATCGTCCGGGTCGCTCTCACTCACCATTATATGTTTGGTGTAAAACACTTAATCTCTCATGTTTCACCGCAGGACAGCAGATGTGAGTGAGTTTCTGTCGTCTTTGCAGGACTGATGTGAAGAGTGTGTGAGGTAACACATCATCATGTGTGAAAGTGAACGGCTCATAACAGGCACAACACCGGTATAAACATGAGTATCTATTGGTACAACAGCGTCACATGACTAAACTTGCATCATCGTTTTTAAATACCCCCGGTTTCTCAGTCCACACTACAACACGAACACACCGTTCTCAAACGTATCCACTTTGGAGAGTTTTCAAAAAGCTTAGTTTTCATTCATAAAAACACCGTCTCAGTGTCGACGGAAGACAAAACGGAGAGAAAAAGATGCGTTTTCAGACCAAAACATATTAGTGTGGACAAGGCCTTTAAAACTGAAAATAGCCAGCGTTAATCTTCACGTACGAGTTGTGTGACCGATGTGTCCAGTGAATTAGTTTGAAGCAGCTGAGAATGCTGGGAGTCACTGTGCGGTTTTTAAAGCGGTCCTATAATGAGCTTTTCACAAGATGTAAAAAGTCTCAATGTCCCCAGAGTGTGTGTGTGTGTGTGTGTGTGTGTGTGTGTGTGTGTGTACCTGTTTTTCTATCCCGGTGGGGACTTCAACCTGAATGCACACAGACTCATGGGGACTCGTGTCACAGTGGGGACCTAAATAGAGGTCCCCATGGGTAAACAAGCTTATAAATCATACAGAATGAGTTTTTTTGGAAATGTAAAAATGCAGAAAGTTTCCTGTGATGGGTAGGTTTAGGGGTAGGGTTAGTGTAAGGAGATAGAATATACCGTTTGTACAGTATAAAAACCATTAAGTCTATGGAGAGTCCCCACAAAGATAGTAAACCAGACATTTGTGTGTGTGTGTGTGTGTGTGTGTGTGAAGTTTTAGCTCAAAATACCCCACAGATATTTTTATATAGCATGTTAAAGTTGTCACTTTTTGAGGGCGAGCAAAAATGTGCAGTTTTTGTGTCTGTCCCTTTAAATGCAAATAATCTGCAAAAACTCAAATCTAAACTCCCTGAAGCCCTAGACTCAATTAAACGACCATTCTATGTACTAATTAACTTATCTATCTATCTATCTATCTATCTATCTCTTTCTAACTAATCTTTCTTTCTAACTAATCCATTTTTCTTTCTTTCTTTCTTTCATTCTTTCTTTTGTTCTTTCTTTCTTTCTTTCTTTCTTTCTTTCTTTCTTTCATTCTTTCATTCTTTCTTTATTTCTTTCGTTCTTTCTTTCATTCTTTCTTTCTTTATTTCTTTCTTTCGTTCTTTCTTTCTTTCTTTTGTTCTTTCTTTCTTTATTTCTTTCGTTCTTTCTTTCTTTCTTTCTAACTAATCCACTTTTTCTTTCTAACTAATCCTTCTTTCTTTCTTTCTTTCTTTCTTGCTTTCTAATCCATATTTTTTCTAACTAATCCATCTTTCTTTCTTTCTTTCTTTCTAACTAATCTATCCGTCTTTCTTTCTTTCTAACTAATCTATCTTTCTTTCTTTCAATCTATCTATCTTCAAACTTTTTCTATCTATCTCTTTCTAACTAATCTTTCTTTCTTTCTAACTAATCCATCTTTCTTTCTTTCTCTTTCTTTCTTTCTAACTAATCCATTTTTCTTTCTTTCTAACTAATACTTTCTTTCTTTCTTTCTAACTAATTTATCTTTCTTTCTTTCGATCTATCTTCAAACTATTTTTATCTATCTTCAAACTTTTTCTATTTATCTATCTCTTTCTAACTAATCTATCCTTCTTTCTTTCTTTCTAACTAATCTATCTTTCTTTCTTTCAATCTATCTATCTTCAAACTTTTTCTATCTATCTCTTTCTAACTAATCTTTCTTTCTTTCTAACCAATCCATCTTTCTTTCTTTCTCTTTATTTCTTTCTAACTAATCCATTTTTCTTTCTTTCTAACTAATACTTTCTTTCTTTCTTTCTTTCTAACTAATTTATCTTTCTTTCGATCTATCTTCAAACTATTTTTATCTATCTTCAAACTTTTTCTATTTATCTATCTCTTTCTAACTAATCCATCTTTCTTTCTTTCTAACTAATCTATCCTTCTTTCTTTCTTTCTAACTAATCTATCTTTCTTTCTTTCAATCTATCTATCTTCAAACTTTTTCTATCTATCTCTTTCTAACTAATCTTTCTTTCTTTCTAACTAATCCATCTTTCTTTCTCTTTATTTCTTTCTAACTAATCCATCTTTCTTTCTTTCTAACTAATCTATCCTTCTTTCTTTCTTTCTAACTAATCTATCTTTCTTTCTTTCAATCTATCTATCTTCAAACTTTTTCTATCTATCTCTTTCTAACTAATCTTTCTTTCTTTCTAACTAATCCATCTTTCTTTCTCTTTATTTCTTTCTAACTAATCCATTTTTCTTTCTTTCTAACTAATACTTTCTTTCTTTCTTTCTAACTAATCTATCTTTCTTTCTTTCGATCTATCTTCAAACTATTTTTATCTATCTTCAAACTTTTTATATTTATCTCTTTCTAACTAATCTTTCTTTCTTTCTAACTAATCCATCTTTCTTTCTCTTTATTTCTTTCTAACTAATCCATTTTTCTTTCTTTCTAACTAATACTTTCTTTCTTTCTTTCTAACTAATCTATCTTTCTTTCTTTCGATCTATCTTCAAACTATTTTTATCTATCTTCAAACTTTTTATATTTATCTATCTCTTTCTAACTAATCCATCTTTCTTTCTTTCTTTCTAACTAATCTCTTTCTTTCTAACGAATCCTTCTTTCTAACTAATCCATCTTTCTTTCTTTCTTTCTAACTAATAGATCTTTCTTTCTAACTAATTCATCTTTCTTTCTAACTAATCTATCTTTCTGTCTTTCTAACTAATCTATCTTTCTGTCTTTCTAACTAATCTATCTTTCTGTCTTTCTAACTAATCTATCTTTCTTTCTTTCTTTCTTTCTTTCTTTCTAACTAACTAATCTATCTATCTATCTATCTATCTATCTATCTATCTATCTATCTATCTATCTATCTATCTATCTTTCTAACAAATCCATCTTTCTTTCTAACTAATCTATCTTTCTAATTATTTTTTCATTCTTTCTTTATAACTTATCCATATATCTATCTATATATCTTTCTTTCTTTCTAACTAATCTTTCTTTCTTTCTTTAATATAACTAATATTACTTTCTAACTAATCTTTCTTTCTTTCTAACTATTCTTTCTTTCTAACTAATCTATCAATCAAACTTTAAACTAACTTTAAACTTTAAACTAACTTTAAACTTTAAACTAACTTTAAACTTCTTCAAACTCTCTGGTCCAGCTTTCTCAAGCCAACTTAAAGTTTGTCTCAACAAACTTTTTTTTTCTAGTTGTTTATTGAACTGATGTACAAAATGAGTCACATTTGCAATCGTGCTGATATTCGAGAAAACAGCGCTCTTGCTCTGTGTGATATTGCTTAATTATACTATACTATATACTAGAAAATACAATGACTCATACAAGGGCAATTCATATCCTGAAATTTGGGGGAGTTTTTAATAAGTTTGGTGACATGTGTGACCTTGCACAATGCTATTTTATGTCAACACTGTCAAACAACATCAGTGGGAGAGCCTCGTGTGGTCTCGCAAAATGATTAAGAATACGTTGGCGGGAACTTGCTGAGTTGAGGATTGATGCCACGGGACACATTTAGACAAAAACTAAAATATGAACTAAAAGAAAGTCTTGCAAAAAGGGCAATTATCTGGTCAGAGGTCAAAAGGGCATGGGGTCTATCTGTGCTTCTGCCTAATACAGGTCATGTAAAAACCATTCAATGTAATTCAAAATAAGGATGACTTTAAGATAAACAAGTCAACAGAGGACAAAGGTGGAAACAACACAAGCACTGTGCGAGGACCTGAGAGGACCAGCTGGAGTGAGAGAGTGGTGGCGCCCCCTGTAGGTCAGCTGGGGAATAACAGCAGTTTACAAAATTATCATAATTCTAACGACTGTAAAACGCTTCAGTAAAAACCTGTTGATTAGTTAGTCCCTTAACAAATGCGGTGAAAAACTAATAGATCTAATGGGATATTCAATGTCATTTTTCAGCAAAATACTGTTAAATGTACAGTTTTTATATGTAAAAAAGTATTATTATAACAAAAATTTAAATTCCCAGAATTCCCTGTGTGGACGCTCACTTGTGATGTTTTCTTTCTGTATAATCAGTTATACATTAGGGTTTTATGTTGCATCTATGAATGTTTATTGCATTATTTTAGTGTCATGTTTGTATTTGTGTGTGTGACAAATGTGGTTTAACTTAGAGAAACTGCGATGGAAATATATTACTCTTGTACAGTATAATGTGCATCTTAATGTAAAACTACTACTACTACTAATAATAATGCAGTTATTATTAAAACTAATTTTCTTCCATGTTTTAATTTTAACAGTAAACCTCTGTTGTGTAGTACTTGTTTGACAAAAAATTAAAGGGCTTGTTTATAAGATAAATTAATGTTTTATGCCTTCATTTGATTACCAATGTTTTTATGAATTCAATTAAGTAAATATGTTTTGATTAAACCATTAAACCATTAAAATTGAATTTAGACAAAAACAAAACTGAAAGCACAGATCTGGGTAAAAATAAAATGGAATTTGAAAAAATAAAACATTAAGAATGTAATTAAACTGTTAATAATTTGTTAAGTTTCATGATTTCGATTAATTACACATGCTTTTTGATGAATAAAATGTAATTTAAACATCCAGACATGTCCCCTGTAAAGCACCATCTGCCTAAAGAGAGCAGGCGTCTGAACGAGTGTGTGTGTGCCGGGTTTAATCATCCGGGAGACAGAAGACAGAAGAGACGCAGCTCAGCGTTCGGCTCTGGGCTTGTGTTGCGTTTTTATGGATTTTGGGGTTATTTTTTCTACCCAAATCCTGGGTTGAGCCTTTTGGGCCATTTTTTTTGTTTGTTATTTTTTGCCAGTGTTTGTGTAGTTTTTGTTACCCAGATCTTGGGTCAGGCGTAACAACCCAGGGGTTGAGTTATTTATCGCGGGCTTTTGGCGCCCTCTTCAGGAGAGAGCAGTGCAGCTCCTCAAAATGGTGCATGTCTTCGTTCTGTACATTTTATTTTTATCTATGATTCATTATTGTTCTGTATATCGTTTAATCTTATGTAAAGCATCACACAGGAGTGCGATGTGAGTCTCCTAAACGAGTGTCGTGTCTGTCTTTTCACGTGATGGAAACGTCTGATGCCTTGCATAATATTGTATGATTTTATTCAAAAAGATACAGAATATAAATACGTATGATGTTAAAATCTGTTCTCAGCACTGTTCACTGATTGTGTATGGACAGGTTATGGTCACAGTATATTTCGGCTACGAGTGAAACGCAGGTAAAAGTTCCTCCGTTGAACACGACACGAGTTACGGTGGAAACGGCACAACAGAGACTGGTCCATCACACTTTAATTACTTATAAATGTTTAATTTTTACTGATAATATTTGTTAAACGAGCTTAATTGCTGGCAATATGAATTAAAAATGGTATAAAATATACTATACTAAAAAATATGATTGAAAATAAAAAAGCCAGTGGTTGTATCGAGTATTTTTTTTAAACTTTAGAGGATTTAAGTTAATCTGTAGACATTAATTCATGTAAGAAGTAAAAACAAAAAAAGGAAAAATTAATATTAAAAATGAATTTGAACATCGAACCGCATGTTTCCCATCAGGTCCTGTGGCATAAACACTCTGATACACACCGACCTTCATCTACATCCTAAGAAGAGTCAACATGCCTTACTTCAGGACAGCCAATGAGAGAGCTAGTTTACTCCAGGACAGCCAATGAGAGAGCTAGTTTACTCCAGGACAGCCAATGAGAGAGCTAGTAGAGGGATGAACCCTGAGCTTTCATTTTCAGTGAGAGTTCATGACCATCAGTCCATGCAAGATAAAGCTCATGTAATGGTTCATTTCCGAAACCACGCTGGAGAACGACAGATAAGACAATATATTATTACACACACACTCCAGCTCTACCCTGGGGAGACACTGATTTTCTTCAGCGAGAACTGAACTAAATGTAATGTTTTTGACCACACATAATTGCATGTATTTGCAATTAAATGCAAATGCATTATAGTTTCAATTTTTATTAAATGCACTTTAAAGTGCTTTTTGACCCATGTAAGAACATCTTTATAAGTAATTTCAATATTACTTTTGAAGTAAGTGTACTGCTGACAAGCATTTATGGTACAATAAAATGCACTTCAATTTAGTTTATTAGTTTAAAAAATAGTTAATTAGTTTAAAAAATATAAACTTTGAATGTAATATCGAATAACACATTACAAATTCAAGTACGTTTAGGTGTGCTTTAGTATGTCAACACATCAAAGTAGTTGCATGACAACTAATTATTAAAAAATACACTAGTAAATGTACCAAGTAAAACTTAATTTGACATTATTACAAAGTGTACATTTTAAACTTCATGTACGTTTTTTACATTAATAGTTTGTTGGGAAAATTAGTCTCAAAATCATTCTGATGGTACACGGACTTCTAATTAGGGTTGGGTATCGTTTGGGTTTTTTCGTTTGGGGAACAAATTCACAATAAAACCTAAGCCGCCTAACCCAAATACAATAACTTAACACTAAAAAACACTACAGTACTAATATCAGCAAAGTAATCTGTATTCTTGGTCTGCTACAAACCAGCTTTAAATTTCAGCAATTCTTTTCACATGTTGTGCGTTCTCTGGCCAATACGCCCCTCTCCTGACTCTCTGCATGTCCTGCACAAGGCGAGCGTTATTTTAGAGCGCATCACTTTAAATGCCGTGACGCGAAACCCCTCGTGGCAGAAGAACGCCGTCATGTTTACAACTGTGACGATGAGCGGATTTCAAGTATGTGAGGTTCACCGTGACGTTGCCTAATGCCTCAGAAAATCCGATCCGCCTGACAGTCGCATTGGCACATATCCGATTTATTTCCACATATGAATGAGGCCTGAAACCGATCTCGAAATATCCGAATGCATGCGTTTTTTTCCTGTTTACACTGTCATAGAACACATCGGATCTGTGTCACATATGAGCAAACAATCGGAATTGGGCAGAGGTGGACAGTTACAAAGTACATTTACTTGAGTACTGTACTTAAGTACACTTTTTGAGTATCTGTACTTTACTTGAGTATAATTTTTTCTGGAAACTTTTTACTTTAACTTCACTACATTTGAAAGACAAATATCGTACTTTTTAGTCCACTACAATTCTGTCACTGTCCTTGAGTAGAAAGTAGTAATGTCAGTCAGGGGATGATTTTGGTTGCAGGGGTTGCATTTTGGTTGGAAATGAAAGTCGGTTTGACGTCAGAACCCGACTGATGTTGGTTTCTGACATCAACCTAATTTAAATGTGTCTTCTAAATGTGAATTTTGTTTTGGAGCACACTAGCTTATAGATAACAGTAAGGCTAACATAATACTAAAAGTCCAAAAACTTTAAATAGGGCAATATTTGAGGGAACAGCCATCTGGGTGTCCGAAACCATTGTGGACATTATTGAGTGCACTTATTTAATCTCACATTCAATCCCACTACTGGAACTGTGCTCTAGAAATAAATGTGATATTGATATGAGGGTAGGTAGGCAGGCATAGATTAAGAGGCATAAGGTAGGCCTACTGTAAGTATTACATACAACAATGCAACAATAATAAAAACAATGCATTGACATTTACTTTTGATACTTAAGTACTTTTAAAAACAAGTTCTTCTGTACTTTTACTTAAGTAAAAATCGGCCTTTGCAACTTTTACTTGTAACGGAGTAATATTTGAGCAGTAGTATCTGTACTTTCACTCAAGTAAGGAAGTTGCGTACTTTGTCCACCTCTGGAATTGGGTCACATGACAGTGTAAACGAGACCTAAGTAAATGAGCATTTAACGACAACATAATGCTATATAAACAGACACAAAAACACGTTGGCTAGCTAACATACCTCCGACGAAGTGGTCGCTGAGACACGGACATTAACAGACTCTGCTCCTCCCGACCGCAGACGTAACTTGCGTTAAAAATCCACTTTTTACGGCGTTGTTCTGTGAGCTTTTTACATTTCTCACCTTTATGAGTGACAATCTTCGGTACTCTATAAAAACCCTTTCCCTTTTCTCGATTAGAACGATTGGATCAGCCGTAAACTACACAAAACATGGGCATTTTCTCAGACGGCAGATCCTCAGCTATTTCTCTTCCTGCCCTCCATCTGAATTTCGCAGCAGCGTGACGTCACGTGACACCAACCTATTAGTTAATCATTGGCGAGAAAGATTGCACAACAGCAGCCTAAAACAATAACTAAATAGATATTGACGACTACTAGGGCTGGGACGATACACCAATCTCCCGATTCGATACGATCACGATACTTGGGTGCCGATACGATATGTATTGCGATTTTTTTAAGAATTGCGATTCTACAAGTATTGTGATTCGATATTGCAAAATATAGCAATTTTTTTTAACACTAGACCATCGGGAAAAGTTAAATCATACACTTATACAGACTGTACATGTATAAGATGAGTCATATTTACAAAAACAAATCATATCTTTCTGACTTATTTCAGAAGAATCATACAGTTCTACATTCTCTTGAATAAATTATTCAATAACAAATAGATTTTTTAACAGTCACTTGTCGCCGCCTAGTGGAGAATAAATGTAATTGATGTGTTATTTTAAGCACCAAGTTTCTATCAAAAGTTTTCCCCGGGAGTCTCCCGTATTTCACACCCATCTCCCGCCACCCTCCCGTTTTGTTATTTCTTCCTTGAAACTCCCGTAATTTGTATGGCAACCTCAGAACAACCAAGAACTGATAAGAATGTAAATGTGTACCTTGTAAGTCGCTTTGGATAAAAGCGTCTGCCAAATGCATAAATGTAAATGTAAACCTCGTTATATGAATAATCACATCAATATATTATTCCAAGGTTGTCCAGTTACCAGATCTTGTATGAAACGCATCCTACTCACACAATCAACACATTATACAAATTTCAACCTACAACCCAGTTGCGCAGTCGAAGGTAAGTTGAACAAGCGTCACTGGTAGAAATGGGAGGAGAAGACTCAGTGGTAAATATTTAACGCAATTAACGCAGCTTCCCTTTTTTACGTTACATTATATGATGCGCTCTTATTCATGCAAATGCTTTTAAAGCATTCAAGCCAAGACAAATTGAGCGCCAGAATAGAGTTCTCTTTCGGCTTGAAGTTGAACGAACACTAACACATGCAATTATGCCAAAATGTCCGCTTTGTCGAGTATCCTCATAAGAGCAGACTGAGCACTCTTAAATGAGTTAAATAAAGTCTTAAATGAACATAAAGAGTTGTGAGAGAATGAGGCGCGTTGAGATCTGTGTCTCTGTCAGCAGCGGCTGCTCTTAAAGGGACAGCAGCCAATAAAGCTTTCTGTCAGTAAAGTTAATCAAAGAAGGGAACAGAGAAAAACACTTGACTAAAGAACTTTTGTAACTTGAATAAGTATTAATCTATATATAATTTAAGTTTACGCAGTCCAAACTCTTTTATAACTTTATTCAATTTCTGTGTATTTCCTGTTAGACAAATATTTAAAATATACTGTCTTTATGTGGTTTCTACATTAATTTGGAGATTAACTGTGAAATTATTACATTATAAAATATATTAAAAACGTTAGTTTTAATGGCGATTCATTGAGATTAATCACAGGAAAAAAAGTGTGATTAATCTAGTTAATTTTTGCAATCGCTTTCATGAATAAGACATGAATAAGTCTTATTTATGTTTATTTTTATTGAATATTATGTATTTATTTATGTTAATATCTGTGCAATTAATGTGTATTTAGCCTGCCTCTGTCATCCAGCACCCCCCAAATCTCTCTTCCTCTTCCACGCGTCCACTTAAAAAAGGGATATTACGACATTAAATACTCAAAGATAACGACACATTTCATCCTCTGTTGGAACAAAAGTGGCTAACTTCTGTCAACCTCGTCTACAAGCAAGGACAAAAATAAAGCAATTTCATTTGAATTAATATTGATTCTGGAATAAAATAATCGATTTTAGAATCGTAAAAAAAAAAAAAAAAATTGTGATAGTTAGGTGAATCGATTTTTTCTCCCAGCCCTAATGACTACTAGTTAAGATTTTTACAAAAAGGGAACTTGGTTTCAGAGGAAATTGTCACTGATGAAATGAACACAATCACAATTCAGAATTAAAACCTCCTGATAATTTACTCTCCCCACGTCATCCAAAATGTTCATGTCTTTCTTTCTTCAACGTGATTGCGTAATGTGTGTCTCATCACAGCTAGTGCAAGACGGGCATTTGTGGTTTAAAAGTATATAAATGTTTATTTTGTTATAAATGTCGGCTGGTTTGTCTAGATAAGACTCTTATTCCTCGG
Organism: Abramis brama; assembly: GCF_963993115.1. Taxonomy (NCBI): domain Eukaryota; kingdom Metazoa; phylum Chordata; class Actinopteri; order Cypriniformes; family Leuciscidae; genus Abramis; species Abramis brama. The sequence continues at coordinate 2,211,411 of NC_139977.1, forward strand.
CTGGATCGTGTCGAGACTTTGAAGCTGCACTGAAACTCACATTTGGACCTTCGACCCGTTGGACCCCATTGAAGACTCTATGACTATATGGAGAAACATCCTGGAGTGTTTTCCTCAAAAACCTTCATTTCTTTTCCACTGAAGAAAGAAAGACATGAACATCTTGTATGACGTGGGGGAGAGTAGATTATCAGGAAACTGTCATTCTGAAGTGAGCTCCTCCTTCAAGGAAGCACGTTTCGACTGCTTTAGTCTATGTGCTGTCAGTCTGAACATCTGATGTGTGTGTAACACGCCACTCACCACAATCATCTCAGACGGCTCTAAAGTGATGCATTCACAGCCTCTTCTTCCTCCACGCTGAGTCCCGAAACTGCAGACACACACAGAGACACGAATCAGGGCAACAAATCTCACACACATATCAAATCTCAATCACAATCAGAAAACCATGTTTTTATTTCCACACAGACAGTCTATATGGTTATGTAATGCCCAATTATGATGAGCCCCAGTTCTTGGTGAGGGCGTTTACATGATGTGGCCCATAAGAGACACTGAACAGCCGGCCGTCTTGAAGAAGTAAACAAAAAGACAACATTAGGGACGATGATGTTCAGAGGCTGGTGTCTAATTTCACACTGCTAATGAAAACAGGCTAGTTGGGGTTAGCGGTTGAACAAACTAGTCGACTTTAACACTGTGTCCTAACTACACGATAATAACCGTGTGGTTGTGTCCACACACTGCAAAGACACATTTATATGCAAACACCATATAAAAGTGAATTTTGCATCCAATGACCCCTTTAATGAGCAATGGACATCAGGACTAGTGGGAATGTAAATATGCGTATCATCTGCATAACACTGATACCCAAGACCATATTTCCTGATAATCTGCCCAAGCGGAAGCATGTAAATGTTAAATAAAATTGGGCCCAACACTGAACCCTGAGGAACTCCCTTTCGAACAGGCACAGTATCAGATTTGAAGCTGAAAAGTTCTAGCATACATTTCATAGTAACTACAACACACAGCTTCACTATTAGAGAGATGCTACCAGGTGCAATTCACACGCAGGGCCATATTTTAACGATCTGAAACGCATGTATCAAACGCGAAACGCAAGTAACTTTGTGGGCGGATCTCGGGCGCTGTTGCTATTATACCAGCGGGATAAATGAGACTTGCGCTCAACGCAAAACTAAAATGGGTTGGTCTGAAGTAGCTTCATTACTCCAATCAGAGCGACATCTCACATTCCCTTTAAGAGCAGGCGCGCTTGTTCCATGGCGGATTGATATTATAACGGCGGATTTGCCAGGAGCGGTTCACAGCCGAGGAGACCGACGTTCTCGTCAGGGCCGTAAAACACAGAGAAGTGACATTGGGGATGGAGAAACACGATTAGCTTCGGTTAAACAGGCGTATAATAATTTTGGTAAATGTGTAAGCTAGATTTATGCCTATTTTTTCACATCTTCATGGACACAATGATTTCCCTCATGTGGTAATATTTTTCCTTGTAATTATGTATGGTTTGCAAAAATGTGAACTGCTGCGTCTGTGTAGAGTAGAGAATCAAAGTACGCTACATTATGGCCAAACATGCACCCTTAAAATAGCATCTGAATAACGTGCCACTGACTTTAGACTGGGTTTCTCCTGGTCTGTGGAGGAATTGTTTTCTGAAACTGCAAAATAGCACCAGGGAACGTTTGCGCCGGAACACGCCTCCTCTTTTCGCTGAACCGCCCCCGGGAGCGCAAGTTCATTCCCTAATTTACCGACGTGCGTCTGTGGAGGGAAAAGTCCGCTGTGTGTCGGGTGCAAAATAGGAATGAAACATTGAGAAATAGCAATGAAACGGTGTACAAAGTAAATTGCGCTGGGTGCAAGATAGGGCCCACAATCTCTCTCTCACTAATGCATTCATATAAATGTAATCTTTACTGTACAACTTTATCTATATCTGATTTAGAACAAGCAGAAATCTGTGAGAAATATAACGACCCAAAGATAAAAGAACTGATAAGAACAAGCTGTTATGTAGGAGCGCTGTGTCAGATGCCATAGCTGTGCACAAGGCAACACGTGATCGAGTCTCGGCTCGAGGTTTAGGCTTATTTGCTCATCAATGAAGTCCTCAGCGACTAGTCGACGTCAACTCGTCTTTCATCACATAAATGTCGACTTTAAAAAATCTGAAGTCGTTGGACAAAGACCAAGATCTTAATTATTTCGCCAACCCCTACTTGAATCTAAATTATTTCGCCTGCATATTCTTATGAAGGGAAACAACTTAAATTTTGTCCGAGTTGCACTGACACAAACAAGCAAAGCTAGATTGCCATAAAAAATAACAATAAAAAAACAGCAGAACTAAAGTCACATAGTAAAAGACACGCAACTGATTTACTTCCGCATAGTAAAGTGGCCTAGACTGGAAGTGAGCATGTCATAAAAGTGACCCTGTTACAGGTCAAGAGCAGCTGAATACCTGAAACACACTAACACACAGCTGATGGCAGTACAGTGCTCATATGGACAGTATTAACAACTATCTGTTGTGTATAAACACTGTAGTAAACGAGTCATGTGAATAATACAACGCTTCATATTGTATTTGAGATCATATTGAAATGAACCTCCTGCACTCATTCAAATCCTCTCCATGGCTCAGGCAGAGCTTGGCATCAGTGCTGCCATGAAAGGGACTTTCAGTTTCTCTCTCAGATCACGGCGCAGTGCAGTCGTGTCTGTAGTGTGTGAGCAGAGCCAGAGGGGGTCAGAGGTCAGGTTTGTTTTGACATCTCTTCACACTCCAGTGAGCCTGAAGTCTGCTGTCAGATTCAGGGAAAAGCTGTGAGGAGCGTTCGAGCTCATGCACTCCTCTCTGTGGATGAGCGCTAGTCCTACAGCCAGTGTGGCCGATAGTGTGTGTGTGTTGTGTGTGTGTGTGTGTGTGTGTGTGTGTGTGTGTGTGTGTGTGTGTGTGTGTGTGTGTGTGTGTGTGTGCGTGTGAGTGTGTGACGTCACCGTCGGCCGGAGTCACTGCGGTTACACACACTGAGTGGCAGAAACACTGAGTGGTATTTGTTTTCAGCCGGGAAAAACACACAAAACACATCTAAAACGGGAAAGAGCTTTGAGATCGACTGTACAACTAGATTTCATAAGAAATCTGAGGTGTATTTTTACACACTTCTGGAAGCTACAGAAAAGAGAAGCAAATGGATTCGCTGTGATTCACAGAAACAACTGGACCCAGGCAGAGAAAGCTGGATTTGCAGTTATTATTTTTTTATTTTTTTTATTTTTTATTATAGGGTAAAATCATACCCTATATATTGTATTGTTATATATTGTACAACTCATTAATTAAATATTTACCATCGTATAATCTGCATAATTGGATGTTTTTAAATAAACTGACAAAAGACCACACAAGTTTTAGGGCTGGACAATATGATGATATATATAACATTGATATAAGTGATCACCTTGATTTAGACCTATATTGTATTTATATAAAGTGTTCACAGGCAAATTTGCTTTATGTATTTCCCCGATAATGTCAATGTGTCATGCAAAGAGAAGGGATTAGTTCAAACTATAGTCTCACACTACATCCTTTTCGTCGTCACACTACATCCTTATGCATCGCTTTCTGCAGGACTTTTACGTGCTTTTCCCAAACCACTGAAGTGACGTCAACGTTCGGGTTAGCGGTAGCATTAGCCATCAGGCAAGTGTTATTTAAATAAACTCCTGACGTACTTACAAACTTTCCAATGCCTCGTTTTATGAGTACAGAACCTATTTGTACTACTGTATAAGTTTGGTGCCATTCTGGGCATTATTAGTGGGGTAATTTACCAGATACATCATAGGATCCGTTAGTGCCCGCACTAAGACATCCGGCTGATATCTCTAAATAAGCTCTAACTTTAATAATGTTCAACCAAGGGAAAAAAGGCTTCTGGGGGGTGTTTGGATCGAGGTCATGGTGCAAAGGACCCTAGGTTGATTTTACTCTGAACCATCCCTTTAAATATATACATGCATGTGTGTGTATTTATATATACTTAATTATACACAGTACACACACATATATTATGTAAACACAAACTTTTATTTTGGATGCGATTATTAATCGTGATTAATCGTTTCGCAGCCGTAGTTATCTCGTTCTTGAATCTCGTTCAGAACTTGAGTCTCGTTCACGATTGCGAACAGTGATTGCTGCAGTTTCACTGAACGGCCACCGGTGTCACTAATAACAAGGGTTTCTGAACTCCACATACAGACCCTTTAAACTTGAACAATCAAAAGGCATGTCTAATCAATTCAATTCATAGAACTTTAATGTTGCTGGGGGTTTATTTTACGGTAACACTTAGTGAATAAGGTTCATTAGTTAACATTAGTTAATGTATTAACTAAAATAAACTAACCATGAACAATACATTTGTTAATGTACTAGTTCATCTTTGTTAGTTAAAGTTGCATTGTGTAATATTTAGGAGGATCTGTTGACAGAAATGCAATATCATAAACATAACTCCACATGTTTTCAGTGGTGTATAAAGAGCTTACTTAATGAGCCGTTATGTTTTTATTAGCTTAGAATGAGCATTTCTCTCTACACACACCGCGGGTCCGCTTACATCGACATGTTTCTACAGTGGCCCTGAACGGACAAATGCATTTCGTCACTATGTTGTTCTTCGTGTAGAGAAGCTTCAGCTAAAGTCAGCGAATAAAACATTGACACAGTGATGAACAGGTAACAATAATATTCGCAATAACACATCGTTATACTGAATAATTAAGTAAACATAATTTCTTAATTTATCTTTGTAAAGAAACCTCAGTGTTTAACTGGCTACTCTCTGCTGTCTCAGACGACATCACTTCCTGTCGGCCACTGTAACTTCTGTTGGGTGCAATTCACAACCTCACCACTAGATGCGCTAAAACTTACACACTGCACCTTTAATAAAAATACATTTATTAAGTCATTCATTGTTTGTTCATGTTAGTTCACAGTGCATTAACTAATGTTAACAAATACAACCTTTGATTTTACTAACGTATTAGTAATTAGTATTAGTGTTTAAATTAATATTAACTCATTCTTAGTTCATGTTATAACTAAGGTAGTTAACTAATGTTAACTAATGAGCCTTATTGTAAAGTGTTACCAATTTTTAGATTTTTGAACAAATGTATTTTTTGGCAAACAACAGAAAAAGTCCTGCACAACACATGTACAGTTTAAACTAAATCATAGAAGAGATACTGTGAGATATTCCTTAAATTTTTTTTTTATTATTAATATTTTGAGAAGCATTTTCTACTGTACAATAGTAATATAGTTGTCATAATTTCTTGTTGTGAAGAGTTTTGAGTTTGTGTGGTGAAATACGGGAGAAGTGACTCTTGTGAGTTCATGTGTTCATATAGTGAGACACTCAGTGTGTAGGAGAGCAAACTGAGACACACACTACATGTAGACTTCACATTTCAAAAGCACTCTTTAATATTAACAGACACTATACATATCACCATTTGATTAAGTGTACAGCCCTACTTTTCATTTATTCATACAAAAATTGCCAAATTCTGTGACATTCCATGTTATACTATAAATTTCGTTTTTATGACTGGATTCCATGTTTCCATCTACGTTTTCCATTTCCACATTATTAGATCATTAATCATTATTAATCTTAACTAGTAGTTATTATGGCTGTGAGAAAAAAATCCACTCACCTAACTATCACGATTTTTTTGTTTACGATTTTAAAATCGATTTTTTTATTCCAGAATCGATATTAATTCAAATGAAATTGCAGACGAGGTTGACAGAAGTTAGCCACTTTTGTTCCAACAGAGGATGAAATGTGTCGTTATCTGAGTGTTTAGTGTCGTAATATCCCTTTTTCAAGAGGACGCGTGGAAGAGACGTGAGACTGAACGCCCTCGCGCTGCTCATATACTGAGAGAGAGATAAGAAAGTAGAAAGTAGAGCTGCTCGATTCATCTTTAAAAGACTGTGATCTCCATTCAAACACACACGCGATCTTCTAATTCGTCTGTCTATTAAACCTGACAAAATCATATCGCAACATTCAGATATGTGTTGGCGCTGACCCGGAGAGAGTTGTCATGAAACAGCTTCACAAACAGTCTTTTCAACCTCATATCATTATTTCTGTGATGCAATAGTTCAAATTATCATAGAAGTACTGCGATAAAAGTTTAAAGTTCAAATATGAACACTGATGTCTACGATAGCGATCAAAATAGAGTAAATCAGCTTTTGATAGAAACTTGGCGCTTAAAATACCGCATTTATCGATTACATTGTTTCTCCACTAGGCGGCGACAAGTGACTGTTAAAAAGTGTATTTGTTATTGAATAATTTATTCAAGAGAATGTAGTACTGTATGATGCTTCTGAAATAAAACTGAAATAAAAAGATGTGATGAACTGTTTTTGTAAATATGACTCTTATACACTGCCGTTCAAAGGTTTGGATCGGTAAGATTTTTTATGTTTTTAAAAGAAGTCTCTTCTGCTCACCAAGGCTGCATTTATTTGATAAAATTTTTTTAAAAAAAACAGTAATATTGTTAAATATTTTAACTGTTTTCTATTTTAAAATGTAATTTATTCCTGTGATCAAAGCTGAATGTTCAGCATCATTACTCCAGTCTTCAGTGTCACATGATCCTTCAGAAATCATTCTAATATGATGATTTGATGCTCAAGAAACATTTATGATTATTATCAGTGTTGAAAACAGATGTGGACAATTTTTTTCAGGATTCTTCAATGAACAGAAAGTTCAAAAGAACAGCATTTATTTGAAATAGAATCTTTGGTAACATTATAAATGTCTTTACTGTAACTTTTGATCAATTTAATTCCTCCTTGATGAACAAGAGTATTGATTTCCCCCAAAAAAATAAAATAAAAATTCTTACTCAATCAAACTTTGGAATGGTAGTGTTTAATGTTACAAAAGCTTTATATTTCAGATAAATGCTGTTCTTTTGAACTTTCTATTCATCAAAGGATCCTGAAATAAAAATGTAAATAACTGTTTTCAACATTGATAATAATCATAAATGTTTCTTGATCATCAAATCATCATATTAGAGTGATTTCTGAAGGATCATGTGACACTGAAGACTGGAGTAATGATGCTGAAAATTCAGCTTTGATCACAGGAATAAATTACACTTTACTGTATATTCACATAGAAAAACAATGTTTCACATTTTAATAATATTTCACAATATTACTGTTTTGTTTTGTATTTTTAATCAAATAAATGCAGCCTTGGTGAGCAGAAGAGAGATATATAGAAATATCTTACCGATCCCAAATTTTTGACTGGTCGTGTATCTCATGTACAGTCTGTATAAGTGCATGATTTGGTTTTTCCCGATGGTCTAGTGATTTTTTTCTCAAATACATTGCAATATCGTATCGGCACCCAAGTATCGTGATAGTATCGAATCGGCTATAAATATTATTTATAAAGGTTTTTAAACGACCAAACAATAAAAAAGGAAAAACGTAATAAAAGCAATACATCTGTCATACAGTGCTATTGTGGCTGCGGTGTCACGTGACAAATATGACGTGATCGTAGTTTACGAAGTGATCAGATGCACCATTTTTACTACTAAACAGGTGATAGAATCCCACAGAGGGACATTGGAGGAACCGGACCCACATGAACAGACCATAATATCAGGAGCGATTCTGTCCACGCCAGACGAGAGAAAACACCCACAACACCTCTGTAATATAATCAAATATATTCAAGCCGTTTATCCATTTTCTACCCCTCAATTTAAAAATATAAAATCAAGCCGAATTCTCGTTTTGTCTTTTTTCTTTTAAACAAATAAATGAGCAGTTATCTCATTTTCTACTTTCAACTTTAAAGGTCCCCTATTATGCAAAATTCACTTTTGCATGCTGTTTGGACATAAATGTGTGTTGGCAGTGTGTGTACACAACCAGCCAATAGTGATAAAAATCCACTCACTCCTTTTTTATTAATCCCCATAAATCATCAGCAGTGTCTCCCAACGACCTGTTTTCAGAATGCTGTTTTAGTGACATCACTAAGCACAGGCCCCGCCCATGAGTGTTGACAGACACTGCCGTTCTAACATAGCCCCGCCCTGATCGAGTTCACAGCCATAGATGAGAATGTCTCCCAAGCGTTGTAGGTGTTGTGTGGCTGGATGTATTAATCCACATAGCTCTCTCTATTTACTCCCGAAATCTGAGGCTCTAACTCCACTAACACTCCACTGATACACCACTAATACACCACTGATACTCCACTAACACTCCACTAATACACCACTAATACACCACTGATACTCCACTAACACTCCACTAATACACCACTAATACACCACTGATACTCCACTAACACTCCACTGATACTCCACTGATACTCCACTGATACTCCACTAACACTCCACTAATACACCACTAATACACCACTGATACTCCACTAACACTCCACTAACACTCCACTAACACTCCACTAACACTCCACTGATACACCACTGATACTCCACTAATACTCCACTGATACACCACTGATACTCCACTAACACTCCACTAATACACCACTAATACACCACTGATACTCCACTAACACTCCACTAATACACCACTAATACACCACTGATACTCCACTAACACTCCACTGATACTCCACTGATACTCCACTGATACTCCACTAACACTCCACTAATACACCACTAATACACCACTGATACTCCACTAACACTCCACTAACACTCCACTAACACTCCACTGATACACCACTGATACTCCACTAATACTCCACTGATACACCACTGATACTCCACTAACACTCCACTAATACACCACTGATACACCACTGATACTCCACTAACACTCCACTGATACTCCACTGATACTCCACTAATACACCACTAATACACCACTGATACTCCACTAACACTCCACTAACACTCCACTGATACACCACTGATACTCCACTGATACTCCACTGATACTCCACTAACACTCCACTGATACTCCACTGATACTCCACTGATACTCCACTGATACTCCACTGATACACCACTAACACTCCACTGATACTCCACTGATACTCCACTAACACTCCACTAACACTCCACTAATACACCACTAATACTCCACTAATACTCCACTAATACTCCACTTACACTCCACTAACACTCCACTAATACACCACTAATACTCCACTGATACTCCACTAACACTCCACTAACACTCCACTAACACTCCACTAATACACCACTAATACTCCACTAACACTCCACTAATACACCACTAATACTCCACTAATACTCCACTAATACTCCACTAATACTCCACTTACACTCCACTGATACTCCACTGATACACCACTAATACTCCACTAATACTCCACTTACACTCCACTAACACTCCACTAATACACCACTGATACTCCACTGATACTCCACTGATACTCCACTGATACTCCACTAACACTCCACTAATACACCACTAATACTCCACTGATACTCCACTGATACTCCACTGATACTCCACTGATACTCCACTAATACACCACTGACACTCCACTGACACACCACTGACACTCCACTGACACTCCACTGATACTCCACTGATACTCCACTGATACTCCACTGATACACCACTAATACTCCACTAATACTCCACTTACACTCCACTAACACTCCACTAATACACCACTAATACACCACTGATACTCCACTAACACTCCACTAATACACCACTAATACACCACTGATACTCCACTAACACTCCACTGATACTCCACTGATACTCCACTGATACTCCACTAACACTCCACTAATACACCACTAATACACCACTGATACTCCACTAACACTCCACTAACACTCCACTAACACTCCACTGATACACCACTGATACTCCACTAATACTCCACTGATACACCACTGATACTCCACTAACACTCCACTAATACACCACTGATACACCACTGATACTCCACTAACACTCCACTGATACTCCACTGATACTCCACTAATACACCACTAATACACCACTGATACTCCACTAACACTCCACTAACACTCCACTGATACACCACTGATACTCCACTGATACTCCACTGATACTCCACTAACACTCCACTGATACTCCACTGATACTCCACTGATACTCCACTGATACTCCACTGATACACCACTAACACTCCACTGATACTCCACTGATACTCCACTAACACTCCACTAACACTCCACTAATACACCACTAATACTCCACTAATACTCCACTAATACTCCACTTACACTCCACTAACACTCCACTAATACACCACTAATACTCCACTGATACTCCACTAACACTCCACTAACACTCCACTAACACTCCACTAATACACCACTAATACTCCACTAACACTCCACTAATACACCACTAATACTCCACTAATACTCCACTAATACTCCACTAATACTCCACTTACACTCCACTGATACTCCACTGATACACCACTAATACTCCACTAATACTCCACTTACACTCCACTAACACTCCACTAATACACCACTGATACTCCACTGATACTCCACTGATACTCCACTGATACTCCACTAACACTCCACTAATACACCACTAATACTCCACTGATACTCCACTGATACTCCACTGATACTCCACTGATACTCCACTAATACACCACTGACACTCCACTGACACACCACTGACACTCCACTGACACTCCACTGATACTCCACTGATACTCCACTGATACTCCACTGATACACCACTAATACTCCACTAATACTCCACTTACACTCCACTAACACTCCACTAATACACCACTAATACTCCACTGATACTCCACTGATACTCCACTAACACTCCACTAATACACCACTAATACTCCACTGATACTCCACTGATACTCCACTGATACTCCACTGATACTCCACTGATACTCCACTAATACTCCACTAATACACCACTGACACTCCACTGACACACCACTGACACACCACTGACACTCCACTGACACTCCACTGATACTCCACTGATACTCCACTGATACTCCACTGACACACCACTGACACACCACTGACACACCACTGACACTCCACTGATACTCCACTGATACTCCACTGATACTCCACTGACACACCACTGACACTCCACTGACACACCACTGACACTCCACTGACACTCCACTGATACTCCACTGATACTCCACTAATACTCCACTAACACACCACTAACACACCACTAACACACCACTAACACACCACTAATACTCCACTAATACACCACTAATACTCCACTAACACTCCACTAATACACCACTAATACACCACTGACACTCCACTGACACACCACTGACACACCACTGACACTCCACTGACACTCCACTGACACTCCACTGACACACCACTGACACTCCACTGACACACCACTGACACTCCACTGACACTCCACTGACACTCCACTGACACTCCACTGATACTCCACTAATACTCCACTTACACTCCACTAACACTCCACTAACACACCACTAATACTCCACTAATACACCACTAATACTCCACTAACACTCCACTGCTACACCACTGACACTCCACTGACACTCCACTAATACTCCACTTACACTCCACTAACACACCACTAACACACCACTAATACTCCACTAATACACCACTAATACTCCACTAACACTCCACTGCTACACCACTGACACTCCACTGATACTCCACTAATACTCCACTTACACTCCACTAACACTCCACTAACACACCACTAATACTCCACTAATACACCACTAATACTCCACTAACACTCCACTAATACACCACTAATACTCTACTGATACACCACTGATACTCCACTAATACTCCACTAATACTCCACTAATACTCCACTTATACTCTACTGAGAGTGAGTTGACATGTAGTTAATTATAGTCAACAGAATGTTCAAAATAAAGTGTAACGGAGTCATTTGTGCAAATAAAACGAGTGAAGAGTGCAGTAAGTACACGAGCAGCTCCTGGAGTGTGATGTAAAGCGACAGGTTTAAACTGAACGTGCAGAAGTGAGTCTGAGCGGAGCTTCCTCTTCCTGATCCTGATGATGTTCAAAACACCACAGAAACGTGACAAAAGAGAATGCTGACGCTGAACACACACACCACCGGCAGCCTGGGACTGTGTCGACGCCGGTAAAACAACACACACACACACAGATTTGAGTTCTGTGACCAGACCCCGTACACACACACACACACACACACACACACAACACACACAACACACACAGATCTAAGTTCTGTGACCAGACCCTGTACACACACAAAACACACACAACACACACAGATCTGAGTTCTGTGACCAGACCCTGTACACACACAAAACACACACAACACACACAGATCTGAGTTCTGTGACCAGACCCTGTACACACACAAAACACACACAACACACACAGATCTGAGCTCTGTGACCAGACCCTGTACACACACAAAACACACACAACACAGATCTGAGTTCAGTGACCAGACCCTGTACACACACAAAACACACACAACACAGATCTGAGTTCAGTGACCAGACCCTGTACACACACAAAACACACACAACACAGATCTGAGTTCAGTGACCAGACCCTGTACACACACAAAATACACACAGATCTGAGTTCTGTGACCAGACCCTGTACACACACAAAACACACACAACACACACAGATCTGAGCTCTGTGACCAGACCCTGTACACACACAAAACACACACAACACAGATCCGAGTTCAGTGACCAGACCCTGTACACACACAAAACACACACAACACAGATCTGAGTTCAGTGAAGTCATAGAAAACCCGCTGTTACTCACAGTAAAGGAAGCCGTCAGCGAACAGGAGAAAGCTGAGAGAGGAACGGCTCACACACACACACACACCTCTTTCAGCTGAGTGTGTGTCCGTTAGGAATGAACGTGCTGCTACAGGAGCTCAATGTTGATCGTCCGTGACACGAGGAGCTTCACCAACGGCTTCAGGCCCAGAGCAGAAACAATGCAGATTAACCAGTCTAAAGCATCTGAGATATTCTTCAGCTGATCGAGCGCACACACACACACACACACACCTGAGCGCCGGGATTCTCCTGCGCTGACGAGGAGAACAGCCCCTTACTGGACGAAATCACGAGCTTGTGCTGCAAAACTTCCAGAAGAGAAAGAAAGAAGAAAGAAAGAGCGGTTCTGAAATCCTGAAAGGAAACGACTCTTAGATGAGCAAACTTCCCAGTTCTCCTCTGTGGTCTTTATGTGCGTGTGTGTGTGTGTGTGTATGAGTGTGTGCGCGCGTGTGTGTGTATGAGTGCGTGCGCGTGTGTGTGTGTTCATGTTTTTCTATCCTGGTGGGGACTTCAACCTGAATGCACACAGACTCATGGGGACTCGTGTCACAGTGGGGACCTAAACTCATCATACAGAATGAGTTTCTTTGGAAATGTAAAAATGCAG